>NW_026001656.1:573668-948176 GCF_001458135.2 Marmota marmota marmota | reverse complement strand
CTAAACAATAACAAATCAAATAAAACTAAAACTCTCATCTCTCTCTCTCTCTCTCTCTCTCTCTCTCTCTCTCTCTCTCTCTCTCTCTCTCTCCCCCCCCTCTCTTTCTCAAAAAATACTGAGGAATAGTCCTAACCTTAAACCTTAACTTAAACCAAACCCGAACACTACACCTAGACCTAACCCTAGCCCTAATTCATGTCCTAACCATAACCTTAAACTAACCCTGACCCTGAATCATATCCTAACACTCACCCTAGCTCTAAACACCACCCTAAACTTAAACTGAACCCTAACAGTAACTCTAGCCATAATTCGAGTCATAATCCAAACCTTAAAGCTATCCCTGACACTGACACATATCCTAACAGTAATCCTAGCTCTAAAGACCACCCTCACCTTAAACGTAACCCTATCAGTTATCCTAGCCCTTATTTGAGTCCTAACCCTAACCCTCTATCTAACACTGTCTCTGAATCATGTCCTAATACTAACCTAGCTATAAATATTATGCTAACATTAAACCTAACCCTAACACTAGACCTATCCCTACCCCTAAACATAATTCTAACCCTAGTTCTTACATTATCCATTGCCATAACGCTAGCCCTAACCCTAACACAACAATTATCCCTAATCTGAGCCCTAAACCTAGATTTAGCCCTAACCCTAACCCTAACTCTAACCCTAACCATAGCTCTAAGACTATCCCTTACCTAAAGTAAAACTCTAACCCTAATGGTAACCCTAGACTTATCCCTAATCCTTAAGCTAACCAAAGCCCTAACCCTATTAATAGTCAAAACCCTACCCTCATTCTAGCTCTAACCCTATTCTAAACCCTAATGTTCACCCTGACCATTATTTTTACCCTAACACTAACCCTAGGTATAAACCTGGCCCTAACACTAGACCATACCATAACACTAGAACTAGATATAAAACAAATCCTAAATCTAGCCTTAACTCAGGCCCTAGACCTAAACAAAAACTTATCACTAGCCCTTCAAGTAACCCTTAACATAACATAAACACTAACCCTATCCCTAGACCTAAACCTAGTTCTAATTCTGGCTGTAACCCTTACTCTAACTCTAACCCAAACACTAATCCTTCCTTTAAGATTAACCTACCTCTAAACCTTACCCTAACCAAAAATCTAAAGCTAACACTAGACCTAGCCATAATCCTAACCCTAAAACTAGCCCTAGTCATAACCCTAGCTCTTACGTTACCCACTACCCTAACCATAGGCCTAAACCTAACACAAAACCTAGAGCTAATCCTAGGCCTAAGCATAACCATAACCCTAACCCTAACCTAACACTTGATTACTCCTAACCCTAGCTCAAAGACTAACCCTTATCCTAAACATAAACCTACACCTATCCCTAAATATACCGCTAACACTAGCCCTAATTCTAGACTTAACCCTAGCCCTAAACCTAGCTCTAAACATACCCAATATGCTAAAACTAAACATAAACCTATTGATAACCCTAGGCCTAACCCTAAACCTAACCAGAAAAAAAACACTAGACCTAAATCTAAACCTCACACTCGACAGAGACCTAACTCTAGCTCAAACCCTAACCCTTACCTTAAATCTAAATGTAACCATAGCCCTAACCCTAAACCTAAACCTCAATCTAACATTAATCATAATCCTATGCCTACATCTAACCATATCCATTACTCTAATGATGATGCTAGCCCTAATTCAATCCTAAACCTAACCACACTCTAATCATATCCCTAGACCTAACTCTAAATCTAACCCTCACCGTAGCCCTAACCCTAGCTCAAAACCTAACCCTTATGCTAAACATAACCCTAACACTAACCCTAGTTCTAACCCTAACCCTAACCCTAACTCAAGACCTATTCCTGACCATAACCCTAGCTGTAAACTTAGGTCTAACCCTATCCATTAATCTAACCATTACCCTAATCTTAATGATAACCTTAGGCCCAACACAAACCCTATCGCTAAACCTAACCCTATCAATTTCTGTAAACCTAACCTGAACCCTAAACAAAACCTATCATTACCCTAACACTTACCCAAATGCTTATTTGAGCTCTAACCCTAAACCCTAACCTCAACCAAACTCTATCCTGATCCTGAACCTAATAATTCCCCTAGCTCTAAACCTGACCCTTAAATTTAAACCTAACCTTTAAACTAGACCTAGCCATAAACCTAATCCTAAAACTGTCCTCTCCTCAACCGTAACCCCACACCTGACATTAGCCCTAGCCCTAATCCTAGCCCTAACCCTAACAAAAACCCCAGCCCTTATCCTAGCCCTAAACCTAGATTAATCCTAACCCTAACCTTACCCTAGCTCTAACTCCAATAGTAAACCTTGCCCTAATCTCAGCACTAATTTCACCCTTTCTTTAAATCTCATCATAACTCTAGACCTAAGAAAAAATCTAACTCTCACACTATCCCTATCACTAGTTCTAACCCTATCCCTTAATGTAACCCTAATCCTATCCCTAAACTTAGTCCTAACCCTTGCCCTATCAATAGCCTAAGCACTAACCTTAGATCATAATCTATCTCTAAATATAACACTGACCCGAAGCCTAAGCCTAAGCCTAACCCTAACACTAGCCCTAACCCTAACACTAATCCTTAAACTAGCCATAATCCTAGCCCTAAAACAAAATGGAGCCATAAGCTCTATCCCCAACCCTTAATCTAAACCAAATCCTAACCATACACCTACCCCTAACCCTACCCTAATTCGAGTTTTAAGCCAAACCCTAAAATTAACCCTGACACTGACTCTGACACTAACACTAATCCTAGCTCTAATCATCACTCTAATCCTAACACTAACCCTAACACTAAACCTAGCCCTAATCTTAACCCTAAAGTTAGCCCTAATTGTAACCGTTTTACTTACATTAGCCGTAATACTAACCCTAGCACTAACTTAGCCCAAATCTGAGCCCTAATCAGAGCCCTAACCTGAGCTTTAACCCTAAACCTAACCCTAACCCTAGCCCTAGCCCTAATCATAATCATAAACCTAGCCTTAACCCTATACATTGCCACAACAATAACCCTAACTCTAATGCTTATCCTAGGCCTAAACCTAACCCTATGTCTAAACCTATCCCTATCCATTTCCCTAAACCTAACAGGAACCCTAATTCTAAGCCTATCATTACCCAACACCTTACCCTAATGCTAATTCAATCCCTAACTTTAAGCCTTAACCTATTCCAAACCCTAACCTAGACCTTCACCTTAATAATATCCCTAGTCCTAACCCTGACCCTAACCCTAAACCTAAACCTTACACTAGATGTACCCATGACCTAAACCTAAAACTATCTTTAAACATAATTCTAGACTTGAAATTAGCCATACTCCTAATCCTAGCCCTAACCTTAAAACAAACCCTAGCCCTCATCCTAGCCCTAAACCTAGCCTTAATCATAACCCTAATCATAACCCTTATTCTAAACATCACACTACCTCTAAAACTAACCTAGCTTACCCTAAACTAAACCCTAAATCTAACCTTAATTCTATACTTAAACTAAACACTCACCATAGACCTAATCCTAGCCCAAATTTAGCCCTATCCCTAACCCTAACCCTAACCTTAGCCCTAAGACTAGCAATAATTCTCACACTAGCCCTATCACTAGTTCTAATACTGGCCCTTATCATAACCCTGACCCTATCCCTAACCCTTGCCTAATGCTTAGTCCTAGCCTTAACCCTACGCCAAAGACTCACACTAACACTAAACCTAATTCTAATGCTAATCATAAAACTAGTCCTAACCCTTCAACTAGAAGTAAAAGAAAACTCAGCAATAGCCCTAACCCTAATCCTAACTTAAACCAAACCCTAACACTAAACCTAGACCTAACCATAGCCTTAATTAGAGTCCTAACTCTAACCTTAAAAGTATACCTGAAACTGACTCATATGATAAACTCACTATAGCTAGAAACACTATCCTAAATTTAAACCAAAACATAACAGTAACCTTAGCCCTTATTTGAGTCAGAACACTAACCCTGATGCTGACTCATATCCTAAAACTAACCCTAGCTCTAAATATCACCCTAACATTAAACTTAACCCTAACACTGAAGTACCCCTAACTCTAACCCTAAAACTATCCCTAATTGTAACCATAGTTATTATATTAGTGATTTCTCTAACCCTAGGCCTAACCCTAACACAAAATTAGCCCTAATCCGAAACCTAAATCTAACTTTAACCCTAACCCTATTCTAACTCTAGCTCTAACCCTATCTCTAACTGTCTCCCTTACCCTAAGTGAAAGCCTAACCCTACTGGTAAACCTAGACCTATCCTTAATCCTTAGGCTAACCAAAATCCTAACCCTGTTAATAGTCCTGACCCTAGTCCTCATTCTAGCTCTAATCCTATCCCAAACCCTTACGCTAACCCTGACCGTTATTCTGACCCTAACACACACCCTTGATCTAAAACTTACCCTAAACCTAGAGCAAACCCTAACAATGGCCATACCACTAAATTATACCTAAACCTAACCCTAACCCTAGTGCTAAGACTAACTCTAACCCTTACACTATCTCTATCCCTAGTTCTAAGCCTATCCATTACCATAACCCTAACCCCAGCCCTAACCCTTGCCATATCCTTTGTCCTAGCCCTAACCTTACAACTAACCCTAACTCGAAATCTAACCCTAACCTTAAACCTAAGCCTAACACAAAAACTATCCCTAACCCTAACCCTAGCAGTAATTTACAACAAACTGAGGAATAGCCCTAACCCTAAACCTTAATTTAAACCAAACCCTAACACTACAAATAGACCTAACCATAGCCTTAATTCGAGTCCTAACCCTAACCTTAAATCTACCCATGACCCTGATTCATATCCTAACACTCACCCTAGCTCTAAAAACCCTCCTAACCTTAAACTGAAATGTAAAAGTAAATCTATTCCTAATTTGAGTCTTAACCCTAACCTTTACCCTGGTTCATATCCTAACACTAACCCTAGCTCTAAATATCATCCTAACATTAAACCTAACCCTAACACTAGACCTACCCCTAACCTTAAACCTAAAACTAACCCTCATTGTAACACTAGTTCTTAAATTACCCATTGCCCTAACATTAGCCTTAACCCTAACCCAAAAACTAGTTCTAATCCGAGCCCTAAATCTAGATTTAACCCTAACCCTAACTCTAGCCCTAATGCTAGCTCTAAGGCTATCCCTTACCTTATGAATAACACTAACCATAATGGTAGCCCTAGACCTATGACTAATCCTTAGGTTAACCAAAATACTAACCTTATTAATAGTCCTGACCCTAGCCCTCATTCTAGCTCTAATCCTATCCCAAACCCGAAAGCTAACCTTGACATTTATCCTGACCCTAACGAAAACCCTAGTTCTAAATGTGAACCTAACACTAGACTAAAACCTAACACTAGCCCTGGACCTAAACCTAATCTTAAATATAGCCTTAACTCTAGCCCTAGACCTAAACAAAAACCTAGTTCTAGGCCTAACAATAACCCTAATCCTAACACAAACACTAACAATACCCCTAGACCTAAACTTAGTCCTAATTCTGGCTGTAACCCTAACTTGAACCCTAACCCAAACACTCACTCTGCCTTTAACAGTAAACCTACTTTTAAACCTGACCCTAACTGAAAATCTACACCTAACATTAGACCTTGGCATAACCCTAACCCTAAAACTACCCATAATCATAACTCTGGCTCTTATATTACCCACGGCTTTAACCCTAGATCTAAACCTAACACAAAACCTAGAGCTAATCCTAGGCCTTAACCTAACCCTAAGCATAAACCTATCCCAAACCCTAGCCCTAACTCAAATCTAACCCTCATGTTAATCCAAACCCTAGCTCAAACCCTAACCCTTACTGTAAACATAAACCTAGAAATATCCATGAATCTAACCCTAAACCTAGTCCTAATCCTAACCTTAAACCTAGCTTTAACCCTAGCTCTAAACCTACCCATTACCCTAAAACTAACCCTAACCCTAATTTTAACACTAGCCTTAACCCTAACCATAATCCTAACCCTAAACAAAAAAACTAACCCTAGACCTAACCCTAAACTAATACTCACTATAGCCCTAAGCATAGATCAAACCCTAAACCTTACCATAAAACTAAACATAACCATAGTCCTAACCCTAACACTAAACTTAAATCTAACCCTGTCCCTAACCATAAACCTACATCTAACTGTATTTATTACCCTAACACTAAACCTAACCTTAATTATAACTATTCCCCTAACCCTAACCCTAACCCTATACCTACCATAATCTTATCCCTAAACATGACCCTGAACCTAACCTTTGCTCTAACCCTAATCATATCTCAGAACCTAACTCTTATATTAAACATAACACTAAACCTAACCCTAGTTCTAACCCATACCCTAAAACTAACTCAAGACCTAATCCTAACCATAAGTCTAGTTATAGCCTTAGCACTAACTATATCCATTATCCTAATCATAACCCGTACTCTAATGCTAATTCTAGGCCTAAACCTGTCTCAAGACCTAATCCTAACCAGAACCCTAACCTTAACTCTAACTGTATCCATTATCCTAAGCATAACCCTTTCCCTAATGCTAACTCTAGGACTAACCCTAAACCTATCACTAAACCCAACCCTATCAATTACACTAAAATTAACCTGAACCCTAAATCTAACCCTATCATTACCCTAACCATAACCCAAATGCTAATGAGAGCCCTAACCCTAAACTCAAACCTAAAAGAAACCCTAACCATGAGCCTGACCCTAATAATTTCCCTAGCTCTAACCTGACCCTTACCCTAAACTTAATCCTTACATTAGACCTAGCCAAAACCTAACCCTAAAACTATCCATAACCATAACCCTAGACCTGACGTTAGCCCTAGATATAATCCTAGCCCTAACCCGAACACAAACCCTAGCCCATATTAGCACTAAACATAGCCTTAATCATTATCCTAACCTTAAACCTAGGCCTAACTTAAAACCAACCATATCCCTATTCTTAGACCTTACTTAGCCCTATCCCTAAACCTAATCCTAACCCTAGCCCTAAAACTAAGTATAACTCTCTCCCTAGACCTAAAACTAGTTCTATCCCTATCCCTTAAAGAAACTCTAAACCTAGCTCTAACCCTAGGCCTACCCTAGCAATTTCCTCAGCCCTAGTCCTAACCCTAGATCTAACCTTAACTCTAAATATAACCCTAATACAAAGCCTAAGCCTGTACCTAACACTAACCCTAACCCTAACCCTAACTTAAACGCTACTCCTAAAACTAGCCCTAACTCTAGCCTTGGCCCTAATACAAAAACCAAGCTATATCCCTAGCCCTAACCCTTAACCTAAACCAAACCCTAACCCTACACCTAGCCCTAACCCTAGCCCTAATTTGAGTTTTAAGCAGAACCCTAAAACTAACCGTAACCCTTATTCTGACGCTAACATTCACCCTAGCTTTAAACATCACCTTAAGCATAACCCAAAACATAACATTAGACCTAGCCCTAACCCTAACCCTAACCCTAAAACCAGCCCTAATTGTAACCCTAGTACTTACATTAGTCATATCCCTAACCCTAGCACTGAGTTAACCAAAAACCTAGCCTAATCTGAGCCCTAAACTGAGCTTTAACCCTAACCATAACCGTAACCCTAAACTTAGCACTCATAATAACCATAAACTTAGCTCTAACCCTAGATCTAACCCTATCCATTACCCTAACCATAATCCTAACCCTAATGCTAACTCTAGGCCTAAACCTTATCATATCCCTAGTCCTAACCCTATCCATTACCCTGAGCCTAACTTGAAACCTAAACCTAACTATATCATTACCCTAATGCTAACCCTATTCTTATTCGAGCCCTAAATTTAAACCTTAACCTATCCCAAACACTAATCATGACCCTGACCCAAACAATACCCTTAGCTGTAATCCTGACCCTAACCCTAAACCTAACCCTTACACTACATCTAAGCTAACCCTAAAACTATCTTTAGGTGTAAGGCTGGACCTGAAATTAGGCCTAGCCCTAAACCTAGCCCTAAACCTAGCCTTAAACCTAACTCAAAAAATAACCGGAGGCTTAACCCTAATTCTAACACTCGCCCTAGCCCTAAACCTAGCTATAACCCCTTCCCTTACCCTAAACCTAACCATAACTCTAAACCTAACCAGATTCTTAAACCTAACCATATCCCTTGCCCTAACTCTAGGCCTAAACCTAACACTAAGCCTAGCACTAACCCTAATTTTGTCCTATCCTAACCCTAAACCTAGCCTTAAGATTAACTGCAACTCTTGCCCTAGC
Source organism: Marmota marmota marmota (assembly GCF_001458135.2). Classification (NCBI taxonomy): domain Eukaryota; kingdom Metazoa; phylum Chordata; class Mammalia; order Rodentia; family Sciuridae; genus Marmota; species Marmota marmota. The sequence goes on along the minus strand of NW_026001656.1, from coordinate 939,793 downwards.
CCTATCCCTAGTTCTGTCCTTAGCCCTAGCCCAACCCTGGATCTAAACCTAACTCTAAATTTAATCATAACTGTAATCCTAAAACAAACCATAACACTAAGCCTAACAATAATGCTAATCCTAAAACTCGCCTTACCCGTAGCCCTAGCCTTAAAACAAAACCAAGCAATATCCCTAACCCTAATCCTTAACCTAAACCAAAACATAAACCCACACCCTAACTCTAAAAATAACCCTGACCCTGACACTGATCCTAACACTAATACTAGCTCTAAACATCATCCTAACCTTAAATTAACCCTAACACCAGACCTAGCCTTAACCCTAACCCTAAAACTAGCCCTAATTGTAACCCTAGTTAGTACATTATTTGTTTTCATAACCATAGCTCTAACCCTAACACAAATCCCACCCCTAAGTCTGGTCCTAACCCTAGCTTAAACCCTGATCTTAACCCTAACACTAGCCCTAACCCTATCATTTACACTAAGCCAAACCCTAAACCAAATGCTAACCCTAGACCTAACACTATTCCTTAGCCTAACTTAAACACTAACAGTATTACTAGTCCTAACCCTAGCCCTCTTTCTAGTTCTAACCCTAACCCTGACCTTTATTCTGATCCTAACAGTAACCCTAGGTTTAAACATGACCCTAACCCTAAACCAAACCCAGCACTTGCACTACCAGTAAGCCTATACCTATACCTAACCCTAATATAGATCTAGAACCAAAACTAATCCTAAATATAGCTATGATTCTAGACCTAGACCTAAAGAATATCCTAGCTCCAGCCCTAACAAAAACCCTTAACCTATACTAAACACCTACCCTACCCATAGACCTAACACTAGTTCTAATTCTGGCTCTAACTCTAAATCTAATCTTATACAGAACACTGACCCTGACCCTAACATTAAACTGTCTCTAAACCTGACCCTAACCCAAAACCTAGTCCTAACACTAGACCTAGCCATAACCCTAAACATAATAGTAGCCCTAAACATAACCCTAGCCCTAACCCTATTTTAACTCTAATCTTAACCCTAAGAGTAGCCCTAACCCTAACATAGTCCTAACCCTAGCCCTAAACCTAACACAAATCCTAGTCATAATCCTAGGCCTAAATGTAGACCTAAGTATAACATTAAACCTAACCCCAGCCCTAACACTAACCCTTGCCTTAGACCTAACCCTATCTCAAAGCCAAACCCTTACCCTAAACATTACCCTAGCCCTATCCTGAACCCTAACCCTAACCCTAGCTCTTATCCTAACCTTAATCCTAGCTCAAACTTTAGTTCTAACCCTGTCAATTACCCTAACCCTAACCCTAATTGTAACCCTATCCCTAACACTGAAATTAACCCTAACCATAAATGTATCCCAAGACCTAACCATAAACCTAAACCTCACCATAGCCCTGACCCTAGCTGAAACATTAAGATATACACTAAACCTAATCTTAAGACTAGCCCGAATCCATACCCTAGCCCTAACTCTAACCCTAAATCTAATATTATCCATTACATTAAACTGAACCCTAACTGTAATGAAATCTCTAGCCATGACCCGAATCCTAAACAAAACCCTAAGCATAAACATATCCCTAGACCTAAACGTAAACCTAAACTTCAACATAGCCATCACCCTAGCTCAAAGACTAACTCTTACCCTATACTAACCATAACACTAGCCCTAAACCTAACACTTACCGTAAAACAAACCTAGCCCTATCCCTAAACTTAACTCTAATTTTAGACTTAATCTAAACCATAACCTATCCCTAACCCTAGGTCTAAATCTATCCATTACAGTAAACATAAACCTGACCTAATGCTAACCTTAACTCTATTGCTAAACCTAACCCATCCATTAACCTAAACCTTAATTGAAACCTAAACCTAACCCTATCCATTACCCTAACCCTAAGACTAAACCTAACACTAATTCAAGCCCTAACCCTAAACTTTGACCTAAAACAAATTCTAACTCTGACCATGGCCCTAATAATGCCCTTAACTCTAAACCTGACCATGACCCTAAACATAGCTATGACACTAGACCTAGCCATTATCTAACCCTAAAACTATCCTTAATCATAACCCTAGACTCCACATTAGCCCTAGCCCTTGTTCTAGCCCTGAATCTAACAGAAACCCTAGCCTTAAACCTAGCCTTAATCCTAACCTAAACACTAAACCTAGCCCTAATCCTAATTCTAAACCTCACCCTAGGCCTAAAGTTAGCTATAACCCCACCCATTCCCCTAAACTTAATCCTAAACCCAATGCTAATCCTTAACCTAGACCAACCCCTAGGGCTAACCCTAACACTAAACCTAGCCCTAATCCTAGCCATAATTTAGCTTTAACCCTAACCCTAAGCATAGTCCTAAATCTAAATCTAAATTTTGTCCTAGCCATTTCTCTAGTTCTAATCCTATCCTTTACCGTAGCACTAACCCTAGCCCTAATCCTCACCCTGGATTTAACCCTAACTCTAAATCTAACCCGAAACCTAAGCCTAAACATCACCCTAACACACGCCCTAACCCTAAAATTATTCAAAATCTAGCCCTAACCCTAGCCCTTGCCTCCCCCCCCAAAAAAAAAAAAAAAAAAAAACACAAGCCATAGCTCTAACATTAACCCTAACCCATAGAAGTCCAAATGAAGTGAAACCATAAAACACAAACTGTTCCTGACAGTGAACCTTGAACTGAGAAGGCCCAACCTGGGAAACATGGTAATGCTAGGTAAAAGATGAATTCTGACCGGTATCAAAGAAATTGGAACAAAACTAACTCTAACCAAAATATTTGTTCTAACTCTAGTCCTAACCCTAATCCCAAAACTAAAGTTTCCTGTTTCTAGAGCTTGATAATAAAAGTCAAAAACGTGGGGTGCCTAGTAGGGAAAGGTAATAGATGAATCCTGCCCAGCATCAAATAAATCTGACCAAATGTTTGGGGGAGGTAGTTCAGTACATGAATATTTTCCTGTTTTTTCCTAAAATGTTCTCACATAGTGTTGTTTTTGCATTTTTCATCTTTGGGATACTTTCACAAGGATAAAACCAGAGTGTCCTCACAGAGAACTGATTGAGTGTGTGAAGTTTCAAGCAGCTAGTAAAAACCTGTTTGATTTTCAGCTCCATTTCCATTTACCCATATAGGTCAAAATGAAGTGAAACCTTAAAATAAAAACTGAAATACTGAAAGCAAACCAGTGAACCTAGAAGGCCCAAACCTGGGAAACATAGTAAGGCTAGGTAAAAGATAAATCCTACCTAGTATCAAAGAAGTCTGAACAAAAGTACTGTAAACCTAACACTAGATTTATCCTTAATCCTAACCTACACCTCATCCTAGCCCGTTTAGAGAACCTTTGATCATAGAATTCTAAGGGAGCCTAGTGGGGCAAGCCAACAGATGAATCCTGCCCAGTATCAAAGAAATCTGAGCAAATAATTGGGGGAAGTGTTTCAGTACATGCATATTTCCTTGATTTCTCCAAAAGTGCTCAGGGATAAAGTTGCTTTGCATGTTTCAGCTGAGGGCAACATTCACAAGGAACAATCCAGAGAGTGCCCTCAGAGTGTGTGCAGTTTCAAGCAGCTAGCATCAACCCTGTTTGATTTTGTGCTCCATTTATCTTCAAGAAAATACTTCAAAATAAAGTGAAACCTTAAATTACAAACTCTTCCTGACAGCGAACCATTGAACCGAGAAGGCCCAAAGCAGGGAACATTGTGAGGATAGGTAAAAGATGAATAATTCCCAGTATCAAACATACATGAACAAAACTGACTCTAACCCTAACACTAGGTTTAAACCTAGCCCTTACCCTAACCATAAACCTAACTCTAATCTGTTTAAGGAACCTTTTATCATAGAAGTCCTAAATTAAGGGAGCCTAGTGGGGCAAGCTAACAGATGAATCTTGTGCAGTATCAAATAAATCTGATCAAATAATTTGGGGAGGTAGTTCAGTACATGTATATTTCCCTGTTGTCTCCCGCAGTACTTTCAGATAAAGATGTTTTGCATGCTTCAACTTTGGGAAACATTCACAAGGAAGAAACCAGAGTGCCCACACAGAACTGATTGAGTGTGTGCAGTTTTAACCAGCGAGCACCAACCTTGTTTGATTTCAAGTTCCATTTCCATTTACACTTATAGGTCAAAATGAAGGAATCCTTTAAATACAAACTGTTCCTGACAGCAAATCATTGAAGAGATAAGGCCCAAACCTGGGGAAAAGAGTAAGGCTAGGTAAAATATGAATTATGGCAATTATCAAATGAATTTGAACAAAACTCACTCGAACTCTAACACTAGATCTAACCCATCCCTAACATAATTCTAACCAGTTTAGAGTACTTATGATCATAGAAGTCCCAAACTTGGGGAGCCTAAAGGCACAACTTAACAGATGAATCTTGTGAAGTTTCAGAGAAATTTGATGAAAAATTGGGCGAGGTATTTTAGTACATTCATATTTCCCTGTTTTTTTCCTTGAACTGCTCATGGATAAATTGTTTTCATGCTTCAGCTTAAGGTACTTTCACAAAGAAAAACCAAAGAGAGCCAACAGAGAGCTGATTGAGAGTGTGAAGTTTCATGCAGTTAGCATCAACCCTGTTTGATTTCCAGCTCAATTTCATTCACACCTATAGGCCATAATGAAATGAAATGTAAAAAATAAAACTGTTCTTGACACTGAACCACATAAACTTGAAGGCCCAAACTTGGGGAACCTACTAAGGCTTGGTCAAGGATGAATCCTTTACAGATTCAAATTAATCCAACCAAAACAATTTGAAGCTCTTTCAATACATATGTATTCTACTTGTTCCTAAAGCACTCAGAGATAAAGTTGTTACTTTCTACTTCATCTTAGGGCTATTTCCATGGCAAACACCATATTATGCTCATTGAAAATTGATGGAGTATGTGAAGTTTCAAGCAGCTAAGCCCAAACCCTGTTTGATTTCCAGCTTCATTTCCATTCACTCCTACAGGGAAAAAAGAAGAGAAACATTAAAATTGAAACTGTTCCTGAAGGAAAACCCTTTATGTAGGAGGCCCAAACATTTGGAGAATAGTCAAAATAAGAAAAATATGAATCCTGCACAGTATCATAGAAATTTGAAAACAAAACTAACTCTTACCTTAACACTAGGTCTAATCCTAGTCCTAACACTAACCCTAACACTAACCTTAACCTGTTGAGAGTCCCTTTGATCCTAGAAGTCCCACACTTGGGGAGCCAAGTAGGGTAGGCTAACAGATGAATCTTTCACAATATCAAAGAAATCTGACCAAATAATTGGGGAGGTAGTTCAGTACATGCATATTTCCCTGTTTTCACCTAAAGTGCTCTCACATAAAGTTGCTTTGCATGCTTCAGCTTAGGGCTACTTTTACAAGGAATAAACCAAAGAATGCCCATAGAAAACTGATTGAGTGTGTGAGGTTTGAAGTAGCTAGCACTTACCCTGTTGGACTTCCAGCTCCATTTCCATTTACACGCATAGGTCAAAATGAAATGAAAACTTAAAATACAAACTGTTCAGGAGAGCAAACACTTGACCCATAAGGCCCAAACCTAAAGAATATAGTAAGGCCAGGTAAAAGTTGAATCTTGCCCAGTATCAAAGAACTTTGAACAAAACTAAATCTAACAAAACACTAGCTGTAACCCTAGATCTAATCTAATACTAAATCTAACCTAACCTGTTTAGAAAACCATTGATCATAGTAGTCCCAAAATAAAGGAGCCCAGTGGGGCAAGCTAACAGATGAATCCTGAGCAATATCAAAGAAATCTGTCCAAGTATTTGGGGGAGGTATTTCATACATAATCATATTCACATTTATGATTAGCATTAGCGCTAGGGCTAGTGTTAATTTTAGGATTAGGCTTAGGTTTAGGATTAGATTTAGAGGTAGGGTTAGATCTAGGGTTAGGACTAGGAATAAGGATTTGACAATGGTTATGTCTAGGTTTAGGGCTAGGGTTAGGGCTAGGTTTAGTATTACAGTAATCGATAGGGTTAGAAGTAGTTATAGGGCTAGTGTGATAGTTAGAGTTAGTCTTAGGGATAGGGTTAGGGTTAGTGTTAGGGATAGGATTAAATTAGGGCTAGGATTAGGGCTAGGGTTAGTGTTCACCTTAGGCCTAGAGTGAGGATTAGGGTTAGGGTTAAGTTTAGGGTAAGAGTGGCATTATAACTAGGTTTAGAGATAAGGTGAAGGTTAGAATTAGGGTTAGGGCTATGGTTAGGCTTAGGGTAATGATTAAGGCTAGGTTTGGGGCTAGGATGAGGGCTATGGTTTATTTTAGTGTTAGGGGTTGAATTAGGGCTAGGGCTAATATCAGATCTAGGGTTATGGTTAAAGATAGTTTTAATGTTAGGTTTATGGCTACATGTAATGTAAGGCTACATGTAATGTTTAGCATTAGGGTCAGGTTTAGAGCTAGGGGTATTATTATGGTCAAGTTCTGGGTTAGAAGTTTGGGATAGGTTAAGCTTTAAAGTTAGGGCTTGAATTAGCGTTATGGTTAATGTTAGTGTAATGAAAGGATGAGGTTTAGGGTTTAGGTTTGGTTTACAATAATGCATAGGTTTAGGATTAGGTATAGGGTTAGGTTTAGGTCTAGAGTTATGGATAGGGTTAGAGATAATGTTAGGGCAAGGGTTATGGTTTTGATTAGGGTAAGGGATAGGATTAGGGTTAAGTTTAAAGCTCTGCTTAGGGTTTGGATTAGGGTTAGGTTTGAGGTTAAGTTAGTGCTAGGGTTAGTGGCAAGGCAAATATAAGTACCAGGGTTACAATTAGGGTTAAATTTAGGGTTAAGGTTACTGGTAGGTCTAGTGTTAGTTTAAGGGTTAGCGTTAGGTTGATGTTTAGACTAGGGTTAGTTTTATGGTCAGAGTCAGGGTCAGTGTTAGTTCTAATTTTCATCTTAAAACTATATTTAATGCCAAGGTTAGGGTTAGGGTTAAGGGTTGGTTTAGGTTAAGGATTAGTCTTAGGGCTATAACTCGGTTTTGTTTAGGGCTAGGGTTAAAGTTAGATTTTGAGTTAGGGTTAGGGTTAGGCTTAGGCTTAGGTTTAGGTTTGATTTAGAGTTAAAATTAGATCTAGGTTAGGGCTCTAGCTAATGATAGGGCTAGAGTTTAGGGCTAGGATTAGGGTTTCAGTAAGGGATAGGGTTAGAACTAGGGATGGGGCTATGGTGAGAGTTTGAGTTAGTCGTAGGGCTAGGGATAGAAATTGGACTAAATTAGTGCTAAGATTAGGGCTAGGGTTTGTTATTGGGTTAGGCCTAAAGTTAGGTTTAGGTTTAGGATTAAGGCTAAATTTAGGGCTAGGATAAGTGCTGGGGTTTGTGTTAGGTTTAGGGCTAGGATTAGGGCTATGGCTTATATCAGATCTAAGCTTATGTTGGGGATAGTTTTAGGATTAGTGATATGGCTAGGTCTAGTGCAAGGGTTAGGTTTAGTGTAAAAGTCATTCTTAGAGCTAGGAGACTTATTAGGGTCAGGGTCAGTGATAGAGTTTGTTTGAGGTTAGGTTTTAGGGTTAGGGCTTGAATTAGCACTTGGGTGTGGGTTAGGGTAATGATAGCGTTTGTTTAGAGTTTAAATTAAGTTTAGGGTAATTGATAGGGTTAGGGTTAGCAATAGGGTTCAGGTTAGGCCTACGGTTCGCATTAGGGTAAGGGTTATGATTTGTATAAAGGATAGATTTAGAGCTAAGTTTAGGATTAGGTTTATGGTTAAGAATAGGTCTTGAATTAGGGTTAGGATTAGGGTTAAAACTAGGGTTAGGCTTAGGTTTATGTTTAGAGTAAGGGTTAGGTTTTGAGCTAGGTTTAGGGCTAGTGTGAGGTTTAGGTTTAGGGGTATTTCTAGGGATAAGATTATAGTACTCATAGGGTTAGGATTAGGATTAAGGCAAGGGGCATCATAAGGAATAGGGTTAGGGTTAGGGTAATGTATAAGATTATATGTAGATTTAGGGCTATGTTTAATGTTAGATTGAGGTTTAGGCTTAGAGTTAGGGCTATGGTTCTGTTTAGGTTTATAGTAAGGGTTAGGGTTTGAGCTAGCATTTGGTTTATGGCAAGTGTGAGGTTTAAGGTTAGGTCTAGGGTTAGATTTACAGTTAGGTTTAGGTTTAGAAATAAGCCTAGGATTATCAGTAAGGTTAAGTTTAGATTTAGAGAAATGGATAGGTTTAGAGCTAGGTTTAGGGCTAGGGTTAATGTTAGGATTAGGGCTAGGGTTAGGGTTAGATTGAGAGATAGGTGTAGGCTTATGTTTAGAATAATGTTTAAGCTTTGAGCTAGGATTAGGACTAAGGTGAGGGTTAGGTTACAGTTAGGGCTAGGGTTAGGGTTAGGGTTATGCTTAAGGCTTGATTTAGGCCTAGGATTAGCTCTAGCTTTTGTATTAGGTTTAGGCCTAGGGTTAGGGCTATGGGTAATGTAAGAGCTTGGGCTATGTTGAGTGCTAGTTGTAGGGTTAGGGTTATGGCTACATATAGTGTTAGGTTTAGATTTTTTGGTTGGGTCAGATTTAGAGATAGGTTTACTGTGAAGGAAGGGTCAGTGTTTGGGTTAGTATTAATGTTAGGGTTACAGCCATAAATCAAACTATGTTTAGGTCTAGGTTTAGGGTTATTGTTTGAGTTAGGTTAAAGACTATTGTTAGGGCTAGGGCTAGGTTTATGTTTAGGTCTAGGGCTAGAGTTAAGGCTAGATTTAAAATTTGGTTTAGGTCTAGTGCTAGTGTTAGGGTTTGTTCTAGGTTTAGGGTCAGTTTTAGACCTAGGGTTAGTGTTAAGGTCAGAATAAGGGTCAGGATTAGCATTAGGGTTTGGGATAGGGTTAGAGCTAGAATGAAGGCTAGGGTTACGGCTAGGTTTATTGGGATAGGGTTTTGGTTAGCCTAAGGATTAGAGATAGGTCTTAGGTTACCATTAGGTTTAGGATTTTTCTTAGGTTAAGAGATAGCCTTAGAGCTAGGGTTAATGCTAGAGTTAGGGTAAGGGTTAGGGTTAAATATAGGTTTAGAGCTTGGATTAGGGCTAGTTTTTGTGTTAGGGTTAGGGCTAGATTTGGGCATTGGCTAATGTAAGAGCCAGGGTTAGTTTTAGGATTAGGGTTAGGAGTAGGTCTTGTGTCAGTTTTAGGTTTAAGTTTAGGGTACTATTTAGAGCTAGGGTTATTGTTAGGATAAGATTCAGCATCAGGGTTAGTTTTAAGGTTAGGATTAGGAATCAAATAAGGGCTAGGGTTACTGTTAGTGTTCAGATTAAGGTGAGGGCTGTGTTTAGAGCTAGGGTGACTGTTAGGATATCAGTAAGGGTCAGGGTTAGCTTTAAGGTTAGGTTTATGACTTGAATTAGGACTAGGGTTACTGTTAGTGTTTGGTTTAAGTTTAGGGTGGTCTTTAAAGCCAGAGTCAGTGTTAGGATATGAGTCAGGGTCAGGGTAAATTTTAAGGTTAAGGTCAGGACTTGAATTAGGGCTAGGGTTACGTCTAGGTGTAGTATTAGGGTTTGGTTTAAGTTAAGGTTTAGGGTTAGGGCTGTTGCTTAGTTTTGTTTTAGTCCTAGGTTTAGGTTTTGGGCTAGTTATAAGATTAGCATTAGGGTTTTAAGGCTAGTGTTAGTGTTAGGCTTAGGCTTTGGTTTAGGTTAGATTTCAATTTAGTGTTAGAACTAGGATTAGGGCTAGGTCTCACTATAGGGCAAGGGTTATGGCTAGGTTTATTGTTACGGTAACAGATAGGGTTAGAACTAGGGATAGGGCTAGGGTGAGAGAGTTAGTCTTAGTCCTAGGGTTTTGGTTAGTTTTAGGGATAGGGCTAATTTAGGGCTAGGATTAGGGCTAGGGTTCATGTTCAGCTTAGGCCTAGTGTTAGGGCTATGGTTATAGTTAATTTTAGAGTAAGGTATGGTGTTATAGCTAGGTTTAGAGGTAGGGTGAGTGTTAGAATTAGGTTTAGGGCTAGGTTTTGTTGTATGGTTATGTCTAGAATTAGGGCTAGGGCTAATGTCAGGTCTAATGTTACAGTTTGGGGTGGATTTACGGTTAGGTTTGTGTCTATGTCTAGTGTAAGTGTTAGGCTTAAATTAAGGGTAAGGTTTAGAGCTAGGTGTATTTTTAGGGTCAGGATCAGAGTTAGGGTTTGTTTTAGGTTAAGGTTTAAGGATAGGGCTCAAATAAGCATTACAGTTAGAGTTAGAGTTAGGGTAATTGATTGGGTTAGGTTTAGGTTTCAGGGTAGGTTTAGGGCTTGGAGAACTTTAGGGTTAGCAAAAGTGTTAGGGTTAGGCCTAGGGTTAGTATTAGATTTAGGGTTATCATAAGTATAATATATAGGGTTAGAGCTATGGTTAGGGCTAGGGTTAGGTTAGGATTAGTGCTAGGGTTAGGTTAGGTTTTGGGTTAGAGCTAGTAAACTTAGCTCAGAGTTAGGGTTAGGGTTATATTTATGGTAAAGTTTAGGTTTTGAGCTAGGGTTAGGTCTAGGATGAGGGTTAGATTTAGGGTTATGGTCAGAATTAGGTTTACTGTTAGGGCTAGGGTTTTCATTTGGTTTAGGATTAGGTTTAGGGTAAGAGATTGGGTTAGATATAAGGTTAGCTTTATGGTTAAGGTTAGGTTTAGGTTTAAGTTTAGTTGTAGGACTAGGTTTACTGTTGATTTAGGGTAAGAGTTAGGGTTTGAGTTAGGGTTAAGGCTATAGCAAGGTTTAGGTTTAGGTCTAGGGTTAGGTTTGTGGTTTGGGTTAGGGTTTCAGTTAGGGTTAGGGTTATGGTTATCATTAGGGTTAGGGTTAGAGTTAGGGTAATAGCTAGGGTTAGAGCTAGTGTTAAGTCTAGGTTTAAGTTTAGGATTAGGGCTACGGTTAGGGTTATGATTAGTGATAGTGCTAGGGTTATGTTTAGGCAAAGGGTTAGGCTTTGATATAGGGTTAGGACTAAGGTGAGGGTTAGGGTTAGGGTTAGGAGTAGGGTTAGGGTGAGGGTGAGGGATATTGCTTAGGGTAGGTTTAGCCCTCGATAAGGGTTAGGATTATTTAAATTTTGTGTAAGGTTTAGGCCTAGGGTTAGTGCTATGTGTAATCTAAGATCTACTGTTCTGATTAGAGCTAGTTTTAGGGTTAGGGTTATGGCTAGTTCTGGTGTTAAGTTTAGGTTTTGGGTTAGGGTCAGGTTTAGAGCTAGGTTTAATGTTAATGTCAGGGCCAGTGTTCAGGTTAAATTTGGGGTTAGGGTGAAAGCCAGAATAGAACTAGTGTTAGGTCTAGTTGTACTGTTAGTGTTTGCTTTATGTTAAGGTTTATTGTTAGGGCTAGCACTGAGTTTTTGTTTAGGTCAAAGGCTAGAGTAATAACTAGATTTAAGATTAGGTTTAGGTCTAGAGCTAGTGTTAGGTTTAGGTTTAGGTATAAGTTTACTGGTAGGGCTAGTTTCAGGTTTTGCTTTTGATTTTGGTCAGATTTAGACCTATAATTAGTGTTAGGATCAGAATAAGGGTGAAGGTTAGGGTGAGGTTTTGGGTTAGGGTTAGATCTAGAATGAGGGCTAGTTTTAGGACTAGTAATTCGGTTATTGTTTGTGTTTGGCTAAGGATTAGGATTAGGACTAGAGTTAGCATTATGAATAGAATTTGGCTTAGGGTAATGGATAGGAATAGAGCTAGGGTTAGGGCTAGGATTAGGGTTAGGTTCAGGGCTAGTTTTAGGGTTAGGGATAGGGTTAAATCTAGTGTTAGGGCTTGGATTAGGGCTATTTTGTGTTACTTAGGGCTAGGGTTTTGCTAAGGCCAATGTAAGTACAAGGATTATGATTAGGGTTAGTTTTAGGTTTAGGGTTTCGGCTAGGTCTAGTATTAGCATTAGTTTTAGGGTTAGGGTGATTTTTAGAGCTAGGGTTTGTGTTTGGATATGAGTCAGGGTGAGGGTTAGTTTTAGGGCTCGGACTCAAATTAGAGCTCGGGTTATGGCCACTTATGGGTTAGGGTTTGTTTTAGGTTAAGGTTTAGGGTTAGAGCAATGGCTCAGTTTTGTTTTAGGGCTAGGGCTTGGATTAGGGCTAGTTTTAGGATAAGCAATAGTGTTAGAGCTAGTTGTAGAATTAGGTTTAGGCTTAAGTTTAGGGTTAGATTTAGAGTTATGGTTAGATATAGGGTTAGGGCTATGGCTCCCGTTAGGGCTCAGGTTAGGGCTATTGTGAGGGTTACGGTAACAAATAGGGTTATAAATAGAAATACGGCTAGGGTGTAAGTTAGAATTAGTCTTAGGGCTAGGGTTAAAAGTAGGGTTAAGTTTCGGGTTCAAATAGGGCTAGGATTAGTGCTAAGATTAATGTTAGGTTTAGGCCTATGTTTAGGGATAGGTTTAGGCTTAGTTTTAGGGGAAGGATGGGTTTATATAGCTAGGTTCAGTCCTAGCTCAAAAGTCATATTTAAGGATAGGGCTAGGGTTCAGGTTCGGGTTAGGAATAAGTCTAGGTTTAGGGCTAGGATGAGGGCTAGGGTTTGTGTTAGGGTTAGGGCTACGATTAGGGTTAGGGATAATGTTATGTCTAGGGTTATGGTTAAGGATAGTGTTAGGGATAAGTTTATGGATAGGTTTATTTTAAGGGTTAGGTTTAGTGTAGGGGTCAGGTATACAGCTAGGTTATTATTAGGGTCAGAGTATGGGTTAGGGTTTGGTTTGGGTTAAGGTTTAAGGTTAGGGCTCAAATTAGCATTAGGGTTAGTGTTGGGGTAGAATAATGGATAGAGTTAAGTTTAGAGTTCAGGTTATGTTTAGAGTAATATATATGGTTAGTGTTAGGGATAGGGTTAGGGTGAGGCCTAGAGTTAGTATTTGGTTTATTCTAACAAAATTAATAGTTTATTGCTAGTGTTAGTGCTTAGGTTAAGGTTAGGATTAGGGCGAGGGTTTGGGTTACTCCTAGGGTTAGTGTTAGGGCTTGGTTTAGGGTAAGTGTTAGGGTTTGAGCTAAGGTTATGGCTAGGGCAAGGGTTAGGTTTAGCATCATGTCTACGGTTAGGGTTAGGGTTAGGGTTAGTGTTAGGGCTAGGGTTAGCACTAGGGTTAGGGTTATGTTTAAGTTAATGGATAAAGTTAGAGCTAGGATTTGGGCTATGGTTACACTTAGGATTAGGGATAGAGTTAAGGTTAGTGTTAGAACTAGGGTTATGTTTAGAGTAAGGGTTAGAGTTTGAGCTAGGGTTAGGACTAGGGCAAGAATTAGTTTTAGGGTTTGTACTAGGGTTAGGGTTAAGGTTATGCTTAGGTCTAGGTTTAGGGCTTATATTAGGGCTAGGTTTTGTGTGAGGTTTATGGCTAGTGTTAGGGCTATGTGTAATCTAAGATATAGGGTTATGGTTATGACTTGTGGTTTGGGTTACGGTTATAGATATGTCTAGTGTTAGGCTTAAGTTTTGGGTTAGGATAAGGTTTATAGCTAGGGTTTGTGTTAGGGTAAGCATCAGTGTTTGTGCTAGCATTGGGTTTATTGTTAGGGCCAGAATTAGAACTAGGGTTAGGTATAGGACTAGGATTAGTCTTTGTGTTAGATTAATGGTTATTTTAGAGCTAGGGATAGGTTTTTGTTTAGGACTAGGGCTAGAGTTATGGTTAGGGTTAGGTATACGTTTACTGGTAGGGCTAGTGTTAGGGTTCAGTTTAGGGTTAATGTCAGGCTTTGACCTAGGGTTAGTGTTAGGGTCAGAATAAGGATAAGGGTTAGGCTTAGGCTTCAGTTAGGGTTAGAGATAGAATGAGGACTAGGGTTAGGACTAGTAATAGATTTAGGCTTTGGGGTAAGCTAAGGATTAGGGTTAGAACTAGGATAACATTAGGGTGAGAGTTTGGCTTAGGGTAAGGAATAGGTTTAGAGCTAGGGTTTGGGTTAGTGTTAGGGTTAGGATTAGGGTTAGGGTTAGACTTAGGGTTAAAGCTAGGGTTGAGGCTCTGATTAGCACTAGGTTTTGTGTTAGGGTTAGGGATATGGCTAATGTAAGAACTAACTTTATGGGTAGAGATAGTTTTAGGTTTAGGATTAGGGCTAGGTCTAGTGTTTGGTTTAGGTTTAGGGTTAGGGTGATATTTAGAGTAGAGTTAGTTTCAGGGTCAGTGTCAGGGACAGCATTAGTTGTAGGGATAGGTTTAGGACTAGTTGTAGTGTTAGGATTTGGTTTAGGTTAAGTGTTATGATTAGGGCTATACCTCAGTTTTGTTTGTGGGCTATGGCTAGGGTTAGGGCTAGTTTTCAAATTAGAATTAGAGTTAGGACTAGTGTTAGAGTGAGGTTTAGGTTTAGAGTTAGTTTAGATTTATGGTTAGGGTTGGTTCTAGGTTTGTTCTAGGTTTAGGACTATGGCTAGGGTTAATACTAAGGTTAGGGCTAGTGTTATGGTTAGGCAATAGATAAGGTTGGTAGTAGATATAGGTCTAGGGCTACAGTTAGGGATAGTATTAGGGCCAGGATTAGAGTTAGGGTTACAGTTAGCAATAAATTAGGGCTAGGATTAGAGCTATGGCCTGTGTTAGGATGAGGCCTATGGTTAGGGCTAGGGTTAGTGTTAGGGTTAGGGTTAGGCATAGGGAAAAGAATGTGGTTATACCTAGGTTCATAACTAGGGCGAGGGTTGAAAGTAGGGTTTGGGCTATGGTTAGGATTCAGGTTAGGATTAAGGCTAGGTTTAGGGCTAGGATGAGGGCTTGGGTTTGTGTTAGTTTTAAGGCAAGAATTAGTTAGAGTGCTAATGTCAGGTTTAGGGTTATGGTTAGGGATACTGTCAGGTTTAGTTTTATGGCTAGGTCTAATTTAAGGGTTATGTTTAGGGTAAGGGTCAGTTTTTAGCTGGGTGTATTATTAGAGTCAGTGTCTTGCTCAGAGTTTGGGTTAGGTTTTGGTTTAGTTTTAGGGCTCAAATTAGCATTAGGGTTAGGGTTAGAGTTAGGATTAGAGTAATTGATAGGATTAGGTTTAGTGTTCAGTTTAGGTTTAGTTAAGGATAAGGTTATTGTTAGCAATAGGTTGAAGGTTAGGCCTAAATGGATATGGTTAGATTTAGTTTTAGGACTGGGGTTAGTGTTAGGTTTCGCGTAAGTGTTAGGGTTTGAGCTAAAATTAGGACTACAGCAAGGGTTATGTTTATGGTTAGGTCTAGGGTTAGGTTTACAGTTAGGGTTAGTGTAGGTTTAAGGTTAGGACTAGGATTAAGTTTACAGTTAGGGTTAGAGTAGGTTTAGGGTTAGGGCTAGTGTTATCATGATGTTTATAATTAGGGATAGGGTACTGAGTGGGGTTAGAGCTATGTTTAGAGCTATGTTTGGGTTAGGCTTATGTTTAGGGTAATGGATAAGTTTAGGTCTAGGTTTATGCTTAGGATTAGGGTTAGGGTTAGGGTTAGGTCTAGGGTTAGTGTTAGGGTTAGGTTTAGGGTAAGTGTTTGGTTTTGAGCTATGGTTAGGGCTAGTTTGATGGTTCAGTTTAGAGTCAGGTCTAGGTTTAAGTTTAGGGTTAAGTTCAAACCTAGGGTTATCATTAGGGTTAGCGTTGTGTTTAGGGTAATGGATATGGTTAGAGCTAAAGTTAGGGCTAGAATTATGGTTAGGATTAAGTCTAGGGTTAAGTTTAGGATTAGGGCCAGTTTTATTGTTAGGGTTAGATTTAGGGTAATGGTTAGGGCTAGGGTTAGGTTTAGGGTTAAAATGGGGTGTAGGGCTCAGTTTACGGGTAGGTTTAGGATTAGTTTAGGGCTATGGCTAATGTAAAAACCAGCATTATGATTAGGGCTACTTTTAAGGTTACAGTTAGGTCTAGTACTAGTTTCAGGTTTAGGTATACTTCTAGGGCAATGTAAGAGCTAGGGTTAGTGTAAGGTCAGTGTCAGGCTCAAGGTTCGTTTTAGGGTTAGGTTAGGACTGGAATTAGGGCTAATGTTAGGGCTAGATGTAGGGTTAGGTTTTTGTTTAGATTAAGGGTTAGGGTTAGGGCTATTGCTCGGTTTTGTTTTAGGGCTTGAACTAGATTAAGGCTAGTTTTAGGATTAGTGTTAGTGTTGGGGCTAGTTTTATTTTGAGGTTTGGGCTTAGAATTAGGGTTGGACAAAGAGTTATGGTTAATTCTAGGGTTAGGGCTAGGGCTAGTGTTAGGGCTAAGGTTAGGGCAAGTGTTTGGGTTATTTTAAGAAATAGGGTTAGATCTAGAAATAGGGATAGGCTAGAGTTAGAGTTAGTCTTAGTGCTAGTGGTAGGGTTAGGGCTAAATTAGGGCTAGGATCAGGTCTAGGATTAGTGTAATGGTTAAGTCTAGAGTTAGAGTTAGGGTTATATTTGGGAGAAGGGATGGGTTTATAGCAAGGTTCATAACTAGGTCGAAGGATAAAATTAGAGATAGGGCTAGAGTTAGGGTTCAGGTGTGTATAAAGGCTAGGTTTAGGGCTAGGATGAGGGTTAGCGTTTGTGTTAGTGTTATGGCAAGAATTAGGGCTAGGGCTAATATCAGGTCTAGGGTTATGGTTAAATATAGTTTTGGGGTAAGATTTATGGCTAGGACTAGTGTCAGAGTTAAGTTTAGGGTGGGGTTCAAGTTGAGAGCTGTTTGTATTTTAATAGTCAGAGTCAGGGTTTGGGTTAGGTTGAGGTTTAGGGTGAATGCTCAAATTAGCATTAGGTTTGAGTTAGGATTAGGGTAATGGATAAGTTTAGGTTTAGGCTTCAGGATAGGTTTAGGGCTCGGGTTAGATTTAGGGTAATGGATAGGGTTGGGGTTAGACATAGTGTTAGCATAGGTTTATGGTTATTATTAGGGTAATGGATAGGGTTAGAGCTTGGGTTGTGTTTAGGTTTAGAGCTAGAGTTAGTGTTAGGGTTAGGGTTAAGCCTAAGGTTAGTTTTAGGGTATAGGTTAGGGTTTGAGCTAGGGTTTGTGCTAAGTATAGGGTTAGGTTTAGGATTAGGTCTAGGGTTAGGATTAGGGTTATCATTAGGGTTAAGGAAATGGACAGGTTTAGATGTCGGGTTAGGGTTAGGGTTAGGGTTAGGATTAGTTTTAGGACTAGGGTTGGTGTTTATCTTAGCATAATTGTTAGAGTTTGAGCTAGGGTTAGGACTATGGCAAGGGTTTGGTTTATGGTTAGGTCTATGGTTAGGTTTACAGTGAGGGTTACAGTAGGTTTAGGGTTAGGGCTAAGGTTATCATGAAGTTTTGGCTAAGGTTAGGATAATGGGTGGGGTTACAGCTAAGGTAAATTCTAGTTTTAAGTTTAAGATTAGGGCTCGCATTACGCTTAGGGTTAGGCTTATCATTTTCTTATGGTTAGATTAGGGGTAAGGGTCAGGGATTGAGTAACTGTTAGGGCTAGGTTGAGACTTCAGGTTAGAATAAGGGCTAGGGATAGATTTAGGTTTAGGGTTAGGGTTAGGGCTAGTTTTAGCATTAGGTGTAGGGCTATGGTTAGGGTAATGGATAGAGTTAGAGCTAGGGTTTGGGCTATGATTACAGTTAGGATTAGGGTAAGGATTGGGGTTAAGTTTTTGGATAGTGTTATGTTTAGGGTAAGGGCTAGGTTTTGAGATATTGTTAGTGCTAGGGCTAGGTTGAGGATTAGGTTCAGCCTTAGGTCAAGGGACAGGATTATGGTAGGTTTAGGGTTAGGGTTAAGGTTAGTTCTAGGGTTATCATTAGGGTTAGTGTAATGGATATGGTTAGATGTAGGTTTAGGTTTAGGTTTAGGGTTAGATTTAGTTTTAGGGTTAATGTTAAGGCTACATTTATGTTTAGGTTTATGGTACGAGTTAGATTTTGAGCTAGGGTTAGAGTTATGGAGAATGTTAGTTTTAGAGTTAGGTCTATTGTTAGTATTCTGGTTAGGGTTAGGGTTATGGTTAGGGTTAAAGATAGGGTTATCAATAGAGTTAGGTGTAGGGTTAGGTGAGGTGTAGGTTTAGAGCTAGGTTTAGGGATAGGATTAAGTTCAAGGTTAGGGCTAGGTTTAGGGTTTAGAGAAAATTATAGGTCTAAGTTTATATTTATGGTAAGGGTTAGGATTTGAGTAAGGTTTAAGAATAAGGCTAGGGTTAGGTTTAGGGTTAGGGCTAGGGCTAGGCTTAGGGTTGGGGTTCTGCTTAGGGCTAGATTTATGCCTAGAATTCACTCTAGGTTTTGTGTTAGGTTAAAGCATAGAGTTAGGGCTATGGGTAATGTAAGAGATAGGATTATGATTAGGGCTAGTTGTAAGGTTAGGGTTATGGCTATGTCTAGTGTTAGGTTAAGTTTTTGGTTCGGGTCAGATTTAGATATAGGTTAGTGTTAAAGGCAAGGTCAGTGTTCAGGTTAGAGTTAGAGTTAATTTAAAGCCAGAATTTGGACTAGGTTTGTCTAGGGGTAGAGTTAGTGTTTGCGTTAAGTTAAGGGTTATTGTTAGGGCGAAGGCTAGGTTTTTTTTCTAGGTTTTGTTTAGGTCTAGAGCTAGAGTTAAGTCTAGATTTAGGATTAGGTTTAGGTCTCGGGCTAGTGATAGGGTCTTGTTGAAGTATAAGGTTACTGGTAGGGCTAGTGTTGCAGTTTGGTCTACTGTTAGGGTCAGGTTTAGACCTAGGTTAGTGTTATAGTCAGAATATGTGTCAGGGTTAGGGTTAAGGTTTGGGATAGGGTTAGAGGTAGAATGAGGGCTAGGGTTAGGAATATTAATATGGTGAGAGTTTTGATAAGGCTGAGGATTAGGGATTGGTCTAGGGTTATTATTAGGCTTAGGGTTTTGCTTATGGTTAGGGATAGCATTAGAGCTAGTGTTGGGGGTAGGGTTAGGGTTAGGGTTATGGTTAAAACTAGGTGTAGGGCTAGGATTAGGGCTAGTTTTTGTGTTAGTGTTAGGGCTAGTGTTAGGGCAACAGGTAATGCAAGAACCAGGGTTACAATTAGGGTTAGGTTTAAGGTTAGGTAAGGGGTAGTTCTAGTGTTAGTGTTAGATTTAAGGTTAGGGTTATATTTAGAGCTAGGTTTATTTTTAGTATAAGAGTCAGGGTCAGGGTTAGTTTTGGGGTTTGAGTTAGGACTCGAATTAGGGCTAGATTTACTGTTAGGGATTGGTTTAAAGTTAGTGTCATGTTTAGAGCTAGGGTGAGTGTTAGGATATGAGTAAGTGTCAGGGTTAGTTTCAAGGTTAGGGTTAGGAATCGATTAAGGCTACGATTAGTTTTTGTAGTAGTTTACTTTTTGGTTTAAGTTAAGATTTAGTGTTAGGTCTATTGCTCGGTTTTGTTTTAGTCCTAGGGTTAGAGTTAGGGCTAGTTTTACAATTAGTATTAGGGTTAGGGCTAGTGTTAGTGTTATGCCTAGACTTAGAATTAGGGTTAAATTTATATTATGTTAGATCTAGGATTAGGCTAGGATTAAGGATAGGACAAGGGTTAGGGCCAGGGTTAGACTTATGGTAAGTGATAGGTATAAAACTAGGGATAGGGCTAGTGTGAGAGTTAGAGTTAGTGATAGGGCTAAAATTAAAGGTAGGGTTTTGTATAGGGTTAAATTAGGGCTAGGATTAGGGCTAGGGTTAGTGTTCATTTTAGGCCTAGTGATAGAGATAGGTTTAGGTTTAAATTTAGGAGAAAGAATGGTGTTACAGCTAGGTTTATACGTAGGGTGAGGGTTAGAGTTAGGGTTAGGGCTAAGGTTGGGGTTAGGGTTATGATTAAGGCTAGGTTTAGGGCTAGGATGAAGGCTAGTGTTTGTCTTATTTTCAGTGCTAGGGATTAGTGCTAGGGCTAATATCAGGTCCAAGCTTATGGTTAAAGATAATTTTAGGGTTAGTCTTATGGCTACATCTAGTGTAAGTGTTAGGTTTAGGGTTAGGTTCAGGTTTAGAGCTTGGGGAATTATTAGGATTAGGATTTGGCTTAGGTAAGGATTTAGGTTTATGGCTCAAATTAGCATTATAGTTAGGTTTTTTGGTATAGTTAGTGTTTGTTTTAAGGTTCAGGTTTGGTTTAGGGTAATTGATACAGTTAGTGTTAGTGATAAGCTTAGGGTTAAGCTTAGGGTTAGCATTAGGGTAAGGGTTATGTTTAGGGTAATTGATAGGGTTAGATCTTAGGTTAGAACTAGAGTTAAGGGTAGGAATATGCCTTGAGTTAGGGTTAGAGTTAGTGTTAGAACTAGATTTAGGGTTAGGTTTAGGGTTAAGTTTAGCATAAAGATTAGGTTTTGAGCTAGGGTTAGGGCTAGGTTTAGGGTCAGGTCTAGGTTTAGGATTACAGTAGGTTTAGGGTTAGGGTTACAGATAGGGCTAAGGTTATCATTAATGTTAGGTTTGAGGTTAAGGTAACGAATAGGGTTAGGTTAGGTTTAGATTTGGTTTAGAGTTAGAATAAGTGATAGGTTTAGGATTAGAGCTATTGTATTGTTTAGGTTTATGGTTAGGTTTATTGTTTGATCTAGAGTTAGGGCTATGCTCAGTTTAATTTTAGGGTTATGTCTATGGTTAGGTTTCCATTTGGGGTTAGGGTTAACATTAGGTTTCGGGTAGTATTATCAATAAGTTTAGGTTAGGGTTAGGATAATGGGTAGGTTTAGAGCTAGCTTTAGGTCTAGGTTAAGTTTAGGATTTGGGCTAGGTTTAGGGTGAGATTTAGGGATAAGTCTAGACTTATGTTTAGGGTAAGGGTTAGGCTTTGATCTATTTTAGTACTAAGGTTAGGGCTAGGGATATGTATAGGCTAGGGTTAGGGTTAGGGTTATGCTTAGGGCTAGGTTTAGGCCTAAAATTATCTCTATGTTTCATGTTAGGTTTAGGCCTAGTGTTAGTGCTATGGGTAATGTAATATCTAGGGTTATGATTAGCTAGTTTTAGGGTTAGTGTTATGGCTGGGTCTAGAATTAGGTTTAGGTTTTAGTTAGTTTCAGGTTTAGAGGTAGGTTAATGTTAAAGCCCAGATCAGTGTTTGGTTTTTAGTTAAAGTTAGGGTTAAAGCCAGAATTAGGATTAGGTTTAGGTCTAGGGGTAGAGTTAGTGTTTGGTTTAGGTAAAGTTTTTTTAGGGCTTGGGCTAGGATTTTGTTTAGGTCTGGAGCTAAGTTCTGGCTATATTTAGTATTAGGTTTAGGTCTAGATCTAGTGGTGAGTTAAGTTTAGGTATAAGGTTACACATATGGATAGTGTTAGGGTTTGGTGTAGGGTTAGGTTCAGGTTTAGACCTAGGGTTTATGTTATGGTAAGAATAAGGGTCAGGGTTAGAGTTATGCTTTGGGATAGCATTAGAGCTAGAATGAGATCTAGTGTTAGGACTATTAATAGGGTTAGGATTTGGTTAGACTAAGGATTAGGGATAGATCTAGGGTTACCATTAGGGTTTAGGATTTGCTCAGTGTAAGGCATAGAGTTAGGGCTAGGGTTAGGTTTATGGTTAGGATTAAAGCTAGGTTTAGGGCTCAGATTAGGACTAGTTTTTTGTGAGGTTTAAGGCTAGGGTTAGGGCAATGGCTAATATAAGAACTAGGGTTACAATTAGGGTTAGGGGTAGGGGTAGATAAAGTGTTAAAGTTAGGTTTAAGATTAGGGTGGTATTTATAGCTACGGTTAGTGTTAGGATATCAGTGAGGTCAGGGTTAGCTTTAGGGTTAGGGTTAGGACTTGAATTAAGGCTAGGTTTACTATAAGGGTTAAGTTTAATTTAGGGGGTGTTTTGAGCTAGGATGAGTATTAGGATATAAGTCAGGTTCAGGGTTATTTTTAAGATAATGATTAGGACTCAGATTAGGGCTAAGGTTAGCCCTAGGTGTAGTGCTAGGGTTTGGTTTAAGTTAAGGTTAGTGTTAGGCCTGTTGCTCGGTTTGGTTTTAGTGCTATGTTTAGGATTAAGGCTAGTTGTATGATTAGCTTTAGGGTTAATTCTAAGGTTATGGTTAGGTTTAGCATTAAGGCTAGATTTAAGGCTAGGATGAGGGCTAGGTTTTGTGTTAGGTTTAGGGCAAGAATCAGGGCTAGGACTAATGTCAGGTCTATGTTTACAGTTAGTGATATTTTTAGATTTAGGTTTATGGCTAGGTCAAATTAAGTGTTACATTTAGGGAAAGGATCAGATTAAGAGCTCGGGTATTATTAGGGTCAGAGTCAGGCTTTGGCTTTGGGTTAGGTTAAAATTTAGGGTTAAGGCTCAAATTAGCATTAAGGTTAGAATAAGGGTTAGGGTACTGGATAGTGTTAGATTTAGTGTTCAGGTTAGGTTTAAGGTAATGGATATGGTTACGTTTTGTGATACGTTTAGGGTTAGGCCTAGAGTTAGCATTAGGGTTACGATTATTGTTGGGGTAATTTATAGTGTTAGATCTAGGGTTAGGGCTAGGATAATGGTTAGGATTAGGGCTAGATTTAGAGTTACTGTCAGGGTTAGTGCAAGAGTTACACTTAAAATTAGGTTTAGGGTACAGTTTAAGATTTGAGCTAGGATTTTTGCTATGGCTAAGGTTAATCTAGGGTTTGGTCTAGGGTTATGGTTATGGTTAGTGTTAAGGTTAGGGCTAGGGTTATCATTATTATTAGGGTAATAGGTTTAGATGTCAGGTTAAAGATAGGGTTAGGTTTAGGTAAGCATCAGGTTTAGGTTTAGGATTAGTTTTAGTGTTTGAGCTAGCTTAGATTTAGGGTTAGGGTTAGGTTCATTGTTAGTTCTAGTGTTAGGTTTATGTTTAGGGTTAGGGTAGGTTTAGCTTTAGGTCTAGTGTTATCATAAGGTTTAAGTTTAGGGTTTGAACTAGGATTAGGGCAAGGGTTAAGGTTAGGATTTGGTCTGGGGTTAAGGTTAGGATTTGGTCTGGGGTTAAGGTTAGGGTTAGGTCTTGAATTAGGGTTAGGTAGGTTTAGTGTAAGAATTAGAGATTGAGCTAATTTTAGGGCTAGGGAAAGGGTTAGGGTTATAGTCTGTGCTAGGTTAGGGTAAGGGTTAGGTTTAGGGCTAGGGTTAGCATTAGGTTTAGGGTTATGGTTAGTGTAATGGATAGAGTTACAGGTAGGGTTTGGGCTATGGTTACAGTTAGGATTAGGACTAGAGTTAGGGTGAGGTTTAGCATTTTGGTTAGGGTTATGTTTAGGGTAAGGTTTAGGGTTTGAGCTAGGGTTAGGTCTAGAATGAGTATTAGGGTTAAGGTAGGGCTAAGTTAAGGTTTAGGGTTATACTTAGGGTTCAGTTTAGGGCTGTAATTAGGGCTAGCTTTTGTGTGAGGTTTAGGGCTAGTGTTAGGTATATGGGTAATGTAAGAGCTAGAGTTATGGTTATGGCTAGATTTAGAGTTTATCTACTGTTATGGATAGTTTTGTGGTTAGGATAAGGTTTAGACTTCGGGTTTTTGTTATGGTAAGTGTCAGGTTTCAGGTTAGGATTAAGTTTAGTGTTAGGTCCAGAATTAGAGCTATGGTAGGTCTAGGGGTAGAGTTAGTGTCTGGTTTAGGTTAAGGGTTATTGTTAGGGCTAAGGCTAGGGTTATGGTTATATTTAGGGTTAGGTTTAGGCCTAGGGATACTGTTAGTTTTAGGTTTAGGGTTATGGTTATTGGTAGGGCTAGTGTTAGGTTTTGGATAAGGGTTAGGGTCAGGTTTAAACCTAGGTTTAGTGTTAGGGTCAGAATAAGTGTCAGCATTAGGTTAAGGGTTTGGGTTAAGTTTAGAGCTAGAATGAGGGCTAGGTTTAGGACTACTAATAGAGTTAGGGTTTGGGGTAGGAATAGAATAAGTATTAGGACTAGGGTAGCAATAGGGTGAGGGTTTGACTAAGTGTAAGAAATAGCATTAGAGCTAGGATTAGGACTAGGTATAGGGTTAAGGTTAGGTCCAGGTTAGGATTAGGTTTAAAGGAGGGTTAGGCATTGGATTGAGGCTATGTTTTGTGTTAGGTTTTGGGCTATGATTAATTTAAGAACTGGCATTACGATTAGGGCTAATTTTAGGGTTAGGTTTAGGGTGAAGTCTAGTGTTAGGATTAGGTTTATGGATAGGGTGATGTGTAGAGCTAGGGTTAGTGTTAAGGGCAGTGTCAGGGTTAGTATTATTTCTAGAGTTAGTGTTAGGACTCGAATTAGGGCTAGGGTTAGGGATAGGTGTAAGGTTAGGGTTTTTTTTAGGTTAAGGGTTGGGGTCAGTGCTATGGCTCAGTTTTGCTTGAGGGCTAGGGCAAGGGTTAGGGCTAGTTTTCAAATTATCATTAGGGTTAGAGATAGTGTTATGGTGTGGCTTAGTCATAGGTTTAGGGTTAGATTTAGAGTTAGGGTTAGATCTAGGTTTAGGGCTAAGGGAAGGTTAGGTCTAGGGTTAGGTCTAGGGTTTGATTTATCATAAGGGATTGTGTTAGAACTAGGGATAGGTATAGGGCGAGAGTTAGAGTTAGACTTAGTGTTAGGGTAAGATTTAGGGTTAGAATTAGGGCTTAATTAGGGCTAGGATTAGAATTAAGGCTGAGCCTAGGTTTAGCGCTAGGGTTATGGTTATGGTTATTTTTATGTATGATGTTATAGCTACCTTTAGAACTAGGGCGAGGGTTAAAATTAGGGTTAGGTCTACGGTTAGGGTTAGGTTTAGGATTGAGGCTAAGATTAGCGATAGGATTAGGGCTAGAATTTGTTTTAGGGTTAACGCTTCAATAGGGCTAGGGCTAATGTCAGGTATCGTTTATGGTTGGAGATAATTTTAGGGTTAAGATCATTAGAGTTAGGATTATGTTTATGGATATGGTTAGGTTTAGTGTTCCTATTAGTTTTAGGGTGATGTATAGGTTTAGGGTTACGAATAGGGTTAGGGTTGTCCTAGGGTTAGTATCAGGTGTAGGATTGGGATTAGGGTAATGGATAGGATTAAAACTCGGGTTAGGGCTACACTTATCATTAGGATTAAGGCTAGGGTTAGGGTTAGGTTTTTGGTTATGTCAAGGTTTAGGGTTAGGGTTAGGTTTAGGGTAAGGGTTAGGGCTAGAATTAGGGTTAGGATTAGGATTATAGGTAGTGTTAGGGCTCCAAATAGGGATAGATTTTGGGTTAGGTTATGGCTAGCTTTAGGGCTACAGCCAATGTAAGAACTAGGGTTCTGATTAGAACTAATATTAGGGTTAGGGTTAGGGATAGGTCTAGGGTTAGGTTTAGGTTTTGAGTGATGTTTAGAGCTAGGGTTAGTGTTAGGGTCAGAGTCAGGGTCAGTGTTTGTTTTAGGGTTAGGGATAGGACTCGAATTAGAGCTAGGATAAGGGCTAGGTGTAGGCTTAGGATTTGGTTTTATGTTAAAGGTTAGGGTTAGGGCTATGGCTCAGTTGTTTTGTAGGGCTAGGGCTAGATTAGGGCTAGTTTTAGGGTTAGCATTAGTGTTACAACTTCTGTTAGTGAGAGATTTAGCTTAGGTTTGGGTTAGATTTAGAGTTAGGGTTAGATATAGGATTAGGGCTACAGCTAGAGTTAGGGCTAATGTAAAGGCAAGTGATAGGATTATGGTAAGGATAAGGTTAGAATTAGATATAGGACTAAGGCGAGAGTTAGAGTTACTTTTAGGGCTAGTGTTAGGTTAGGTTTAGAGCTAAATTAGGACTATGATTAGGTATAGCGTTTCTATTAGGGTTAGGCCTAGTTTTAGGCTTAGGTTTATGTTTAGGGATAGGGTTAGGTTTAGGGGAAGAAATGTGGTTAGAGCTAGTTTTAGGGCTAGGTTGAAGTTTAGAATTTTGGTTAGGGCTAGGGTTATGTTTAGGTTTAGTAATAAGGCTATGTTTAAGGCTAGGATGAGGGGTAGGGTTTGTTTTAGGGTTATGGCAAGAATTATCGCTCGGGCCAGTGTCAGGTCTAGACTTACCTTATGGATAGATAGAGGGTTAGATTTATTGCTAGGTCTAGTGTAAGGGTTTGGTTTAGAGTAAGGGTCAGGTTTATAGTTAGGGGTATTATTAGGGCTAGAATTATGTTTTGGGTTTGGTTTAGTTTAGGGTTTAGTTTCAGAGCTTGAATTAGCATTAGGGTTTGGTTAGGGTAATGATAGGCTTAGGTTTAGGGTTTATGTTAGGTGTAGGTTAATTGATAGGGTTAGAGTTAGCAAAAGGGTTAGGGTTAGGCCTAGTGTTAGCCTTAGGGTTATGATTGTGCTTAGGGTAATGGATAGGGTTAGGGCTAGGGTTATGCTTTTTATTAGGGCTAGAGTTAGGGTTAGGCTAAGGGTTAAGGTTAGGTTCAGGTTTAGGATATGGTTTAGAGTTTGAGCTAGGGTTAGCGGTAGGGCAAGTGTTAGATTTAGGGTTAGGTCTAGGTTATAGTTATGGTTAGGATCAAGGTTAGTGTTAAGTTTAGGGCTAGGGTTATCATTAGGTTTAGGGTATTGGATGGGGTTTGATTTCATGTTAGGGTTTGGGTTAAGGTTAACTTTTGGCTTAAGGTTAGGATTAGGGTTAGGCTTAGGGTTAGGTTTAGTGTAATGGTTAGAGTTTGAGCAAGGATTAGCTCAATGGCAAGGGTTAGGTTTATGGTTATGTTTAGGATTAGGGATAGGGTAGATTTAGGGTAAGGGCTAGGGTTATCATCAGGATTAGGGTTAGAGTTAAGGTACTGGGTAGGGTTAGATCTATGTTTAGGTCTAGGGTTCTCATTAAGCTTATGTTTAGAGTTAGGGTAATAAGTAAGCTTAGAGGGATAGGTTTAAGGTTAGGATTAGGGCTAAAGATAAGGTTAGGTTTAAGTCAAGGCCATTGGTTAGTGTTAGGTTTAAGTTAAATTTAAGGATTATGGATTGAGCTATGTTTGTACTAGGACGAGGATTAGGTTTATAGTCAGTGCGAGGGTTAGGGCTAAGGTTAGCATTAGGGTTAGGGTAATGGATAGAGTTAGAGGTAGGTTTTGGCCTATGGTGATGGCTAGTTTCAGGTTTAGGGATATAGCTACGTCTACTGTTAGGCTTATGTTTTTTGTTAGGATACATTTTAGAGCTAGGGTTTGTGTTAGGGTAAGTGTCAGTCTTCTGGTTAGGGTTAGGTTAATTGTTAGAACCAGTATTAATATTAGGGTTTGGTCTAGGGGTAGGTTTAATATTTGGATTAGGTTAAGGGTTATTATTAGGGCTAGGACTAAGTTTTTGTTTAGGGCTAGGCCTAGGGTTATCACTAGATAAATGATTAAGTGTAGATCTAGGTCTAGTGTCAGTGTAAGGTTTAGTTATAGAGTTACAGGTAGTGCCAATGTTAAGGGTCGGTTTAGGGTTAGAGTCACGTTTAGACCTATGGTTAGTATTAGGGTCTGAATAAAAAGGGTCAGGGTTAGTGTTAGGGCTTGGGATAGTGATAGAGATAGATTGAGGATTAGGGTTAGGACTAGTAAAAGAGTTAGGTTTTGGGTTAGGCTAAGAATTAGGTTTAGGACTAAAGTAGCTTTAGGGTTAGAGTTTGGCTTAGGGTAAGGGATAGGGTTAGCACTAGTGTTAGGGCTAGGGTTAGGGTTAGGGCTAGGGCTAGGGTTAGGTTTAGGGTAAGGGTTAAAGTTATGGTTAGAGCTTAGAGTAGGGCTAGGGTAGGTTTTTGTGTTAGGTTTAGGGCTACGTATAATGTAAGAACTAGGGTTACAATTAGGACTAGTTTTAGGGTTAGTAATATGTCTAGGTTTACTGATTGGTTAGGTTTAGGGTTAGGGTTCTGTTTAGGGTAATGGATAAGTTAGGGTTAGTGAATGTAATAGGGTTAGGCCGAGGGTAATCATTAGGGTTAGGATTAGGGTTAGGTTAGGGTAATGAATAGGGTTAGGGGTAGGGTTATGATTAGAGTTAGTGTTAGTGTTAGGGTTAGTGTTAGGTTTAGTGTTAGTGCAAAGATTAAAGTTATTGTTAAGTTTAGGGTAAGGGTTTGGACTTGGTTTAGGTTTAGAGTGCTGGTTAAAGCTAGGGTTGGGGCTCACATTAGGGCTAGGTTTTGGGTTACTTTAGGGCTAGCATTAGGGATACAGCTAATGTAAGAACTAGGGTTTTGATTAGGGCTAATTTTGGGGTTACGGTTAGGACTAAGTCTAGTTTTATGGTTAGGTTTAAGTTCAGGGTGATGTTTTTAGCTAGGATTAGTGTTAGGTTCAGAGTCAGGGTCAGGGTTAGTTTTAGGGTTGGGGATAGGACTCGAATTAGGTGTTGGCTTAGGGCTAGATTTAAGGTTAGGATTTGGTTTAGGTTAAGGGTTAGGGTTAATGCTATGACTCATTATGTTTTAGGCTAAGGCTAAAGTTAACAGTAGTTTTACAATTAATGTTAGTGTTATTGCTAGTGATAGGGTGAGTTTAGTTTTAGGGTTACATTTAGAGTTATGGTTAATTCTAGGGTTAGGGCTTTGGCTAGGGTTAGGGCTAAGGTTAGATCTAGTGTTTGGGTTACAGTAAAAGATAGGGTTATAACTAGGAATAGATCTAGGGCGATAGTTAGAGTAAGTCTTAAGGCTAGGGTTAGGGTTAAGTTTAGGGCTAAATTCAGGCTAGGAATATCTAGGATTGGTGTTAGGGTTAGGACTAGGGTTAGGGCTATGTTTCGGATTATGATTAGGGTTAGGTTACGGTCAGTTTTATAACTAGGATTAGTGTTAGTGTCAGGGTCTGTGTTTGGATTAGGGTTAGGGTTAGGGCGAGAGCCAGAATTAGGATTGGTTAGGTCTAGAGATAAGGTTAGTGTTTGGCTTAGGTTAAGGGTCATCATTAGAGTAAGGGCTAGTTTTTTGTTTAGGTCTTAATTAAATATATGGCTAGATTTAGGATTAGGTTTAATTCAGGGCTAGTGTTAGGGTTAGGTTTGTATATACGGTTATGAGTAGGGCTAGTGTTAGGGTTTGGTTTAGGTTCAAGGTCAGAATAAGGGTCAGGGTTAGGGTTAGGATTTGGGTTATAGTTAAAACAAGAATGCGGGCTAGGGTTAGGACTAGTAATAGGGTTAGGGTATGGGTTAGAATAAGTATTAGTTTTAAGACTAAGGTTATCATTAGGGTTAGGGTTTGGCTAGGGTAAAAAATAAAGTTAGAGCTAGAGTTAGACCTAGGGTTTGAGTTAGGTTTAGGACTAGTGTTAGGGTTAGGGTTAGGGTGAAAGCAAGGGTTAGGTCTAAGATTTGGACTAGGTTTTGGTTAGCATTAGGTTTAAGATTATGGCTAATGTATGATCTAGGGTTATGATTAGAACTAGTTTTAGAATTAGGGATAGGACTAGGAGAAGTGTTAGGGTAAGGTTTCGGTTTAGGGTGATATTTAGAGGTAGGTTTAGTGTTAATGTCAGAGACAGGTTCAGGGGTGGTTTTAGGATTAAGATTAGGACTCAAATTAAGGCTAGACTTAGGGCTGGATGTAAGGTTAGGGTTTGGTTGACATAAAAGTTTAGAGTTAATGTTATTTCTCAGCTTTGTTTTAGCGCTAGCCTATGGTTAGTCCTAGTTTTAGGATTATCGATAGGATTGGGGCTAGTGTTAGGCTTAGGTTTAGGTGTAGAATTATGGTTAGATTTAGAGTTAGTTTTAGATCTAGGGTTAGGGCAAGGTGTAAGGTTAGGGCTAGGGTTATTCTAGGCTATGGCTAGGAATAAGTTTATGGTAAGTGACAGGGTTAGAATTAGGGCTTGGGCTTGGGCGAGAGTTATAGTTAGTCTGAAAGCTAGGGTTACGGTTAGGTTTAGGATTAGGGCTAGGGTTAGTGTTAAGGTTAGTCCTAGGTTTATTGTTAGGGCTAAGGTTATTGTTAGGGTTAGGGTTTTGTTAGGTTAAGGATAAGCAATGGGATTATAACTAGGTTTAGGGATAGGGAAAGTGTTAGAATTAGGGTTAGGGTTATGATTAAGGCTATATTTTGGGCTAGGATGAAAGCTACAGTTCGTGTTAGGGTTAGGGTTAGAATTAGGGCTAGGGCTAATGTCATGTGTAGGGTTATATTAGGGATAGGTTTGGGGTTATGTTTATTGTTAGTCTAGTGTAAGGGTTAGATTTATGGTAAGGGTCAAGTTTACAGCTATGTGTATTTTTAGAGTCACTGTTTGGCTTAAGGTTTGGTTTAGGTTTAGGTTTAGGTTTAGGGCTCGAATTAGCATTAGGGATAGAGTAAGGGTTTAGATAATGAATAGGCTTAGGATTAGGGTTCAGGTTAGTTTTAGGGCAATGGATGTTTGGGGATTGTAATAGAGTTAGGGTTAAGCCTAGGGTTGGCATTAGGGTTAAGATTAAGGTTAGGGTGATGGATAGAATTAGAGCTAGGGTTAGGGCTAGGTTTCTGGTAAGGATTAGGGCTAGGGATAGGGTAGTGGATGTAATTAGACTATGGTTAGGGGTATGGTTAAGGTTAGGATTCGGGGTAGTGTAAGGTTAGGTTTTGGGATAGACCTAGGGTTTTATTAAGGATAAAGGTTAGGCTTTGAGCTAGGGTTAGGTCTAAAGTGAGGCTTAGGGTTAGGGTTAGGGCTAGGGTTAGGTTTAGGGTTACAGTTAAGTCTTTGTTCAGGCCTAGGATTAGGGCTAGGTTTTGTGTTAGTTTAGGCCTAGGATTAGGGCCAAGAGTAATGTAAGAGCTAGAGTTATGATTAGGGTTAGTTTTAGGGTTAGGGTTATGGCTAGGTCTAGTGTTAGGATTATATTTTGGTTTAGGGTGAGCTTTGAAGCTAGGATTATGTTAGGGTCAGGACAAGTGTTCAAGTTAGAGTTATTGTTGGGGTTAGTGCCAGAATTAGGACTAGGGTTAGGTCTAGGTGTAGGGTTAGAGTTTAGTTAGGTTAAGGGTTATTGTTGTGGATGGGGCTAGGTTGTTGTTCAGGTCTAGGGCTAGAGATATGGCTAGATTTAGCATTAGGTTTAAGTCTAGGGCTAGTGTTAGGTTTTGGTTTAAGTATAGGATTACTGGTAGGGCTAATGTTAGGGTTCGGTTTCGTGTTAGGGTCATGTTTAGACCTGCGGTTAGTGTTCGGGCCAGAATAAGTGTCAGGGTTAGGGTTTGGGTTTGGGTTAAGGTTAGAGCTAAATCTAAGGTTAGGGTTAGGACAAGTAATAGGGTTAGGGTTTGGATTAGGCTATGGATTATGGTTAGGACTAGGGTTAGCATTAGATTTAGGGTTTAGCTTAAAGTAATGGATAGGGTAAGAGCTAGGGTAAGACCTAGGTTTAGAGCTAGGGTTAGGGTATGGTTTAGGGCTAGTTTTGAATTAGGGTTAAAACTAGGGTTAGCGCTCGGATTAGGGCCAGGTTTTGTGTTAGTTTGGGGCTAGTGTTAGGCTTAAAACTAATGTATAAACCAGGGTTATGATTAGGGCTATTTTTTGGGTAAGTGTTACGGCTAGGTCAAGCATTAGTTTTAGGGTTACCGTTAGCATAATATTTAGAGATAGGGTTAGCGTTAGTGTCAGGGTCAGTGTTCGGGTTATAGATAGGGTTTGAGTTAAACCCAGAATTATCACTAGAGTTAGTTCTAGGGGTAGGGTTAATGTTTGTGTTAGGTTAAGGTTTATCATTAGGGCTAGAGATAGATTTTTGTTTAGGACGAGGGATTGAAATATGGCTAGATTTAGGATTAGGTTTAGGTCTAGGGCTAGTGTTAGGGTTAGGTTTAGGTATAGGTTTATTGCTACTGCTACTATTAGGGTTCTGTTTATGGTTAGGGTCAGGTTTAGACATACAATTACCTTTAGGGTCAGAATAAGTGTCAGGGTTAGGGTTAGGGTTTGGGTTATGTTTAGAACTAGAATGAGGGCTAGGGTTAGGACTAGTAATAGAGTGAGGGTTTGGGTTAGGCTAAAGATTAGGGTTAGGCCTAGGGTTAGCATTATGTTTAGGGTTAGCTTAGGGTAAGGGATAGGATTACAACTAGGATTAGGGCTATGTTTATGGTTAGGTTTAGGGCTAGTGTTAGGTTTAGGTTTAGGGTTAAAGCTAGGGTTAGGTCTTGCATTAAGGCTAGGTTTTGGTTAGAGTTAGGGCTGGTTTTAGAATTATGGACAATGTATGGACTAGGTTTAGGATTTGGTCTAGTTATAGGATTAGGTTTAGGACTAGGTCTAGTGGTAGGATTAGGTATAAAATTTAGAGCTAGTATTACTTTTATGGTCAAATTCAAGGTCAGAGTAGTTTTAGGGTTAGGGTTCGGACTCCAAATAGGTTTAGGACTAGGTGTAGGGTTAGGTTTTGGTTTAGTTAAGTTTTAAAGTTAGGGCTATGGGTCGGTTTTGTTTTAGGGCTAGGGCTATGGTTAGGGCTAGTTTTAGGCTTAGAATTAGGTTTAAGGATAGTGTTAGGTTTAGGTTTACTCTTAGGTTTAAAGTTAGAATTAGATTTAGAATTAAATCTAGTGTTAGGTCTAAGGCTAAGGATAGGGCTACTTTTAGGTCTTCTTTCATGGCTAGCATTAGGGTTATGTAAGGGATAGGATTAGAACTAGGAATTGGGATAGGGTGAGAGTGAGAGTTAGTCTTACGCCT
The DNA here is from genome assembly GCF_001458135.2 of Marmota marmota marmota. NCBI lineage: Eukaryota > Metazoa > Chordata > Mammalia > Rodentia > Sciuridae > Marmota > Marmota marmota. The sequence goes on along the minus strand of NW_026001656.1, from coordinate 907,327 downwards.
AAGCTTAGTGTTTGGTTAGGTATAGGGCTTAAATATGGCTATTAATATGGCTAGGTTTATTGTTATGTTTAGGCCTAGGGTTAGTTTTAGGCTTAGGGTTAGGTTTAGTGTAAGCGATGGGGTTAGAGCTAGGGATATAGCTAGGGTAAAGGTTAGAATTATGGTTAGGGCTAGGGTTTCATTAGAGTTATGATTAAGTTTTGGTCTAGGATGAGGGCTAGGACTTGTGTTAGGGTTATGGCTAGTATTAGTGTTAGGGCGAATGTCAGATCTAGGGTCACGATTAGGGATAGTGTTAGGGATAGGATTTTAATTAGGGTTAGGGTTAGAGTTATGGTAATGGATATGTTTAGAGCTAAATTTCAGGCTAGGTTTAATGTTAGGATTAGGGTAGGGTTAGGGTTAGGGTTTAGGATAGAGCTAGGGTTATGTTTAGTGTAAAGGTTTGAGCTAGGGTTAGTTCTAATTTGAGGCTAAGGTTAGGGCTAGGTTTAGGGCAAGGGTTAGGCTGAGGGTTATGCTTAGAGCTAAGTTCAGGCCTAGGATTAGGCCTTGGTTTTGTGTTAGGTTTAGGGCTAAGGTTAGGACTATGGGTAATTTAATAGCTAGGGTTATGTTTAAGGCTAGTTTTAGGGTTAGGGTCATGGCTAGGCATAGTGTTAGGTCTAGGTTTGGGGTTAGTATCAGCTTTAAAGCTAGGTTCAGTGTTAGAATCAGGGTCAGTGTTTGGAATAGAGTTAGGGTTAGGGTTAGATCCAGAATTAGGATGAGGTTTAGGTCTAGGGGTAGGGTAATTTTTCAATTTAGGTTAAGGGTTATTGTTAGGGCTAGTGCTACGTTTTTCTTTAGGTCTAGGGCTAGAGTTATGGCTATATTCAGGATTAGCTTTGGGTCTAGGTCTAGTGTTAGGCTTACATATAGGTATAGGGTTACCAGTAGGGCTAGTGTTAGGGATTTGTTTATGGTTAGGGTCAGGTTTAGACCTAGGGTTACTGTTGGGGTCAGATGAGGGTCAGGGTAAGTTTTAGAGGTAGAATGAAGGCTAGGGTTAAGACTAGTATTATGGTTAGAGTTTAAGTTAGGCTAATTATTAGGATTAGGACTAGGATTAGCATTTGGGATCGGGGTTTGGCTTAGTGTACAGAATAGAGTTAGAGTTAGGTTAAGGGCCAGTGTTACGGTTAGGGTTAGGCCTAGTATTATGGTTTAAGCTAGGGTTACGGCTCGGATTTGGGGTAGAATTTATGTTAGGGTTAGGGCTACTGTTAGGACAATGACTAATGTATGAACTAGGGTTATGATTAAGGCTTGATTTAGGGTTAGGTTAAGGCTAGATAGAGTGGATTGGGTTAATTTAAGGTTAGGGTGATGTTTAGAGCTAGGATTAGTGTTAGGGTCAGTGTCAGGGTCAGAGTTAGTTTTAGAGTTAGTTTTAGGGTTAGTTGTAGAGTTAGGGTTTGATTTAGGTTATGGGTTAGGATTAGGGCTATGGCTTGGTTTTGGTTTATGGCTAGGGCTAGGGATAGGGCATGTTTTAGGATTAGCAATATGGTTAGGGATAGTGTTAGTGTTTGGTTTAGGCTTATTGTTACGCTTAAATTTAGATATGGTTTAGATTTAGACTTAGGCTTAGATCTAGGTTTAGGATTAAGGCTAAGGATAGAGCTAGGGCTAGGGCTAGGGCAAGAGTTAGAGTTAGTCTTATGGCTAGTTTTAGGGTTAGGGTTAGGATAGGATTAAATAAAGGCTAGGATTAGCACTAGGCTTCCTGTTAGGCCTAGGTTTATGGCGAGGGTTAGAGTTAGGTTTAGGATTATGATTAGTGTTTGAGTACAGGATGAGGCTGTAGATAGGTTTAGGTCTAGGGTGAGGAATAGAATTAGGGTTAGGGCTCAGGTTATGATTCAGGTTAGGATTAAGCCTAGGTTTAAGGCTAGGATTATGGCTAGGGTAATTTCAGGTCCAGTGTTATGGTTAAAAATAGCTTTAGGTTTAGGTTTATGGCTACATCTAGTGTAAGGATTAGGTTTAGGGTTAGGTTAGGTTTATAGCTAAGGGTACTATTAGGGTCAGGGTCACGATTAGTGTTTTGGATTGGTTAAAGTTTAATGTTATGGCTCAAATTAGCATTAGAGTTAGGATTAGTGTAAAGATAGTGTTAGGTTTAGATTCCAGGTTAGGTTTAGTGTAATGGATAGGGTTAGGATTAGGGATACGGTTAGGTTTAGGCCCAATTTTAGCATTAGGGTTAGGATTATGGTTAGGGTAATGGATAGGGTTAGAGATAGGGTTACGGTTAGGGTTATTGTTATGATTATTGATAGGGTTAGGCTTAGGTTTATGGTTAGGGTTAAATATAGGGTTATGACTAGGATTATAGTTACGATTAGTGATAGGGTTAGGGTTAGGGATAAATCTAGTGATAGTGTTCAGAATAAGGCTAGGTTTTGGGTTAAGTTAAGGCTAGGTTTAGGGAAACGAGTAATGTAAGTACCAGGGTTTCAATTAGGGCTAATTTTAGGGTTAGGGTTAGGGCTAGGTATAGGGTTAAGTTGATGTTTAGAGCTAGAGTTAGTGTTAAGGTCAGAGTCAGGGTCAGGGTTAGTTTTAGGGTTTGGCTTAAAACTCGAATTATTGCTAGAGTTATGGCTAAGTGTAGGGTTAGGGCTTAGTTTATATTAAGGGTTAGGGTTAGGTGTGTGGATTGGTTTTGTTTTAGGGCTAGGGTTAGTGCTACTTTTAGGATTAGCCTTAGGGTTATGGCTAGGGTTAGGTTTAGGTTTAGGCTTAGATTTAGAGTTAGGCTTAGATCTAGTATTGCTGCTAGGGCTATGAATAGGGCTACAGTTATTTCTATGGTTTGGGCTATGATTAGGGTTCCAGTAAAATCTAGGGTTTGAACTGGGTTAGTACTAAGGTAAGAGTTAGAGTTAGTCTTTGAGCTAGAGTTATGGTTAAGGTTAGGGATGGGCTAAATTAGGTCTAAGATTAGGTCTAGGGTTAGTGTTAAAGTTAAGCCTAGGGTTATGGTTAGGGTTAAAATTAAGGCTATGTTTAGGGCTAGCATAAGGACTAGGGTTTGTGTTAGGGTTAGGGCTAGTATCATGGTTAGGTCTAACATCAGGTCTAGGGTTATGCTTAGGGATAATTTTAGGGTGAGTTTGATGTCTAGCTCTAGTGTGAGGCTTAGATATAGGGTAAAAGTGAGGTTTAGGGCTAGGGGAATTGTTAGGGGAAGTGTCAGTGTTAGAATTTGATTAATGTTTGAGTTTAGGGTTAGGGTTCAAATTAGCATTAGGGTTAGGGTTAGGGTAATGATTGGATTAGGTCTAGGGTTCAATGTAGGTTTAGGGTAATTGATAAGTTTGGGGATAGTGATATATTTAGGGTTAGGCCTAGGGTTACCCTTAGGATACGCCTTATGTTTAGGGTATTGATACAGTTAGAGTTAAGTTTAGGGCTAGGGTTTTGGTTAGAATTATGTCTTGATTCAGGGTTATGGTGAGAGTTAGAACTAGGTTTTGGTTAAGGTTTTGTTTAGTGTAAGGGTTAGGTTCTGAGCGATGGTTAGGGCTAGGCTGAGAGTTAGGTTTAGGATTAGGTCTAGGGATAGGATTACAGTAGGTTTTGGGTTAGGGTTAGGGTTAGGATTAGACCTAGGATTAGTGATAGGGTCAGTAAAAGGGTCCGGATTAGTGTTAGGGTTTTGGATAGGGTTAGATCTATAATGAGGACAAGGATAAGGGCTATTAATAGGGTTAGTGTTTTGGTTAGCCTAAGGATTAATGGTAAGTCTAGAGTTACCCTTAGGTTTAGGGTTTTGCTTAGGGTAAGATATTAGTTTAAAGCTAGGTTTAGGGCTATGGTTATGGTTAGAGTTAGGGTTAAAGCTAGGTTTAGGGCTCAGATTAGGCCTAGGTTTTGTGTTAGGTTTAGGGCTAGGGGGTTAGGGCATTGGCTAATGTAAGAACTAGGGTTACCATGAGGGTTAGTTTTACAGTTATGGTATGGGTTAGATTTAGTCTTAGGGTTAGTTTTAAGGTTAGGTTGATATTTATAGCTAGGGTTCGTGCTAGGATAGAAATCAGAGTCAGGCTTAGTTTTTGTGTTAGAGTGACAACTCGAATTTGTGCTAGGTTTACTGTTAGGATTCAATTTAAGGTGAGGGCAGTGTTTAGAGCTAGGGTAAGTGTTAGGATATAAGTCAGTGTCAGGGTTTGTTTTAAGGTTAGGGTTAGGACTCGAACTAGGGCTGGGGTTAGGTCTAGTAGTAGTTTTAGGGTTTGATTTAAGTTAAGGTTTAGGGTTATGGCTAATGCTCAGTTTTGTTTTAGTCCTGGGGTTAGGGTTATGGCTAGTGTTAGTGTCTGGCTTAGGCTTAGTGTTAGTGTTAAATTTGAAATTAGGGTTAGATCTAAGGTTAGGGCTAGAACTAAGGATAGGGTAAGGGTTATGGCTAGGTTTAGGTTTATGGCAAGGGATAGGGTTAAAACTAGGGATAGGGCTAGAGAGAGAGTTAGTCTTAGGGCTAGGGTTAGGGTTACGGTTAGAGATAGGGCTAAATTATGGCTAGGATTAGGGTTAGATTTAGTGTTTCATTTAAGCCTAGGGTAAGGGTTAGGGTTAGGGTTAGGGTTAGGGGTTAGAATTAGAGTTTAGAGTTTCGGTTTAGAATTAGGGCAGATTTTGGGGAAAGGGATGACTTTATAGCTAGATTTAGAGGTAATGTGAAGGTTATAATTAGGGTTAGGGCTGTGGTTAGTGTTAGGGTTATGATAAGGCTAGGTTTAGGGCTAGCATGAGGATTAGGGTTTTTGTTAGGTTTAAGGCTAAGATTAGTGCTAGGGCTAATTTCTGATCGAGAAGTATGTTTAAAGATAGTTCTAGGATTAGGATTATGGATACATCTACTGTAAGGGTTAGGTTTAGGGTTAGTGTCATGTTTAGAGCAAGGGGTATTATTAGGGTCTAGTTCTAGGATAGGGTTTGGTGTAGGTTCAGGTTTAAAGTTAGTGCTCAAATTAGCATTAAGTTTAGGGTTAGGGTTATGGTAATGGATAGAGTTAGAAATCAGTTTAGGGCTAGGGTTATGGTTATAATTAGGGCTAGCTTTTGGGTTAAGTTAGTGCTAGGGTTAGGGTTATGGCTAATGTAAGTACTAGGTTTATGATTACAGCTAATTTTAGTGTTTTAGGGCTAGGTTTACAGTAAGGTTTAGGTTTAGGGTTAGGGTGATGTTTAGACCTTGGGTTAGTGTTATGGTCAGAGTAAAGGTCAGGGATAGTTTTAGGGTTTTGCTTAAAACTCGAATTAGGGCTGGGGTTCGGGCTAGGTGTAGGGTTAGGGCTTGGTTTAGGTTAAGGTTTATGGTTAGAGCTTTGGCTCAGTTTGGTTTTAAGGCTAGGGTTAGGGTTAGCGAAATTTTTAGAATTAGTGTTAGGGTTTGGGCTAGACTTAGTTTTAGTCTTAGGCTTCAGTTAAGGATTAAATTTAGAGTCAGGTTTTTATCTAAGTTTAGTGCTAGGGCTAAGGATAGGTCAAGGGTTAGGACTAGGATTTGGGATAGAGTTAGGTTTATGAGAAGGGATAGGATTAGAACGAGTGATAGGGCCAATGTGAGTTAGAGTTATTCTTAGAGCTAGGCTTAGTGTTAGCGTTTGGGATAGGGCTAATTACACCTAGGCTAAGTGTTTGGGCTAGATTTAGGGTTATGATCAAGGCTAGGTTTAGGTCTAGGATGTGGGCTAGGTGTGTTTTTAGGGTTAGAACTAGGACTAGGGCTAGAGCAAATTACAGGTCCAGAAATATGGTTAAAGATAGTTTTAGGATTAGGTTTATGGCTATGTGTAGGCTAAGGGTTAGGTGTTGGGCTACGGTCAAGTTTAGAGCTAGGGGTATTGTTAGGGTCAAGGTCTGGGTTAGAGTTTGGGATAGATTAAGGTTTCAAGTTTGGGCTTTAATTCATTTTAGAATTAGGGTTAGGGTAATTATAGTGTTGGTTTAGAATTCAGGTTAGGTTTAGGGTAATGGAAGTGTTAGAATTTGGGATAGGGTTAGGTTTATGCCTAGGGTTAACATTATGGTTAGTCTTATGGTTATGTTAATGGATAGATTTAGAGATGAGTTTAAGGCTAGAGTTATGGTTACAATTAGGGCCAGTGTTAGGTTTAGGTTAGGTTTAAAGCTAGGGTTAGGGCTCAGAATATGCTAGGATTTGGGTTATGTTAGGGCTAGGGTTAAGGTTACCACTAATGCAAGTACCAGGTTTACAATTAGGGCTAGTTTTAGGGTTTTAGTGCTAGGTTTAGTGTTAGGGTTAGGTTTACACTTAGGTAGATGTTTAGAGCTAGAAGTATTAGGGTCAGTGTCAGGTTCAGGGTTAGTTTTAGGCTTCGGCTTCCAACTCGAATTAGGGCTAGGGTTAGGTCTAAGTGTAAGGTTAGGGTTTGGTTTAGGTTAATGGTTAGGGTTAGAGGTATGGCTCAGTTTTGTTTTAGGGATAGGGCTAGCATTAGGGCTCGTTTTAGGATTAGTGTTAAGGTTTGGTCTAGTGTTAGGATTAGGCTTACGCTTCGGCTTAGGGCTAGATTTAGAGTTATATTTTGCCTAAGGTTAGTGCTAGGGATAAGGATACAGAAAGGGTTAGCGCTAGGATTAGGGCTAGGCTTATGTTATGGAAAGGGATAGGGTTAGAACGAGTGATAGGGCTAGAGTGTGAGTTAGAGTTAATCTTATGGCTAGGGTTAGGGTTAGATTTAGGTATAGGGCTAAATTTCGTCTAGGGTTATGTTAGGGCTAGGGTTAGGGCTAGTTTTAGGATTAAGCTTAAGCATCGAGTTAGGGTTAGATTTAGAGTTAAGTTTCGATCTAGGGTTAGGACTAGGATTTGTTTTACGGTTATGGATAGTATTAGGGGTATGGCTAATGTCAGGTCTAGGGTTACAGTTAGGGATAGATTTAGTGTTAGGTTTATTGCTTGGTCCCAGTGTAAGGGTTAGGTTTTTGGTTAGGGTCCAGTTTAGATCTAGGGTGGAATCAGTGTCAGGATTAGGGTTTGGGTTAAGTTAGTGTTTAGGTGCAGGGCTCAAATTAGTGTTAGATTAGGGTTAGGGTAATGACAGGGTTAGATTTAGGGTTTAGGTTTGGTTTAGTCTAATTTATTGGGTTAGGGTTAGGCCTAGAGTTATCTGAAGAGTTAAGGTTATCGTTAGGGTAAAGGATAGGGTTAGCCCTAAAGTTAGGGCTAGGGTTATGTATAGGATTATGGCTAGTGTTTTGGTTAGGGTTAGGTTTAAGTTTAGTGTTAAAGCTAGGTTTAGGACTCAGATAAGGCTAGGTTTTTGGTTAGGTTAGGGCTAAGGTTAAGGCTACCACTAATTTATGAATTAGGTTTATGATTACAGCTAGTTTTAGAGTTAGAGTTAGTTCTAGGTCTAGTGTTAAGGTTAGGTTTACAGTGATGATGATGTTTACAGCCATGGTTAGTGTTAGGGATATAGTCAGGGACAGGATTAGTTTTTGGGTTAGGGTTAGACTATAATTAGGGATAGGGTTAGGGTTAGGTGTAGGGTTAGGGTTTGGTTTAGGTTAAGCATAAAGGTTAGGGCTATGACTCGGTTTTGTTTTAGGGCTAGGGTTAGTGTTAGGGCTAGTTTTAAAATTAGTCTTAGTGTTAGGGCTAGTGTAAGTTTGAGATTTAAGGTTAGGTTAATTGTTAGTGATAGGAGTAGAGCTATGGCTAGATTTAGTCTTAGAGTTAAAGTTAAATTTAGAGATAAGTTGACATCTAGGTTTTGTGATAGGGCTAAGTATAAGGCTAGGGTAGGGCTACATTTAGGGCTAGGTGTATAGTGATGGTAAGGGATAGGGTTAGAACTAGGTGTAGAGCAAGTGTGAGAGTTAGAGTTAGTCTTAGTGCTAGGGTTAGAGTTAGGGATAGGGCTCAATTATGGCTTGGATCAGGGCTAGGTTTTGTGTTAGGTTTAGAACTAGGGTTGGGGTTAGGGTTATTGTTAGCTTTAGGCCTAGAGTTAGGTTTAGGGTAAGGGATGGGAATATAGCTAGTTTTAGGACTAGGGTGAGATTCAGGGTTAAGGTTAGGTTAAAGTTAGGGTTAGGATTATGATTAAGATGAGGTTCATGGCTAAGATGTTGGCTAAGTTTTTTATTTAGGTTAGGGCTAGGATTAGAGCTAGGGCTAATGTCAGGTCTAGGCTAGGGTTAGGGATAGTTTTTGGGTTAGGTTTATGGCTAGGTCTATTGTAAAGTTTAGGTTTCTTGCTAGGGTCCGGTTTAGAGCTATTGGTATTATTAGAGTCAGGGTCAAGTTTTGGGTTAGGGTTAGGTTAAGGTTAAGGTTTAGGGCTCAATTTAGTCTTATTTTTAGGGAACAGGTAATGGCACAGGTTTAGGATTCAGGTTAGGTGTAGGTTAATGGATAAGGTTAAGACTAGTGCAAGGTTTAGGGTCCCGCCTAGGTTTAGCATAAGGATTATAGTTATCTTAGGGAAATGAATAGAGTTAGACCTATGGTTAGGTCTAGAGTTATGGCTATATTTAGGATTAGCCTTAGGTCTAGGTCTAGTGTTATTGTTAGGTTTAGGTATAAGTTTACTGGTAGTGCTAATTTTAGTGTTTGGTTTAGGGTTATGGTCAGATTTAGACTGAGGGTTTGTGTTAGGTTAAGGATTTGAGTTAGGGTTAGAGCTAGAATGAGGGCTAGAGTTAGGGCTAGTCATAGGGTTAGGGTTTGGATTAGGCTATGGATTAGGATTAGGACTAATGTTAGCATTATGGATAGGGTTTGGCTTAGGGTAAGTGATAGAGTTAGAGTAGGGTTAGGGCTAGGGTTAGGGTTAGGTGAGTGCTAGAGCTAGGGCTAGGGCTAGGTTTAGGTTTAGATTTACTTCTAGTGTTAGGGCTCAGATTAGGGCTAGTTTTTCTGTTCGGTTTAGGGCTAGGTTTAGGGCTATGGCTAATATAAGAATTAAGGTTATGACTAGAGTTAGTATTTGGTCTAGATCTAGTGTTAGCGTTATTTTTAGGGTTATTTAGATATTAGATTTATATATTTAGTATTAAAGTTAGTGTTTTAATATAACTCATGGTTTAGGTCTAGGATAAGGGCTAGGTTTTGTGTGAGGTTTAGGGCTAACATTAGGGCTAAGGAAAATATAACAGCTAGGAATATGTTTATGGCTAGTTTTCGGGTCAGGGTTATACATATGTCTTGTGTTAGGGTAAGATTTGGGGTTAGGATAAGGTTTAAAGCTAGAAGTTGTTTAGGGTTAAGGGTAATTCTTCAGGATATTGTTAGGTTTAGGGTGAGTGCTAAATTACAACTAGCGTTGGGTATAGGGAAAGGGTTAGTCTTTAAGTTAGGTTAATGGTTATTGTTAGGACTAGTGCTAGGTTTTTGTTTAGGGCTAGGTGTAGATTTATGACTATATTTAGGATTAGGTTTCATCTAGTGATAGTGTTACTGTTATGTTTAAGTATAGGTTTAATGGTAGGGGTAGGGTTAGGGTTTGCTTTATGGTTAGTGTCAGGTTTAGAACTAGGGATAGTGTTAGGGTCAGAATAAGGGTCAGGATTATAGTTAGGGTAGAGCTAGAATGAGGGCTAGGGTGAGGACCAGTAATAGAGATAGGGTTTGAGGTAGGCTAAGGATTATGATTAGTATTAGGGTAGCATTAGGGTGAGGGTTTGGCTTAGTGTAAGGGATAGGGTTAGAGATAGATTTAGGGTTGGGTTAGGGTTAGGGTTACGGTTAGGTTTATAACTAGGTTTAGGCATTGGAATAGGGCAAGGATATGTGTTAGCTTTAGAGCTACAGCTAATGAAAGAACTAGGATTTTGATTACGGCTAGTTCTAGGGTTAGCATTAGGGCAATGTTTAAAGCTAGGGAAACTGTTAGGGTCCGAGCAAGGGTCAGGGTTAATTCTAGGGTTAGACATAGTACTCAAATTAGGACTACGTTTAGGGCTAGGTGTAGGGTTAGGGTTTGGTTTAGGTTAAGGTTTACAGTTAGGGATAAGGCTCGATTTTGTTTTAGGGCTGGGGTACTATTAGGGTTTGTTTTGCAATTAGCATTAGGGTTAGGGCTAGTGTTAGAATGAGCTTTAGACTTAAGGTTAGGATTAGATTCAGGTTTAGGGCTAGGGTGAAAGTTAGGACTAGGGTTGGGGCTAGGGATAGGGATAGGTTTGGGGTTATGGTAACGAATAGGTTTAGAACTAGGAATAGTGCTAAGGCGAGTGTTAGATTTAGTCTAAGTGCTAGGTATAGTGTTAGGTTTAGGGTTAGGGCTAATATAGTGGTAGATTAGATGTATGGTTAGTTGTAATTTTAGGCCTAGGTTTAGGGCTAGGGTTAGTATTAGCATTAGGGTTAGGGTAAGGTATGATGTTACAGCTACATTTAGGGCTAGGGCAAGTATAAAATTAGGGTTTGGGCTATGGTTAATGTTAGGGTTAGGATTAAATCTAGGCGTAGGGCTAGGATTTGTGTTAGGGTTAGGGCAAGGATTAAGGATAGGGCTAATTATGGTTAGGATAGTTTTAGGCTAAGGATTATGGCCAGGTCTATTATAAGTGTTAGGTTGATGGTTAGGGTCAGGTTTACAGCTAGGGGTATTATTAAGGTCAGTGTCAGGGATTAGGCTTAGGGCTCAAATTAGCATTAGGGTTAGTTTTAGCATTAAGGTAATGGATATGGTTAAGTTTAGGGTTAAGGTTAGATTTAGAGAAATGAACAGTTTTAGGGTTAGGGATTGGATTATGTTTAGGCCTAGGGATAGAATTCAGTTAGGGTTATGGTTAGGGTAATAAATTGGATTAGAGCTACAGTTAGGACTAGAGTTATGGTTAGTTTAGTGCTATAGTTAGGGTTAGGTCTAGGGTTTTAATTTGTTTAGGATTAGGGTTAGGGTAATGGATAAGTTTAGAGCTAGTGATAGGGCTAGGATTATGGTTAGGATTAGGGCTATGGTTTTGGTTAGATTTCGGGTTAGGACAAAGTTTAGGTTTATGGATAGGTTTAGGTTAAATATTAGGGATAGGGTTAGGGTTAGGGCTAGGGTTAAAGCTAGGGTTAGGGCTCTGATTAGGTCTAGGTTTTGAATTAGGTTAATGACTAAGGCTAATGTAGAACTAGGGTTATGATTAGGGCTAGTGTTATGTTTAGAATTATATCTATATCTAGTGTTTACATTAGGTTTAGGTTTAGGATGATGTTTAGAGATAGGGTTAGTGTTACCATCAGAGTCAGGATCAGTGTTACTGATCAGAGTTAGAGATAGACTCAAAACAGGGCTAGGGTTAAGGCTAGGAGAAGGGTTAGGGTTTGTGTAAGGGTTAGGGTAAGAATTAGGGATAGGTTTAATGTCAAGTCTAGGATTATGGTTTGGTTAGGGTTAGTGTTAGGGCTTTGTACCAGTTTTGTTTACAGCTAGGGCTACCTTTAGGATTAGCAATAGTGTTAGCACTAGTGGTATGGTGAGGTTTAGGCTTAGATTTATTTTATTTTTAGATCTAGGCTTAGGGCTATGGCTAGGTTTAGGGATAAGTATAGGGCTAGTGTTAGGGTTATTAACGGATAGAGTTAGAACTAGAAATAGGGCTAGTGGAAGAGCTAGAGTTAGTCTTAGGGATAGGGTTAGGGGCGAGTTTAAGGTTAGGGCTAAATTAGGGCTAGGATTAGTGCTAGGGTTAGTGTTAGGTTTAGGCCTAGGGTTAGGGTTAGGTTTAGGAAAAAGGATGGGGTCAGAGCTAGGTTTAGGTCTAGGGCGAGGGTTAGAATTAGAATTAGAGCTAGGGTTAGGATTAAGACTATGTTTAGTGCTAGGACAAGTGTTTGTGTTAGGGATTAGGGATAGGGCTAATGTCAGGTCTAGATTTGTGGTTAGTGTTAGTTTTAGGATTAGGTTATGGCTAGGTCTAGTGTAAGGGTTAGATTTAGTTAAGGGTCAGGATTAAATCTAGGTGTATTATTAGGGTCAGAGTCTGGGTAGGTTTTTGTTTAGGTTAAGTTTTAGGGTTAAGTATTGAATTAGCTTTAGGTATAGGGTTATGGATAGGGTAATGGATAGGATTAGGTTTAGGGTTCAGGTTAGATTTGGAGTAATGGATAGGGTTTGTGTTAGCAATAGGGTTAGCGTTACGCCTAGGGTTAGCATATGAGTTAGGCTCATCTTTAGGGCAATAAATTGTGTTAGAGCTAAGGTTAGGGCTAGGGATATGGTTACAATTAGGGCTAGGTTTAGGGTTAGGTGAAGGGTTAGTGTCAGGTATAGTTTTAGGGTAGGTATTAGCATTTGAGCTAGGGTTAGGTCTTGGGTGAGGGTTTGGGTTAGAGTCAGGGCTAGGGTTAGGGTTAGGTTTATATTTATGGTAAGGGTTAGAGTTTGAGCTAGGTTTAGGGCTAGGGTGAGTTTAGGATTAGGCTTAGGTTTAGGATTATGGTTAGGGTTACGATTAGGGCTATGAAAAATATAACAGCTAGGAATATGTTTAAGGCTAGTTTTAGGGTCAGGATTATGGATATGTCTTGTGTTAAGGTTAGATTTTGTGTTAGGATAAGATTTAGAGCTAGAGTTTGTTTAGAGTTAAGGGTCATTTTTGAAGATATTGTTAAGTTTAGGGTGAGTGCTAGAATTATGACTAGTGTTGGGTCTAGGGAAAAGGTTAGCCTTTAAGTTAGGTTAACGGTTATTGTTACGGCTAGTGCTAGGTTTTTGTTTAGGTCTAGGTCTAGATTTATGACTATATTTAGGATTAGGTTTTGTCTAGTGCTAGTGTTACTGGTAGGTTTAAGTATAGTTTTACCGGTATGGGAAGTGTTAGGTTTCCGTTTAGTGTTAGGGTCACGTTTAGACTTAGGGTTAGTGTTAGGGTCAGAATAAGGGTCATGGTTGGGGTTAGGTTTAGAGCTAGAATGAGGGCTAGGATAGGACTTGTAATAGTGTTAGGGTTTGGGGTAGGCAAAGAATTCATTTTAGGACAATGGTATCATTAGTGTTAGGGTTTGACTTAGGAAAAGGGATAGGATTTAAAGTATGGTTAGGGTTATTGTTAGGTTTAGGGCTAGGGTCAGAGTTACACTTAGAGTTAAAAAATAGGGTTAGGTCTCGGAATCTGGCTAGGATTTGTGTTATCATTAGGGCTACTGCTAATGAAAGAACTAGGTTTCTATTTATGGTTAATTCTAGGGTTAGTGTTAGGGCAATGTTTAGAGCTAGGGTTAGTGTTAGGGGCTGAGTTAGTTTCAGGGTTACTTCATGGGTTATTGTTAGGACTCAAATTAGGGCTAGGATTATGACTAGGTGTAGCTTTAGGGTTTAGTTTCGGTTAAGGTTTAGGGTTATGGCTCTGTTTTGTTTTAGGGTTAGGTTAGATTTAGGGCTAGTTTTCCAATTAGCATTAGGGTTAGGGCTAGTGTTAGGGTGAGGTTTATACTTAATTTTAGTTTTAGATCCAGGTTTAAGCCTTGGGCGAAGGTTAGGGCTACGTTTGTGGCTAGGGATAGGGCTAGCATTAGGGTTATGGTAAGGAATATGTTTAGAACTAGAGATAAGACTAGGGCGAGAGTTAGAGTTAGTCTTAGGGATAGGGATAGGGTTAGGTTTAGTGTTAGGGCTAAATTAGGGCTAGGAATTGTGCTAAGGTAATTGTTAGATTTAGGCCTAGGATTAGGACTAGAGTTAGGGTTAGCATTAGGGTAAGGGTAAGTTATGATGTTACACTATGTTTAGTGCTGGGAAAAGAGATAAAATTAGGGTTAGGGCTAGGGTTAAATTAGGGTTAGGATTAAGGCTAGCCTTAAAACTAGGTTTAGGTCTAGGGATAGGGCTAATATCAGGCCTAGGGTTAAGGTTAGGCTAGGGTTAGGGATTGGGCTATGGCTCAGTTTTGTTTTAGAACTAGGCCTAGGGTTAGGGCTAGTTTTAGGATTAGCGATAGTGTTAGTGCTAGTGGTAGGGTGATGTTTAGGCTTAGATTTATTGTTATGGTTAGATCTAGGTTTAGGGCTATGGCTAGGGTTAAGGCTAAGGTTAGGCTATTGTTCGGGTCATGGTAATGGATAGGGTTAGAAATACAAATAGGGCTAGGTCGAGAGTTCTTGTTAGTCTTTAGGCTAGGGTTAGGGATGGGTTTAGGTTTAGGGCTAAATTAGGGCTAGGATTCATGCTAGGGTTAGTGTTTAGGCCTAGGGATAGCATTTGGGTTAGGCTTATCTTTACTGTAATGGATAAGGTTAGAGCTAAGGTTAGGGGTAAGGTTATGGTTAAGATTAGGTTTAGGGTAAGTGTAGGCATTCGTGTGAGGGTTAGCACTAAGATTAGGTCTAGGATTAGGGCTAATGTCAGGTCTAGGGTTAAGGTTAGGTGACAGGAAAAAGGCTATGGCTCAGTTTTGTTTTAGAACTAGGCCTAGATTAGGGCTAGTTTTATGATTAGTGATAGTGTTAGGGCTATTGGTAGGGTGAAGTTTAGGCTTAGATTTATTATTGTGGTTAGATCTAGGTTTAGGGCTATTAGTAGGGTTAAGGCTAAGGTTAGAGCTAGTGTAATGGTTATGGTAACAAATAGGGTTAGAACAAGAAATAGGGCTAGGACGAGAGTTAGGACTAAGTTTAGGGTTTGGGTTAAGATTAAGTGTAGATTTAGGGTTCACCTGAGGGTTTGTGTTAGGGCTATATCTAGGATTAGGGCTAGGGCTAATTTCAGGTCTAGGTTCATGAATAGTATTAGTTTTAGTGTTAGGTTATGACTATGTCTAGTATAAGGTTTAGGTTTAGGGTAGGGGTAAGTTTTAGAGCTAGGTGTATTATTAGGGTCAGGTTCCGGGTAGAGTTTGGTTTAGGTTAAGATTTAGAGTTAGTGCTTGAGTTAGCAGTGGGTTAGGTTTAGGGTTATGGTTAGGGTAATGGACAGAATTAGGTTTATGGTTCTAGTTAGGTTTATAGTAATGGATAGGGTTAGTGTTATTGATAGGGTTATCATTAGGCCTAGGGTTAGCATTTAGATTAGGCTTATCTTTAGGGTAATGTATAGGGGTAGAGCTAAGGTTAGGGCTAGGCTTAAGGTTAGGCATAGGGTTAGGGTTAGGGTTAGGCCTAGGGTTAATGTTAGGGTTAGGTTTAGGGTAAATGTAGGAATTTGAGCTAGAGTTAGGCCTAGGGTGAGCATTAGGGTTTGAGTCAGGGCTAGGGTTAAGTTTAGGTTAGGGCCATGTTTAGACTAAGGATTAGATTTTGAGCTAGGATTAGGGCTAGGGCAAGCATTAGCATTAGGGTTATGGTTATGGTTATGGTTATAATTTGGGGTAAGTTTAGGGCTAGGATAAGTGCTAGGATTTTTGTGATATTTAGGGCTAACGTTAGGGCTATGGATAATGTAAGAGCTAGGGATATGTTTATGGCAAGTGTTAGGGTCAGGGTTATGAATAAGTCTAGTGTTAAGGTTAGGTTTTGGTTTAGGATAATCTTTAGAGCTAGGATTTCTATTAGATTAAGGGTCATCATTGGGTTAACGTTAATTTTATGGTTAGGGCCACAATTAGGACTAGGGTTTGTTCTAGTGATAGGTTTAGTCTTTATGATAGGTTAAGGGTTATTGTTAGGGCTAGTGCTAGGTTTTTGTTTAGGGATAAGGCTAGATTTATGGCTCTATTTAGGATTAGGTTTGGTCTAGTTCTAGTTTTAATGTTAGGTTTTAGTATAGGTTTACCGGTAGGGGTAGTGTTAGGGTTCAGTTTAGGGTTAGGGTCAGGTTTAGATCTAGGGTTAGTGTTTTGGGATCAGAATAAGGGTCAGGGTTAGGTTTAGGGTTAGAGCTAGAATGAGGGCTATGTTTAGAACTAGTAATAGAGTTACGGTTTGGGGTAGTCTAAGGATTAAGGTTACAACTAGAGTAGCATTAGGGTGAGGGTTTGGCTTAGGGTAAGGAATGGTTTAGAGGTACGTTTAGGTTTAGGTTTAGAGTCAGTGATCAGATTAGGGATAGAATTTTTGTTAGCATTATGGCTATGGCTAATGAAATAACTACTTTTCTGATTAGGACTAGTTCTAGGGTTAGCGTTATGGTAATTTTTAGAGCTAGGAGTACTGTTTGGGTCCAAATCAGGGTCAGGTTTATTTCTATGGTTATGGCTAGGACTCAAAATAGGGCTACGTTTTGGGATAGGTGTAAGGTTAGTGTTTGGTTTATGTTAAGGTTTAGGGTTAGGATTATGACTCGGTTTTGTTTTAGTGGTAGGGTAGTGTTAGGGCTAGTTTTCCAATTAGCATTAGGTTTAGGGCTAGTGTTAGGGTGAGGTTTGGGCTTAAGGTTAGGGTTTCCAACCAGGTTTAGGTTTAGGGTGATGGTTAGAATTAGGGTTGGGGCTAGGGATAGGGCTAGGTTTTGGGTTATGGTAAGGAATAGTTTTTGAACTTTGGATAGGGTTAGGGTGAGTGTTAGTGTTAGTCTTAAGGCTAGGGATAGGAATAGGTTTAGGATTAGGGTTAAATTAGGGCTAGGATTAGCCCTAGAGTTAGTGTTAGGTTTTGGCCTAGAGGTAGGGCTAGGGTTAGGGTTAGCGTTAGGATTATGGTAAGGTATGATGTTACAGCTACATTTTGGGCTAGGGCATGGGATAAAATTAGGGTTAGGGCTCTGGTTAAGATTAGGACGAGGATTATGGCTAGGCTTAGGGCTAGGGTTAGGGTTATTTTTTGTGTTAGAGTTAGGGCTAGGATTAGGTTTAGGGCTAATGTCAGTTCTAGGGTTATGGTTAGGGATAGTTTTAGGTTTAGGTTTATGGCCAGGTCTATTTTTAGGAATATGTTGAGCATTAGGGTCAGGTTTAAAGCTAGGGATATTATTAGAGTCAGAATCAGGGTTAGCGGTTAGGTCAGGTTAAGGTTTAGGTTTAATGCTAAAATTAGCATTAGGGTTAGGTTAATGGATAATGTTAGGTTTCAAATTCAGGTTAGGTTCAGTATAATGGACAGGGTTAGAGTAAGGCATAGGGTTTGAGTTAAGCCTAGGGATAGAATTTGGTTAAAGATATGGTTCAGGTAATGGATAGGATTAGAGCTACAGTTAGGACTAGGGTTATGGTTAGGTTAGGGCTATGATTAAATTTAGGCCTAGGATTAGAATTTGCTTAGAGTTATGGTTAGGGTAATGGATAAATTATATCTAGGTTGAGGGCTAGTGTTATTGTTAGGAATAGGGCTATGTTTCGGTTTAGATTTCTGGTTGGGACAAGGTTTAGGTTTAGGGTTAGGTTTAGGTTAATTCTTAGGGCTAGGGATAGGGTTAGGGCTACGATTAAACTAGGGTTAGGGCTCAGATTAGGGCTAGGTTTTGGGTTAGGTTGGGACTAGTTTAGGACTATGGCTAATGTAAGAATTAGGGTTATGATTAGGGCTAGTATTAGTGTTAGCATTAGGACTAGGTCTAGTGTTTATATTAGGTTTATGTTTAGGGGGATGATTAGAGATAGGATTATTGTTAGGGTCAGAGTCAGGATTAGTGTAACTTTTAGGATTATAGATAGGACTCGAATTAGGGTGAGGGTTAAGGCTAGGTGTATGGTTAGAATTTGTGTTAGGGTTAGGGTAAGAATTAGAATTGGGCTAATGTAAGGTCTAGTGTTACGTTTAGGTTAGGGTTAGGGTTGGGGCTATGGCTCAGTTTTGCTTTAGTGCTAGGGCTAGTGTTAGGGCTAGTTTTGGGATTAGCGATTGTGTTAGGGCTAGTAGTAAGGTGAGATTAAATCTTATATTAATTGTTTTGGTTAGGACTAGCTTTAGGGATAGGGCTATGTTTAGGGCTAAAATTAGGGCTAGTGTTACAGTTATGATAACAGATAGGGTTAGAACTAGAAATAGGACTAGGGTGAGAGTTAGAGTTACTCTTAGGGCTA
Source organism: Marmota marmota marmota (assembly GCF_001458135.2). NCBI lineage: Eukaryota > Metazoa > Chordata > Mammalia > Rodentia > Sciuridae > Marmota > Marmota marmota. The sequence goes on along the minus strand of NW_026001656.1, from coordinate 889,414 downwards.
GGGTTAGGGGTGGGTTTAAGCTTAGGGCTAAATTAGGGCTAGGGTTAGGGCTAGGGTTAGTGTTAGGGTTAGGCCTAGGTTTAGGGTTAGGTTTAAGGGAAGGGATGGGGATATAGCTAAGTTTAGGGATAAGGTGAGAGTAGAATTAGGGTTAGGGCTAGGTTAGGGTTCAGGTTATGATTAAGGCTACCTTCAGGTCTAGGTTTGAGAATTTGTGTTAGGGCTAGGGATAGGATTAGGGATAGGGCTAATGTCAGGTCTAGGGTTTTGGTTAGTAATAGTTTTATGGTTAGGTTATGGCTAGGTCTAGTGTAAGGTTTTCGTTTAGGGTAAGGGTCAGGTTGAGAGCTAGGCATAGTATTAGGGTCAGGGTCGGGTAGGGTTTGGTTTAGTTTACGGTTTAGAGTTAAGAGTTGAATTAGTGTTAGTGTTAGGGTTAAAAGTAGGGTAATGGATAGGATTAGGTTTAGGGTTCAAGTTAAGTTTAGTGTAATGGATAGAGTTAGTGTTAGTGATAGGGTTAGCATTAGGCCTAGGGTTAGCAATTTAGTTAGGCTTATTTTTAGGTTAATGGAAAAGTTTAGAGGTAAGGTTAGTGTGAGTGTTAAGGTTAGGATTAGGGATAGGTTTAGGTTTATTCCTAGGGTTAGTGTCAGGGCTAGGTTTAGGGTAAGTGTTAGGATATGAGCTAGGGTTAGGGCTAGGGTGATGATCAGGTTTAGAGTCAGGGCTAGGGTAATGGTTAGGGTAATGATTAGGGCTAGGTTAAGGGCGATGCTAAGGCTAGGTTTGTGTGGTCTTTATGGCTAGCATTAGGGCTATTGGTTAGGGTTAGGGTTAGAGTTAGGGCCAGAATTAGAACTAGTGTTGAATCTAGGGATAGGGTTAGTATTTGGGTTAGTTTAAGGGTTATTTTTAGGGCTAGTACAAAGGTTTTGTTTAGATCTAGGCCTAGATATATGACTATATTTAGGATTAGGTTTGGTGTACTACTAGTGTTAATGTTAGGGTTAGGGACAGGTTTACTGGTAAGGGTAGGGGTAGGGTCTGATTTAGGGTTAGTGTGAGGTTTAGTTCTAGGGTTAGTGTTAAAGTCAGAATAAGTGTGGGTTACAGTTACAACTAGATTGAAGGCTAGGCTTAGGACTAGCAAAAGAGTTGTGAATTGGGGTAGGCTAAGGATTAGGGTTAGGACTAGGTAACATTAGGATGAGAGTTTTGCTTAGAGAAAGGATGGAATTAGAGGTAGTACTAGGGTTATGGATAGATTTAGGGCTATGGTTACTGTTAGGGTTAGTATTAGGGTTAAACCCAGGGTTAGAGTTTGGATTAGTGCTAGGATTTGTGTTAGCTTTAGGGCTATGTCTAATGAAAAAAACTTGGTTTCTGATTAGGGTTAGATCTAGGTTTAGCGTTAGGGCAATGTATAGAGCTAGTTTTAGTTTTAGGATCTGAATCATGGTCAGTGTTACTTCTAGGGTTATGTTTAGCACTGAAATTATTGCAAGGTTTAGGGCTAGTTTTAGGGTTAGTGTTTGGTTTAGGTTAAGGGTTAGGGTTAGGTTTAAGGCTCAGTTTTGTTTTAGGGCTAGGTTATGTTAGGCCTAGTTTTCCAATTAGCATTAGGGTCAGGGCTAGTGTTAGGGTGAGCTTTAGGCTTAAGATTAGGGTTATATTCACGAGGGCTAGGGCAACAAGTTAGGGCTACGGTTGGGGATAGGTACAGAGCTAGAATTTGGGTTATGGTAAGGGATAGGTTTAGAACTTGGGATAGGGCTAGAGAGAGAGTTAGTCTTAGGGCTAGGGATAGGTATAGGTTTAGGGTAAGGGCAAAATTAGGGCTAGGTTTAGTGCTAGGTTTAATGTTAGGTTTAGGCCTTGGTTTATTTCTAGGTTTAGGGTAAGGTATGATGTTACATCTATGTTATGGGTTAGGTCAAAGTATAAAATTAAGGATACGGATAGGGTTAAGGTTATGATTAGGATTAAGGCTATGCTTAGTGCTAGGATTAGGGCTAGATTTTGTGGTAGGTTAGGGCTAGGATTAGAGCTAGGGCTAATGTCAGGTCTAGGGTTGTGGTTGGGGATTGTTTCAGGGTTAGGTTTATAGCCAGATCAATTTTAAGTGTTAGGTTGAGTGTTAGGCTCAGCTTTACAGCTAGGGTATTATTAGGGTTGGAATCAGCATTAGGGAATGTGTTAGGTTAAGGTTGAGGGTTAGGGCTCAAATTAGCATTAGGGTTAGTGTTAGGGTTAGGATAATGGATATGGTTAGGTTTAGGGTTCAGTTTAGCTTTAGGGTAATGGGCAGCCTTAAGGTTAGGGATAGTGTTAAGGTTAGGCCTAGGGATAGAATTCACTTAGGGTTATGGTTAGGGTAATAAATAAGATTAGACATAGCATTAGGGCTAGGGTCATGGTTAGGATTAGGGCCATGGTTCGGGTTAGTTCAAGTTTATTTTTGGGGTTAGTTTTAGGTTAAGTGTTGGGGCTAGGGTTAGGGTTAGGGATAGGGTTAGAGCTACGGTTAGGGCTCAGAGTAGGGCTAGGTTTTGGGTTAGGTTAGGGATAAGGTAAGACTATGGCTATTGTAAGAACTAGAGTTAAAATTAGGGCTAGTTTTGAGTTAGCATTAGTTCTAGGTCAAGGTCTTGTGTTTCGATTAGTTTTAGGTTTAGGGAGATGATTAGAGATAAGCTTAGTGTTAGTGTCAGAGTCAGGATCAGTGTTACTGATCAAGGTTAGGGATAGGACTGGAATCAGGGCTAGGATTAAGGATAGGTGTAGGCTTAGGTTTTGTGTTAGGGTTAGGGTCAGAATTAGGGATAGGGCTATTAACAGGTGTACCATAACCGTTAGGCTAGGGTTAGGGTTAGGCCTAGGGCTCAGTTTTGTTTTAGAGCTAGGGCTAGGTTTAGGGATAGTTTTAAGATTAGTGATAGTGTTAGGGCTAGTTGTAGGATGAGATTTAGTCTTAAATTTATTTTTATGGTTAGATCTAGGTTTAGGGCTAAGGTCTGCATTAGGATTAAGGTTAGAGCTAGTGTTAGGGTTATGATAATGGATACTGTTAGAACTAAAAATAGGACTGGTGTGTGATTAGAGTTATGCTTTGGGCTAGGGTTAGGGGTAGGTTTAGTGTTAAGGCTAAATTAAGGCTAGGATTAATGCTAGGCTTAGAGTTAGGGTTAGTTCTATGTTTAGGGCTAGGGTTATGGTTAGTGTTAGTGTTAGGGTTAGGGTTAAATTTAGGGGAAGGGATGGGGTTATAGCTAGGTTTAGAGCTAGGTTTCTGGTTAGAATTTGATTTAGGGCTCGAGTTAGGGTTCGGGTTAGGATTAAGGCTAGGTATAGTGCCAGGTTGAGGGTATGTGTTAGGGCTAGGGCTAATGTCAGGTCTAGGTTCAAAGTAAGTGGTATTTTTATGGTTAAGTTATGGCTAGGTCTTGTGTAAGGGTTAGGTTTAGGGTAAGGGTCAGGTTTAGAGCTAGATGTTTTATTAGGGTCAGGGTCCGGGTATGGTTTAGTTTAGGTTAAGGTTTAGGGTTAAGGCTAGTATTAGCATTAGGGTTCAGCTTAGGATTAGGATAATGGATAAGGTCAGTTTTAGGGCTAATGTCAGAGTAATGGATAGGGTTTTGTAAGTGATAGGGTTAGTGTTAGGCCTATAGTTAGCATTTGGGATAAGCTTATCTTTAGGGAAATGGATATGGTTAGAGCTAAGGTTAGGGCTAGATTTAAGGTTAAGTTTATGGCTAGGGTTAGTGTTCGGCCTAGGGTTAGTTTCAAGGTTAAGTTTAGGGTAAGTATTAGGGTTTGAGGTAAGGCTAGTTCTAGGGCGAGGGTTAGGGTTAGAGTCAGGGCTAGGGTTAGGTTTAGGGTTAGTGTTATGGTTAGAGAAAGGGTTAGAGTTTGAGCTAGAGTTAGGACTAGGGTGAGGGTTAGGGTTAGGGTTAGGTCTAGGGTAACAGTTAGGGTTACAATTAGGGCTAGGTTTAGGGCTACAATAAGGGCTAGGTTTGTTTTGATGTTTATGGCTAGGGCTATGGGTAATGTAAGAGCTCGGGTTATGGTAATGGCTACTTTTAGGGTTAGGGTTATGGATAAGTCTAGTGTTAGGCTTACGTTTTGGGTTAGAATAAGTTTTAGAGCTAGAGTTCGTGTTAGGTTAAGCATTGGTGTTTGGCTTAGGGTTAGGGCCAGAATTATGAATAGCATTGGGTCTAGGGATAGAGTTAGTCTTGTGATAGGTTAAAGGCTATTGTTAGGGCTAGTTCAAGGTTTTTGTTTAGGGCTGAGGCTAGATTTATGACTCTGTTTAGGATTAGGTTTGGTGTAGTGCTAGTGTTTCTGTTAGGTTTAAGTATAGGTTTACCAGTAGGGGTAGAGTTAAGGTCTGGTTTAGGGTTAGTGTCAGGATTAGATCTAGGGTTAGTGTTAGGGTCAGAATAAGGGTCATGTTTGGGTTAGGGCTAGAGCTAGAATGAGGCCTAGGGTTAGGACTAGTAATAGAGATAGGGTTTGGGATAGGCTAAGGATTAGTTTTAGGACTATGGTAGCATTAGGGTGAGGGTTAGGCTTAGGGTAAGTGTTAGGATTAGGGATAGGGTCAGGGATAGGGTTAGGGTTAGGGTTAGTCTTAGAGTTATACCTAGGGATAGGGCTCGGATTATCACTAGGATATGTGTTACCATTAGGGCTATGTCTAATGAAATAACTTGGTTTCTGATAAGGGCTATTTCTTGGTTTAGCATTAAGGCAATGTTTAGAGCTAAGGTTAGTGTTAGGATCCGAGTCAGGGTCAGATTACTTCTAGGGTTAGGGTTAGCACTCAAATTATGGCAAGGTTTAGGGCTAGGTTTAGGGTTAGTGTTAGGGTTACCATTAGGGTTAGTGTTAGGGTTTAGTTTGTGTTAGGTTTAGGGTTAAGGTTATCATTAGGGTTTCAGTTAAAATTAGAGTTAGATTTTGGGTTAGGCATAGGGTTATGGTTAGAGTTAGGATTAGTGTTACGTTTAGTGTTAGGTTTAGGGTTAGGGTTAGTTATAGGTTTAGTGTTTGGTTTAGGTTAAGAGTAATGGTTAGGTTTATTGTTCAGTTTTGTTTTAGGGTTAGGTTAGTGTTAGGGCTAGTTTTCCAATTAGCATTGATGTTAGGGCTAGTGTTAGGGTGAGATTTAGACTTAAGTTTTGGGTCTTATCCAGGTTTAGGTGTAGGGCAAGGATTAGGGCTAAAGTTGTGGCTAGGGCTAGGGCGAGGTTTTGGGTTATGGTAAGGGATAAGTTTAGAACTAGGGATAGGGATAGGGTGAGATTTAGGGTTTGTTTTAGGGATAAGGATAGGGTTAGGTTTAGTGTTATTGCTAAATTAGGGCTAGGATTAGTGCTAGGGTTAGTGTTAGGTTAAGGCCTAGGTTTAGGGCTAGTGTTAAGTTTAGGATTAGTGTTATGGTAAGGTATGATGTTACAGCTATGTTCAGTGCTAGGACAAGGAATAAAATTAGGGATAGGGCTGGGGTTAATATCAGGGTAAGGATTAAGGCTGGGCTTAGAACTAGGATTAGGGATAGGGATATGGCTAATATCAGGTCTAGGATTAAGGTTAGGTAGAGTTTGGGATAGGGCTATGGCTCAGTTTTGTTTTAGAACTAGGCCTAGTGTTAGGGCTAGTTTTATGTTAGCAATAGTGTTAGGGCTAATGATAGGGTGAAGTTTAGGCTTAGATTTATTGTTATGGTTACATCTAGGTTTAGGGCTATGGCTAGGATTAGGGCTAAGTTTAGGGCTAATGTTAGGGTTAGGGTAACAGATAGGGTTAGAACTAGAAATAGGTCTAGGTTGAGAGTTGGAGGTAGTCTTTGGACTAAGGTTATGGTTAGGTTTAGGGTTAGGGCTGAATTAGGGCTTGGATTAGTGCTAGGGTTAGTGTTAGGGTTGGGCCTCAGTTTAGGGTTAGTGTTAGTGTTAGGATTAGAATTATGTTTAGTGGAAGGTATACGGTTATAGCTAGGTTTAGGGCTTGGGCAAGGGTTAGAATTTGGGTTAAAAATAAGGTTAGGGTTTTGGTTAGAATTAAGACAAGGTTTAGGGCTAGGCTGAGGGTTTGTCTTATGGCAACAGCTATGATTAGAGCTAGGGATAATTTCAAGTCTCAATTTACGGTTAGTATTAGTTTTAGTGTAAGATTATGGCTATGTCTATTGTAAGGTAAAGGTGTAGGGTAAGTGTCAAGAATAGAGCTAGGTGTATTTTTAGGGTCAGGGTCAAGGTAAGGTTTGGTTTAGGTTAAGATTTAGGGTAAATGCTTGAATTAGCCGTGGGTTCGGGTATAGGGTTAGGGTAATGGATAGAATTAGGTTTATGTTTCTGGTTAGGTTTAGAGTAATGGATAGGGTTAGTGTTAACAATAGGGTTATTTTTAGGAATAGGGTTAGTATTTGGGCAAGGCTTTTCTTTAGGGTAATGGATAGGGTTAGAGCGAAGGTTAGGGCTAGGATTAAGGTTATGATTTAGTTTAGGGTTAGGGTTAGGACTAGGGTTAATATTAGGGTTAGGGTTAGGGTAAGTGTAGGCATTTGAGCTAGGGATAGGGGTAGGGCGAGGGTTAGGTTTTCAGTAAGGGCTAGTGTTATGTTTAGGATAGGGTTATATTTAGGCTAAGGATTAGAATTTGAGCTAGGGTTAGGTTTAGGACAAGGGTTAGCATTAGGGTTAGGTCTAAGGTTATGGTTAGGGTTATGATTAGTGCTAGGTTTAGGGCTAAGATAAGGGCTAGGTTTTGTGTGATGTTTAGTGCTAACTTTAGGGCTTTGGGTAATGTAAGAGTGAGGGATATGTTTATGATTAGTTTTAGGGTCAGGGTTATGAATAAGTCTAGTGTTAGGGTTAGGTTTTGGTTTAGGATAAGGTTTAGATCTAGGGTTTCTATTAGATTAAGGGTCATTGTGGGGTCAGGTTTAGTTTTAGGTTTAGGGCCACTATTAGAACTAGCATTGGGTCTATTGATAGGTTTAGTCTTTACTTTATTTTAAGGGTTATTGTTAGGGATAGTGCTAGGCTTTTGTTTAGGTCTATATCTAGATTTATGACTCTATTAAGGATTAGGTTTGGTCTAGTGCTAGTGTTACTGTTAGGTTTAGGTAAAGGTTTACTGGTAGAGGTAGTTTTAGGGTTTGGTTTTGGGTTAGGGACAGGTTGAGATCTAGGCATAGTGTTAGGGTCAGAATAAGGTTCAGGGTAGGTTTAGAATTAGAGCTAGAATGAGGGCTACTTTTAGGACTAGTAATAAAGATAGGGTTTAGGGTAAGAAGTATAGTTAAAAACAGGGTACCATTAGGGTTAGGGTTTGGCTTAGGGTAAGGGATAGGATTAGAGGTAGGGTTAGGGTTAGGGTTAGTGTTAGGGTTAAGGTTAGCATTAGTTTTAGGTTTTGGCTTATAGTTAGGTTAAGGGTTAGTATTAGGGTTAGGGATAGGGTTAGTATTCAGTTTAGGGTAAGGATTATGTGAGTGTTTGGGTTAGGTTTAGGGTAAGGGTTAGGGTTAGTGTTAGGGCAGGATTAGGGATAGAGACAGGGTTAGGTTTAGGGTTAGGTTAGGGTTAGAGTTAGGATTAGATCTAGGGTTAGTGTTAGGGTTAGAGTCAGTGTTAGGATTAGAATTATTGCTCAGGTTATGGTTAGGGGTAGCCTAAGGTTTAGAGTCAGGGTGTTAGTGTTAGCTTTGGGTTAGGGTTAGGTTTATTGTTAAGGTTAATGTTAGGGTTGGAATTAGTGTTAGGGTTAAATATAGGGTTAGGGTTAGTGTTAGGATTTGTGTTAGTGTTAAAGTTTGGGTTAGGGTTACTGTTAAGTTTAAGTTTACAGTAAGGGTTAGGGTTAGTGTTAGGGTTTGTGTTAGGGTTAAATTTTCGGTTAGGTTTATGGTTAGAGTTAAGATTAGGATTACATTTAGGGTTAAGGTTAATGGTAGGGTTAGGCTTAGGGTTAGGGTTAGTGTTAGGTTTAGGTTTAGTGTTTGTGATAGGGTTAGGGTTATGGTTAGGATTCAGATTAGGGTTAGGGTGAGTTTTATAGTTAGGGATAAGGTTAGGTTTAGGGTTAGTGTTAGGGTTAGAGTTAGGGTTAGACTTAGGGATTTTGTTAAAGTTATGATTCGAGTTAGCCTTAGAGTTAGGTCTAGGGTTAGGGTTAGTGTTAGTGTTAGGGTTAGGGTTAATGTTAGTGTTATGGTTAGAAGCAGGGTTATGTATAGAGTTAGTCTTAGGTTTAGGCTTAGGGTTAGTGTTAGTGTTAGTTATAGAGTTATGGTTGGGGTTAGGGTTAGTGTTAGCTGTAGGGTTAAAGTTAGTGTTAGGGTTAGTGTTAGGTAAATTTTAATGTTAGGGTTACTTTAGGGTTAGGGTTATGGTTTGGGTTAGGATTTGTGTTAGGTAAGGTTTAGGGTCAAATTTAAGTTTTGTGTTAGTGTTATTGTTAGGATGTGGGTTATTGCTAGGATTACAGTTAGTGTTAATGTTAGGGTTCATGTTAGGGTTAGGGTTAGGGTTAGTGTTAGGGTAAAATGTAGGTTTACGGTTAAGGTAAGGTTAGGGTTGGGGTTACTATTAGCATTAACGTTAGTGTTAGGGATACGGTTAGGTTTATGGTTAGGGTTAAGGTTAGTGTTATGAGTAGTATAAAAGTTAGGGTTAGTGTTAGGGTTAGTGTTGGTGTTAGGGTTAGTGTTAGGGATAGGGTTAGATATAGTGTTAGGGTTACAGTTAGGTTTATGATGAGGTTTAGTGTTAGTGTTAGTGTAGGTTTAGGTTTAGGTTTAGTGTTACGCTAAGGGTTAGGGTTATAGTTAATGTTTGGGTTAGGGTTTGTGTTACGGTTTGCTTTAGGGTTAGGGTTAGGGTTAANACTAGTATGGCAATATGTAAATCAATGGATGTGTAACTGATGTGATTCTGCAAACTGTATATGGGGTAAAAATGGGAGCTCATAACCGACTTGAATCAAAGTGTGAAATATGATATATCAAGAACTATGTAATGTTTTGAACAGCCAACAATAAAAAATTAAAAAAATTAATTAATTAGAGTTAGATATAGGGTTAGGCATAGGGTTATGTTTAGGGTTAGTTTTAGGGTTAGGTTTAGGGTTATGGTTAGTTATAGGGTTAATATTGGGATTAGGGTTAGTGTTAGGGTTTGGTTAAGGGTTAGTGTTAGGGTTAGGGTTAGGTTTTGGGTTAGGTAAGGGTTAGGGTTAAATTTAGTTTAGGGTTAGGGTTAATGTGTGGGTTAGTGTTAGGGTTACGTTTAGGGTTAGGTTTATGGTCCGTGTTAGAGTTACAGTTAGGGTTAGTTTTGGTGTTAGTTGTAGGTTTATGGTTAGGGCTAGAGTTAGTGTTATGGTTAAAATAAGGGTAAGGGTTAGAATTAGTGTTTGAGTTATTGTTAGTGTTAGGAATTCGGTTCATGGTATGTTTAAGTTCAGGGTTAGTGTTAGGGTTAGGGTTAGATTAGGTTTAGGGTTATTGTAATGGTTAGGGTTAGAGTTAGTGTTAGGGTTAGTTATAGTGTTAGGGTAAGGGATAGGTGTAGGGTTAATTTTAGTGTTAGGAGTGTGATTGGGTTTTGTTACTGGTACGATTAGTGTTAGGGTTATGATTAGGGTTTGTGTTAGGGTTAGGGTTAGGGTGATTTTTAGGTTAATTTTAGGTTTAATGTTAGGGATATGGTTAGGTTTAGTGTTAGTGTAAGATTTAGGGTTAGGGTTAGTTTTAGGGTTAGGGTCATGGTTCGTGTTAGTGTTAGGGTTAGGGTTAGGGCTAGGTTTAGGGTTAGCTTTAGTGTTAATGTTAAGGTTAGGGTTAGGGAGACTGTTAGGGTTAGGTATAGGTTTAGATTTAGGGATAGGTTTAGGGTTAGGGTTAGTGTTAACGTTAGGATTATGGTTAGGGTTAGAGTTTGTTTTCGAATTAGGGTTATGTTTTGGGTTAGTTTTAGGGTTAAGGCTAGGGTTAGGGCTTTGGCTAGGTTTAGGGTTTGTTTTAAAATTAGAATTAGCGTTAGGGCTAGTGTTAGGATTAGTGTTCCTGTGATAGATATGATTTGTTAGGGTAAGTATTAGGGTTAGGGTTTTTGTTTGGATTAAGGATAGGTTTAGTGTTAGGTTTATGGTTAGGATTACGGTTAGAGTGAGGCTTAGGTTTAAGTATAGGGTTAGTTTTAGGGTTATTTGTAGGTAAAGGTTGGCGTTAGGGTTAGAGTTAGGATTAGTGTTAGTGTTAGGGTTATAGTTAGGGTTTGTGTTAGGGTTAGTTTTAGGGTTAAGGTTAGTTATGTGGTTAGTATTAGTTTTTGTGTAAGTTTTAGGGTTAGGGTGAGTGTTAGTGTTAGTGCCAGGGTTCATATTAGTGTTAGGGTTAGGCTTAATGTTAGATTTAGGGCTTGGTTTAGGGTTAGCTTTAGTAAGTGTTATGGATATATGTTAGAGTTAGGGTTAGGGTTAGGTTTATGGAGAGTTTTAGGGTTAGGGATAGGTTTAGGGTTAGGATTAGGTTTATAGATAGGGTCAGTGTTAAAGTTAGGGTTAGGGTTAATATTCATTTTAGAGTTAGGGTTATGTTTAGGTTTAGTTTTAGTGTTAGGGTTATGGTTAGTGTTCAGGCTAGGATTAGGTTTAGTTTTAGAGTTAGGGTTAGGGTTAAAATTAGTGTTCGTGTGAGAGATACTTTGTGATAGGGTAAGGGTTAGGGTTAAGGTTTGTGTTAAAATTAGGGATAGGGTTATGATTATGGTTAGGATTAGGGTTAGAGTGAGGCTCAGGGTTAGGTTTAGGGTTAGTTTTAGGGTTACTTGTAGGTAAAGGTTAGTGTTAGTGTTATGGTTAGTATTAGTGTTAGGGGTCAGTTAAGGTTTTGTGTTAGAGTAGGGTTTAGGGTGAGGGTTAGGGGTAGGGTTAGTTTTACTGTTAGGTTCAATGTTAGTGTTAGTGTAATGTTTGGGGATAGGGATAGTGTTAGGGTTAGGTATAGGTTTAGAGTTACATTTGGGTTTAGGGTTAGAATTAGGGTTAGGGTTAGTGTTACTGTTAGAGTTAGGGTTGTGGTGAGTGTTAGTGTTTGGTTAGTGTTAGGGTTATATTTAAGGTTAATTTTGGGTTTAGGGTTAGATTTAGGGTTCTGGTTAGGGTTAGGGTTAGTTTTAGAATTAGGGTCATGGTTTGGGTTAGGCTTAGTGTTAAGGTTAGTGTTATTGTAAGAATTATAGTTTGTGTTAGGGTAAGGGTTAGGTTAAGTTTTTTTTTTGTTAGGGTTAGACTTAAAATTAGGGTTTTAGTTATGATAAGAAACAGGGTTAGAATGAGGCATAAGGTTAGCTTTAGGGTTAATTGTAGGGTTATGAGTAGATTAGGTATAGTGTTGGGTGAATGTTAGGCTTAGAGTTAGTGTTAGGGTTAAAGTAAGTGTTAAGGATAGGGTTAAGGTTAGATATAGGGATAGGTTTAGGGTTAGGGGTAGTGATAGGGTTAGTGTTGGCATTATCATTAGTGTTAGGATTAGGGTTAGGGTTAGTGTTAGGTTTAGGGTTAGATAAGGGTTAGGGTTAGGTTTCAGTTTGGGTTAGGGTTAGTGTTAGTGCTAGGGTTAGGGTTATGCTTAGGGTTGGGGTTAGGGTTAGTGTTAGGTTTATGGTTAGTATTAGTGTTAGGGTCAGGTTTAGGATTAGGTAAGGGTTAGGGGAAGGGTTAGGGTTAGTGTTATGTTTAGGGTAAGTGTTAGGTTAGTGTTAGGGATTAGGTTATATTTAGTGTTATGGTTAGGGTTAGGGTTAGGTTTAGTGTTAGGTTTAGGGTTAGAGTTAGGGTTAGGGTGAGTTTATTGGTTAGTGTTAGTTTTACTGTTATGGTTAGGGTTGTGTTAGGTTTAGGGTTAGGGTTAGGGCTGGGTTAGTTTTAGTGTTAGTGTTAAGGTTAGGGTTAGTGTTAGGTAAAAGTTAGGATTAGTGTTTTGTTATGTTTATGGTTATGTTTAGGGTTAGGGAAAGTGTAAGTTTTATGGTTAGGGTTAGGGTTACTTTTGGTTTAGGGTTATGGTTAGTGTTAGGGTTTCATGTTAGGTTAGGGTAAGGGTTAGTGTTGGAGTTATTGTTAATTTTAGCATTAGTATTAGTGTTAGGGTTAGGGTTAGTGTTTGAGTTAGGGTTAGTGTTAGGTTTAGGGTTACTGTTAGGGTTACGGTTAGAGTTACGGTTAGAGTTCGTGTTAGGTTTATGATCAGGCTTAGGCTTGGGGTTAGGGCCAGGGTTATGTTTAGGGTTAGGGTTAGACTTACGACTATTGCTTGGGTTAGTGTTAGAGTTAGGTTTAGGGTTAGTGTTAAGTTTAGAATTAGGTTTAGTTTTAGGGTTAGGTTTATAGTGAGGCTTAGGGTTAGTGTTAGGCTAAGGTTAGGGTTAGGTTTAGACTTAGTATTAGGGTTAGTGTTAGGATTAGGTTTAGGGTTAATATTAGATTTAATGTTAGGTTTAGGATTATGCTAGTGTTAGGGTTAGGGATAGGTTAGGGTTTGTGTTATAGGTAGTTTCATGATTAGGGTTAGGCCAACGTTTGTATTAGGGTTAGGGTTAAGGTTAGGGTTAGGGATAGTTGTAGGGTTAGGGTTAGGTTCATGGTTAGATTAAGGTTAGGGTTAGTTTTAGGGTTCCTGTTATGGTTAGGTTTAGGATTCGTGTTAGGGTTAGAGTTAGGATTTGTGTTAGGTTAGGGTTATTGTAAGGGTTACATTAGTGTTAGGGCAGGGTTAAGTTTAGTGTTAGGATTTTGGTAAGGTTTAGGATTATGGTTAGTGTTCCGGTTAGTTTTATGTTTAGAATTAGGTTAACGTTAAGGTTAGGTTTAGGATTCATGTTAGGGTTAAGGTTAGGGTTAGTGATAGCTTTAGGTTTAGGGGTAGGTTTAGGATTAGTGTTAGGGTCAGTGTTAGGGTTATACTTAGGTTTAGGGTTAGTGTTATTTGATTGAGGTTAGGGTTATGGTTAGCTTCAGGGTTAGAGTGAAGTTTAGGGATATTGTTAGGGTTAGGTTTATGTTAGGATTAGGGCTAGGGTTTAAATTAGGATTAGTGTTTGTGTTAGTGTTAATTTTAGGGTTTGGTTTAGGATAAGGGTTTGTGTTAGGATTAGGTTTAGGGTTAGGGTTAGGGTTCGGGTTATGGTTAGGCATAAGGTTATTGTTAGATTTAGTGTTAGTGGATAGGGTTAGGTTTATTGTTATTGTTAGTGTTTGTGTTTCTTTTTAGTGTTAGGTTTAGGTTTATAGTCAGGTTTTGTGGAGGGGTTATGGTTAGGGTTATATTTAGGCTTATAATAAAGGTTAGGATTTGGGTTAGAGTTAGGTTGATGGTTAGGGTTAGGGATAGGTTTGGGGTTAGGTTTAGGGATAGGTTTAGTGTTAGGGTTAGGAGTAGTGTTAGTATTAGGGTTAAGGTTTGGGTTAAATTAGCGTTAGGTTTAGGGTTTGTGTTAGGGTTAGGTTTCAGTTTAGGGTTAGGATTAGGGTTAGTGTAAGGGATAGTTCTAGGGTTATGGTTAGAGTTAGTGTTATGGTTATGGTTTGGAGTTGTTATTCATAGGTTTACAGTTAGTGTTAGGGTTAGTGTTACAGTTAGTATTAGGGTTAGGGTTAGATTTAGTATTTGATTTAAGGTTAATGATAGTGTTAATTTTAACATAATATTAGAGTTAAGGTTAGGTTTAGTGTTAGGTTTAGGGTTAGGGATAGAGTTATGGTTAGGGATAGGGTTAGTGTCAGTGACAGGGTTACTGTTAGGTTTAGGGTTAGGTTTAGGTTTAGATATAGGGTGAGGGTTAGAGTTAGAGTTAGGGTTGGGCTTAGGATTAGTATTAGATTTAGGGTTAGGGTTAGAGTTAGTGTTTGGGTTAAGGTTAGGTTTAGGGTAAGAATTAAGGTTAAGGATAGTGTTAGGTTTAATATTATGGTTAGGTTTATGATTAGGGTTAGTGTAATGATTAGGGTTAAGTTTAGGGGATGGTTAGTGTTAGGGTTTGGGTTAGTGTCAGGGATAGGGTTTGGGTTAAGTTTAGTGTTAGGTTAGGGTTAGGGTTAAGGTTTGGTTAGGATTAGGGTTATGTTTAGGATTAGTGTTAGGGTTAAGGTTAGTGTCAGGGTTAGGTTTAGGGTTAGGGTTTGGGCTAGTGTTAGAGTTAGCATTAAGGTTAGTGTTAGAGTTAGGGTTAGGGTTAGTGTTGGGATTAGTATTAGGAATATGTTTAGGATTAGAGTCTGTGTTAGGGATAGGATTTGGGTTATGGCTAGGTTTAGGGTAAGTGTTATGGATAGGATTAGGATTACGATTAGAGTTAGTTTTAGGGTTAGTGTTAGTTTTAGGGTTAGCATAAGGATTAGGGTTAGGGTTTGTGTTATATTAGGTTTAGGGTTAGGGTTAGGGTTAGGGTTAGGACTAGTTTTTGTGTAGGGTTAGAGTTAGGTTTAGGGTAAGTGTTAGGTTTAGGGTTCGGGTTAGAATGAGGTTTAGGGTTACTGTTATGATTAGGGTTAGCTTTAGTGTTAAGATTAGGTTTGGGGTATGGGTTAGGGTTAGGGATAAGTTAAGTTTAGAATTTGGTTTAGGATTTGTGTTAGTGTTAGGGTTAGGGTTAGTGTAATGGTGAAGGATAGTGTTAGTGTTAGGTTCGGGTTAGAGTTAAGTTTATGGTTCATGTTAGGTTTAGGGTTAGGTGTAGTGTTATTGTAACATTAGTGTTATGGTTATGGTTAGGGTTAGGGTTAGGGTTACGGTTCATTTTATGATAAGGGTTAGGGTGAGTGTTAGGTTTAGGTTTAGGTTTAAGGTTAGGGTAAAATAAGGATTAGGGTTAGGTTTAGGTTAGAGTATGGGTTATGGTTTAGGTTAGGGTTTGTGTTAGTGTTAGTGTTAGGGTTAAAGTTAGGGTTACATTAGGGATAGGGTTAGGGTTACGGTTAGTTTATGGTGAGTGTTAGGGTTAGGGTGAGGGTTATGTTTAGGTTTAGTGTTTGGTTTAGGGTTAGGGTTAGGGTTAGGATTAGGTTTAGTTTCATGTTAGGTTTAGGGTAAAGGTTAGGGTTAGGGTTAGTGTTTGGTTAGGGTTAGGGTTATAATTAAGGCTAGGGTTAGGGTTAGCGTTGTGGTTAGGGTAAGACTTAGGTTTAAAATTATTGTTTGGGTTAGGGTTAGAGTTAGTGTAAGGGTTAGTGTTAGTGTTAGGGTTATGGTTTGTGTTAGGGTTAGTTTAGGTTAGGATTAGGTTTATGGTGAGGTTTAGGGTTAGTGTTAGTGTTAAGGTTATGTTTATGGTTAGGGTTAGAGTTAGGGTAATTGTTTGTTTATCGTTAAGGTTAGGGTTAGTGTTAGGGTTAAAGTAAGGTTTAGAGTTAGGTTTAGTGTTTCAGTTAGGGTTAGGTTTAGGGTTTGTGTTAGGTTTAGCTTTAGTGTTAGGTTTAGGGTTAGGGTTCCGATTAGGTTTAGGGTTAGTGTTGGAGTCTGGGTTAGTGTTAGGGATAGGGTTAGGGTAAGTGTTATGGTTAGGATTAGGATTAGAGTTAGGGTTAGGAATATTTTTAGTGTTATAGAAAGTTTTAGGTTTAGGGTTAGTTTTAGGGTTAGTGTCAGTGTTATGGTTAGGGTTAGCGTTAGGGTTAGGTTTAGTGTTAGGATTAGGTTTAGGGTTAGGGTTATTGTTAGTATAACTGTTAGGTTTAGCCTAAGGTTTATGGTTAGTGTTACTGTTAGGGTTAGGTTTATGGTTATGTTTAGTTTTAGAGATAGGTGTAGGTTTAAGATTAGTGTTAGGGTTAATGTTAGTGTTAACATTATGGTTTATGTTATGTTTAGGATTTGTGTTAGGGTTACTGTGAGGTTTATTGTTAGTTTAACGGTTTGGATTACGGTCAGGTTTAGGGTTAGTGTTACTGTTAGGTGTAGGGTTAGGGTTAGGATTAGTGATAGGGCTATGTTTGGGTTAGGGTTAGGGTTAGGGTTAGTGTTAGTGTTAAGGTGTGGTTTAGGTATAGGGTTAGGTTTAGGGTTATGTTAAGGGTTAGTGTTAAAGTTAGGGTTAAGCCTTGGTTTAAAATTAGTGTTTTGTTTAGGGTTAGAGTTAGGTTTATGGTTAGGGTTAGTGTTACATTAAGTTCAGGATTAGGGTGAGTTCTAGGGTTAGTGTTAGTGTTAGGGTTATGGATAAAATTAGAATTAGATTCAGTGTTAGGTATAGGGTTAGTGTTAGGTTCAGTGTTAGGGGTAAATAAAGGTTACAGTTAGGGTTAGTTTTGGGGTTAGGGTTAGGGTTTGGGCTCGTGTTAGGGTTAGGGTTAGCGTTAGGTTTAGGTTAGGTTTAGGTTTATGGTTACAGAAAGGATTAGGTTTAGTTTTCGGGTCTGGGTTTAATGTTGGGCTACGTTTAGGGTTAGGCTTAGTGTTAGGGGTAGGGTTTGTGTTAGTGTTAGTGTTAGAGTTAGTGTTAGAGTAATGGTTTGGTTTAGGGTTAGGTTTAGTGTTAGGTGTAGTGTTAGGATTAGGTTTAGGGTTAGTTATATGGCTAGGTTTAGAATTAGGGTTATGGTTAGTGTTAGGGTTAAGGTTAGGTTTAGGGGAGTGATAGGGTTAGGGTTTCAGGTAGGGTTAGTGTTAGTGTTAGGTTTAGGATTAGTGTTAGTGTTTGTGTTAGAGTTTGGGATAGCAATACGGTTAGGTAAGGATTAGGGTTCGGATTAGGTAGGGTTAGGGTCATGGTATGGGTGGATTTGTGTTAAGGTTAGGGTTACATTAGTGTTAGGGTTATGGTTAGTGTTAGGATTTGAGTTATGATAAGAAATATTGTTAGGTTTACTGTTAGGGTTTGTCTTCAGGTTAGGGTTAGAGTTAGGTTTAGTGTTAAGTTTAGAGTTAGGTTTAGGGTTTGTTTAAGGGTAATGGTTAGAGTTAGTGTGCTTGTTAAAGTTAGGGTGCTTTTAGAGTTAGGGTTAGAGTTAGTGTTAAGGTTAGGTTTAGGTTTAGGGTTATGGTTAGTTTTAGGGTAAGTTTTAAGTTTAGGGTTATGGTTATGGTGAGAGTGAGGTTTAAGTTTAGCTTTAGGGTTAGGGTTATGTTTAAAATTAGTGTTCATGTGAAGGATATACTTTGTGTTATGGTAAGTGTTAGGATTAGTGTTTGAGTTAAAATTAGGGATAGTTTTAGGTTTATGGTTAGGATTAGGTTTAGAGTGAGGCTTAGGGTCAGGTTTAGGGTTAGTTTTAGGGTTACTTGTAGGTAAAGGTTAGTGTTAGGGTTAGGGATAGGATTTGTGTTAGGGGTCAGGTTAGAGTTTGTGTTAGAGTAAGGTTTAGGGTGAGGTTTAGGGGTAGGGTTAGGTTTACGGTTACGTTCAGTGTTAGTGTTAGTGTTAGGGTTCGGAATAGGGATAGTGTTAGGTTTAGGGATAGGTTTAGAGTTACTTTAATTTTAGTGTTAGAATTAGGGTCAGGGTTAGGGTTATGGTTGTGGTTAGGGTGACTGTTTGGTTAGTGTTAGGGTTATAGTTAAGGTTAGATTTGGGGTTAGATTTAGATTTAGGTTTCCGGTTAGGGTTAGGGTTAGTTTTAGAATTAGAGTTATGTTTTGGGTTAGGGTTAGTGTTAAGTTTAGTGTTATGGTAAGAATTATGGTTTGTGTTAGGGTAAGGGTTAGGTTTAGGTTTTTTGTTAGGGTTAGACTTATTTTGTTGTTGTTGTTGTTGTGATAAAGAACAGGGTTAGAATGAGGCATAAGGTTAGCTTTACAGTTAGTTTTATGGTTACGGGTAAATTAGTATAGTGTTATGGTTAGTTTTAGGCTTAGTGTTCGTTTTATGGTTAAAGTAAGCATTAGGGATAGGGTTAGTGTTAGATATAGGGATAGGCTTAGGGTAAGGGTAGTGATAGGGTTATTGTTGGGGTTATGCTTAGTGTTAGGATTAGGGTAAGGGTTAGTGTTAAGTTTAGGGTTAGGTAAGGGTAAGGGTAAGGGTTCGGTTTGGATAAGGGTTAATGTTAGGGTTAGGTTTAGGTTTATGCTTCGGGTTGCGGTTAGGGTTAGTGTTTGGGTTACAGTTAGTTTTATGGTAAGTGTTAGTGTTAGGGTTAGGGTTAGGGTTAGGTAAGTGTTAGGGCAAGGCTTTGGGTTAGTGTTATGGTTAGGTTTAGTGGTAGATTAGTGTAAGGGTTTAGGTTGTATTTAGTGTTATGGTTAGGGTTAGCATTAGGGTAAGTGTTAGGTTTAGGATTAGGGTTAGGGTTAGGGTTATTTTATTGGTTAGTGTTAGCTTTACTCTTATGGTTAGGATTATGTTAGGGTTAGCGTTAGTGTTAGGGTTAGGGCTGGGTTAGTTTTAGTGTTAGTGTTAGGGTTAGTGTTAGGTAAAAGTTAAGATTAGTGTTATGTTTATGGTTATGTTTTGCATTAGGGAAAGTGTTATTTTTATGGTTAGGGTTAGGGTTACTTTAGGTTTAGGTTTAGGGTTAGTTTTTGGGTTAGGGTTAGTGTTAGGATTTAGTATTAGTTTAGGGTTAGGGTTAGGATTATGATTAGTGTTGGAGTTATTGTTAATTTTAGCGTTAGTATTAGTATTAAGGTTAGGGTTAGGGTTAGAGTTAGGTTTAGTGTTAAGATTAGGGTTAGGTTTAGGGTTTGTTTAAATATTAGGGTTAGAGTTAGGGTTCTTGTTAGGGTTAGGGTTAGAGTTAGTGTTAATGTTAGGTTTAGGTTTAGGGTTAGTGTTACAATTAAGTTTAAATTTATGGTTAAAATTAGTTTTGGTTTACGGTTAGATTTAGGTTTATGATTAGTGTTCCGGTTAGTGTTAGCTTAGGTTTAGGTTTAGGGTGAGGTTTAGGGTTAGTGTTAGTGTTAGTGTTAGGGTTAGGTTTAGGGTTAGGGTTATTGTTAGGTTTAGGCATAGGTTTAGGATTAGTTTTATTTGTAGTATTACATCTAGGGTTAGGAATTGTGTTAGGGTAAGATTAGATTTAGGGATAATGTTAGATTTATGGTTAAGTTTAGTATTAGGTTTAAGTTTAGAGTTAGGTCTCATGTGTGTGTTAGGGTTAGGTTTAGTGTTAGCTTTAGGGTTAGGTTTAGGGTAAGTGCTAGGGTTATTGTTAGGGTTAGGGTTAGTGTTATTATTATGATTAAGGGTTAAGTTTAGAGTTATTGTTAGGGTTAGGTTTCGTGTTTGGATTAGGGTTACAGTTAGGCTTATGGTTATTGTTCATATTAGGGTTACAGTTAAGTTTAGGTTTAGGTTTAGAGTTAAGGTTAGAGTTACATTTAGGGTTAGGGCTATGGTTAGGTTTAGGGTAAGTGTTAAGTTTAGGGTTATGATTATGGTTAGAGTGAGGTTTAGGTTTAGCTTTAGGGTTAGGGTTAGGGTTAGGGTTAGAGTTAAAATAAGTGTTCATGAGAGGGATATACTTTGTGTTCTGGTAAGGGTTAGGGTTAGGGTTTGTGTTAAAATTAGGGATAGGGTTATGATTATGGTTAGGATTAGGGTTAGAGTGAGGCTTAGGGATAGGTTTAGGGTTAGTTTTAGGGTTACTTGTAGGTAAAGGCTAGTGTTAGTGTTAGGGTTTGGATTTATGTAGGGGTCAGGTTAGGGTTTGTGTAAGAGTAAGGTTTAGGGTGAGGGTAAGGGGTGGGGTTATTTTTACGGTTAGGTTCAATGTGTTAGTGTAATGTTTGGGGATAGGGATAGTGTTAGGTTTAGGGATAGGTTTAGAGTTACTTTTAGGTTTAGGGTTAGAATTAGGGTTAGAGTCAGTGTTGCTGATAGGGTTAGGATTGTGGTTAGGGGGACTGTTTGGTTAGTGTTAGGGTTATAGTTAATATTAGTTTTGGGGTTAGATTTAGATTTAGGGTTCTGGTTTGAGTTAGGGTTAATTTTAGAATTAGGGTTATGGTTTGGGTTAGGGTTAGTGTTTAGGTTAGTGTTATGGTAAGAATTATGGTTTGTGTTAGGGTAAGGGTTAGGTTTAGGTTTTTTGTTAGGGTTAGACTTAAAATTAGGGTTTTAGTTATGATAAGAAACAGGGTTAGAATGAGGCATAAGATTAGCTTTAGGGTTAGTTTTAGGGTTACGGATAGATTAGGTATAGTGTTAGGGTTAGTGTTAGGCTTAGTATTAGTGTTAGGGTTAAAGTAAGGGTTAAGGATAGGGTTAGTGTTAGACATAGGGACAGGTTTAGGGTTCGGGGCAGTGATAGGGCTAGTGTTGGGGTTATGGTTAATGTTAGTGTAAGGGTTAGGGTTAGATTAGGGTCAAAATTATTATTTGGTTTAGGGTTTGTGTTAGGGTTAGATTTAGATTTAGTGTTATTGTTATTGTTAGGGTTAGGGTTAGTTTTAGGGTTAAATTTATTGTTAGATTTAGGAGTAGTGTTAGGGATAGGTTTAGTGATTAAAATAGGGTTGGTCTTAGTAAATGTTTAGGGTTACAGTTCATGTCATGTTAGGGTTAGGGTTAGTGTCAGGGTTATTGTTAGGTTTAGGATTAGGGTTAGGATTAGGTAATGCTTAGTGTTAGGGTTAGGTTTAGGGTTAAAATTAGGTTGAAGCTTAGGGTTAGGGTTAGGGTTGCTGTTTTGGTTAGTTTTAGTGTTAGGGTTAGCATTAGGTTTATTGTTAGGGTTCAGTTTAGGATTTGGGTTAGTGTTAGGTTTAGCAGTAGGGTTAGGGTTAGGTTTAGTGTTCGTGTAAGTGTTAGGTTTAGTTTTAGGGTTAGTGTTAGTGTTAGTGATAGGGTAAGTGTTAGTATTAGGGTTAGGGTTAGGTTTAGGGTTAGGTATTAAGGTTAGTGATAGATTTAGGATTATTGGTATTGTTGGAGTTAGGGTTAGGTTTAGGCTTAGTGTTCCTGTTAGAGTTAGGGTTACATTTTGGTTAGAAGTTAGGGTTAAGTTTAGGGTTAGGTTTAGTTTTATTAAGAGTTAGGGTTAGGGTTAGGGTTAGGTTTCTGGTTAGGGTTAGGGTTAGTTTTAGAGTTAGGATTAGGGTTAGGGTTAGGGTAGTGTTAGGTTTAGGGTTAGGGTTTGTGTAAGGTAAAGTTAGTGTTAGGGTTACGTTTAGGATCCGTGTTAGGGTTAGTGTTAGGGTTAGGGTTTTTGTTAGGGTTAAGGTTACAGTTAGGGTTAGGGATGGTGTTTGGGTTATTTTTAGTTTTAGGTTTAGTGGTAGGTTTAGTGTTAGGATTAAGGTTAGAGTTTGGGTTAGGGTTAGGGTTAGTGGTAGGGTTAGAGTTAGGGTTAGATTTCGTGTTAGAATTCATGTTAGGTTTAGGGTTCATGCTAGTGTTAGGTTTAGGGTATTTTAGGTTTTGGTTTAGGGTTAGCTTTAGGGTTAAATTTATGGTGACGGTTAGGGTAAATGTTAGGATTAGTGTTTGGGTTAAGGTTAGTGTTTGGTCTTGGTTTAGTGTTAGGGTTAGTGTTAGGGTTATGGTGATGTTTAGGGTTAGCATTAGCATTTGGGTTAGGGTTAGGATTAGGGTGAGTGTTAGTGTTAGTGTTAAGGTTAGTTTTAGGTTTAGGGTTAGTATTAGGGTTAGGGTTTTGTTTTCGGTTAGGGTTAGTGTTTGGGTTAGGATTAGTGTTAGGTTTAGTGTTAGTATTAGGGTTAGGGTTTGTGTTATGGTTAGGGTTAAAGTTAGTGTTAGGTTTAGCGTTCTGCTTAGAAGTAGGCTTAGTGTTATGTAAGTGTTAGCATTAGTGCTATGTTAGTGTTAGGGTTATGGATTGGGTTATGGTTTTTGTTAGGATTAGGGTTAGGGTTAGTTTTAAGGTTAGTGTTTTGTTTTGGGTTAGGGTTAATGTTTGGGTTAGGGTTAGTGTTTGGGTTAGGGTTAGTGTTAAGTTTAGTCTTAGTATTAGGGTTAGGGTTATGGATAGGTTTAGGTTTAGGGTTAGTATTAGCGTTCAGTTTAGGTTTAGGTTTAGGGTTAGGGTTAGGGTTAGGGTTAGGGTGAAATTTAGGGTTAAGGGTTAGGTTTAGTGTTAGGCTTAAGATTAGCATTAGCATTTGTGTGAGGTTTAGGGTTAGGGTTCTGATTATGGTTTGGTTTAGGGTTATGGTTGGTGTTAGGGTTAGTATTAGGGTAAAGTTTAGGGTTAGGGTTAGGTTTAGTGTTAGGGGTAGAGTTAGAATTTGGGTTAGATTTAGGGTTAGTGGTAGGTAAGTTTAGGGTTCATGTTATGGTTAGGTTTAGGTTTAGGATTATTGTTAGGGTTAGGGTTAGGAATATTGTTAAGGTTAGGGATAGGTTTAGGGTTAGGAATAGTGTTAGGCTTAGGGTTAGGGTTAGTTTTAGTGTTATTCATAGGGTTAGTATTAGGGTTAGTGTTAGTGTTTTTGTTAGAGATAGGGTTAGGTTTAAGGTTCTTGTTAGACTTAGGTTTAGTTTTAGAGTTAGGGTTAGAGTTTGTTAGGGTTAAATTTAGGATTTTGTTAGGGACAGGGTTAGGATTGGTGTTTCAGTTAAAATTACGGTTAGCATAGTGTTAGGGTTATGGTTTGGGTTATAGTTACTGTTAGGTTTAGGGTTAGGATTAGTGTTTTATTTAGGGTCAGAGTTAATGTTAATGTTAGTTTTAGTGTTAGGGTTATGGTTAGGATTAATATTATTGTTAGGTTTAGGGTTAGGGTTAAGTTTTGGGTGAGTGATAGTGTTAGGCATTTGATTAGGGTCAGGGTTAGTGTTAGGTAAGGGTTAGAGTTAGGTTAGTTTAGGCTTAGGGTTACTGTTTTGGTTACGATTTGTGTTAGGGTTAGGATTAGGGTTAGGGTTATGCTTAGGGTTAGGGTTAGGGTTAGGGTTAGCTTTAGTGTTAGTGTTAGGGTTAGTGTTAGGGATAGTGTTAGGATTTGTGTTATTTTTAGGGTAAGATTTTGTGTTAGGTTTACAGATAGGGTTAGGGTTAGGTTTATGCTTGTGGTTAGTGTTAGGGTTTGGGTTAGCATTAGGCCCATTTTCAGTTAGGGTTAGGGTTAAGTTTAGGGTTAGGTTAGAGTTACGGTTAGTTTTAGGGTTCATGATATGGTTAGGGTTAGGGTTAGTGTAAGTTTAAGGTTTAGGGTTAGAATTACGGTTAGTGTTAGGGCTAGGTTTAGGGTTACTGTTAGGGTTAGTTTCAGGTTTAGGGTTAGGTTTAGGGTTAGGATTTGTGGTAGGTTTATGTTTAGGTTAAGTGTTAGTGTTAGGGTTATGGTTAGAGTTAGTGTTATGCTTAGGTTAGGTTTACTGTTAGGGTTAGTGATAAGGTTAGTGTTAGTGTTACAGTGAGGGTTAGTGTTAGGGTTTGTGTTATCATTAGGTTTAGAGTTTGGGATAGCATTAGGGTTAGGTTTAGGTAAGGGTTAGGTTAGTTTAGATCAGGGTCAGGGATATGAGTTGAGTTAGGTTTTTTCTTAGGTTTAGGTTTAGGGTTAGGGTCAGGTTTAGGTTTAGAGTTAGTGCTGGGATTAGGTTTAGGGTTACATTTACTTTTAGGGTTAGGATTAGGGTTAGGGTTAGTGTTAGGGTTAGTGTTAGGATTAGGTTTAGGTTTACTGTTATGGTTAGGTTTCGTTTTAGAATTCGTGTAAGGGTTACAGTTTGGGTTATGATTAGGGTTTCTGTTATGGTTAGGTTTAGGGTTATTGTTAAGTTTAGGTTTAGGCTTAGTGTTAGTGTTATGTTTAATGTTAGGGTTAGGGTTAGGATTGGTGTTTGGGTTAGGGTAGATGTTAGGTTTAGGGTTAATGTTAGTATTATGGTTAGGGTTATGGTGAGGTTTAGAGTTAGTATTAGCATTGGGTTTAGGGTTGGTGTTAGTGTTAAGTTTAAGGTTAGGTTTAGGGTTAGGGTTAAGGTTTGTGTGAGGCTTAGGCTTAGTGGTATAGTTAGGGTAAGGTTTTGTATTAGGGTTATGTTTAGTGTTAGGGTTAGTGTTCTGGTTAGAAGTAAGTTTAGTGTTAGGTAACAGTTATCATTAGGGTTAAGTTAGGATTACGGGTCTGGATTGGGTAAAGGTTTGTGTTAGGGTTAGGATTATGTTTAAGTTTAGATTTAAGGTTAGTGTTATGGATGGTTTAGGGTTAGTGTTAGAGTTATGGTTCTTGTTAGGTTTAAGGTATAGGTTTAAGGTGAGCGTTAAGGTTAGTGTTATGTTTAGGGTTAGGATAAGGTTTAGGATTAGTGTTAAGGTTAGTGTTAGGTTTGGAGTTAGATTTAAAGATAAGATTCCTGTTAGTGTTAGGGATATGGTTAGGGTAAGTGTTATGCTTCAGATTAGTGTTACGTTTAGAGTTAGTGTTAAAGTTAGGGTTAGATTTAGTTTTAATGTTAGGGTTAGTTTTAGGGTTCTGTTAGGGTTAAAGTTAGTGTTTGGATATGGTTAGTGGTTAGGGTTAGTTAAGGATGAGGGTCAAGGTTAGATTAAGTTCAGGGTTATGTTAAGGTTAGGTTAAGGTTTTTGTTAGGGTTAGAGTTAGAGTTAATGTTAGTGTTAGGGTTGGTGTTAGTGTTAAAGTTAGGTTTAGGTTTAGGGTTACTTTTAGGGTTAGCGTTAGGGTTTTGTTGATGGCTGGGCTTAGTGAAATTATTAGGGTTAGGGTTCATGTAAGTTTTAGGATTAGGGTTATGTTTAGGTAAGGGTTAGACTTATGGTTAGGTTAGGGTTAGGGTTATGGTTTGGGTTAGGTTTTGTGCTTGTTTTAGGGTTAGGGATAGGGTTAGGATTAAGATTAGGGTTAGGTTAGGATTAGTGTTAGGGTTAGTGTTAGTGTTAGGATTAGGTTTAGGTTTAGTGTTAGGGTTAGGATTAGGTTTAGGGTTAGTGTTAGGGTTAGGGTTAGGGATAGTGTTAGTGTTAGTGTTAGGGTTAGGGTTAGGGTTAGTGTTAGGTTTAGGATTAGGTTTATGGTTTGTGTTAGGGTTGGGGTTAAGGGCAAGTTTAGGGTTCGTGTTAAGGTTAAGGTTAGGGTTCATGTTAGATTTATAGTTAGGGTTAGGGTTTGTGTTAGGGATAGGCTTAGAGTTAGTTTTAGGTTAGGTTTAGGTTCACAGTAAGGTTTAGGGTTAGTGTTGCATTTAGGGTTAGAGTTAGGGTTAGGATTAGTGTTTGGGTTAGGGTTAGTGTTAGGTTTAGTCTTACAATTAGGGTTAGGGTTAGGGATAAAGTGAGGTTTAGGGTTATTATTAGCGTTTGGATTAGGGTTTGGTTTATGTTTAAGCTTTAGTTTTATGGTTGGTGTTAGTTTTATGGTTATTGTTAGGTAAGGGATACGGTTAGGATTGGGTTGGGTTTAGGATTATGGTTTGTCTTAGGGCTTGATTTAGGTTTAGGGATAGCTGTAGGGTAAGGGTTAGGTTTAGGGTTAGTGTTAGGGTTAGTGTTATGGTTAGGTTTAGAATTAGTGTTGGGGTTACCATTATGTTAATGGTTAGGGTTACTGTATATTTTAGTTTTAGTGTTAGAGTTAGGTGTAGTGATACGGATAAGTTTAGGGATAGGGTAAGTGCTTGGTTTTGGGTTAGGGTTAGGTTTAGTTTGAAGGTTGGGTTTCGTGTTAGGGTTTGAGTTAGCATTAGGGTTAGGGTTAGTGTTAGATTTAGGATAGGGTTACTTTTCGACTTAGTGGTAGGGTTTGTGTTAGGATTAGGTTTAGTATTAGGGTTAGGGTTACAGTTCGGATTAGGGTTGGGGTTTGGGTTAGGGTTAATGCTAGTGTTATGGTTAGGATTAGGGTTAAGTTTAGTGTTAGGATTAGAGCTAGAGTTTTGGTAGTGGTAAGGTTTAGAGTTAGTGTTAGGATTAGGGATAGGTTTAGAGTTAGTGTTAGGGTTAGTGTTAGGATTAGGTTTAGTGTTAGGTTTAGGATTAGGTTTAGGGTTAGTGTTAAGTTTAGGTTTAGGGTTAGGGTTAGTGTTAGGGTTAAACTTAGGATTACAGTTAGGGTTAGGGTTAGGTTTAGTGTTAGGGTTAGTTTTTGTGTTACAGTTAGGGTTACGGTTAGTGTTTGGGTTAGTTTTAGGGTTAGGGTTAATGTTAAGTTTAGTGTTAGAATTAAGGTTAGGTTTTAAATTAGGGTTAAGATTACTGGTAGGGTTAGGGTTAGGGTTTGGTTTAGACTCTGTGTTAGGTTTAGTGTTTCTGTTAAGATTAGGGTTAGCTTAATGTTAGGGTTAGGGTTTGGGTTAGCGTTTGGTATAGTGTTAGTTTTAGGAATATGTTTAGGGTTAGTGTTAGGGTTAGGTTTAGGGTGTGGTTTAGGGTTAGCTTTATGTTTATGGTTAGGGTTAGTGTTAGGTTTAGGTTAGTGTTAAAGTTAGTGTTAGGGTTAGGTTTAGTGTAAGGTTTAGGATTTGGTTAAGGATAAGATTTAGGTTTAGGTTTAGGTTTAGGGTTAGGTTTAATGTTAGGGTTAAAGTTAGGGTTACGGTTAGGGTTAGTGTTAGGGTTAGTGTTAGGGTTAGTGTTTGTGGTATGATTAGAGTTACGGTTAGGCTTAGGGTTGGTGTTTGGATTAGTTGTAGGTTTAGGGTTAGTGATGATTTAGTGTTAGGGTTAAGGTTAGTGGTAGGGTTAGGGTTAGGGTTTGTGTTAGGGTCTGTGTTAGGTTTAGGGTGTCTGTTAAGATTAGGCTTAGCTTAGTGTTAGGGTTAGGTTTTGGGTTAGCGTTTGGAAGAGTGTTAGTTTTAGGAATATGTTTAGGGTTAGTGTTAGGGTTAGGGATAGTGTTAAGTTTAGGGTTACTGTTATGGTTATGGTTAGGTTTACTGCTAGGGTTAGGATTAGTGTTATGTTTAGGGTTAGTTTTAGTTTTAGGGTACAGGTTAGGGTTAGTTTTAGTGTTAGGGTTAGAGTTAGGGTTTGAGATAGGGTTAGGGATTGGGTTAGGGTTAGGGCTGGTGTTTCGGTTAGGTTTAGTGTTTGGGTTAGGTTTAGTGTTTGTGTTAAACTATTCCTAAGAGTTAGTTTTAGTGTTAGGGTTAGGGTTAAGTTTATTTTTATGGTTAGTGTTAGGGTTAGGGTTAGGGATAAGTTTAACGTTAGTGTTACAGTTAGGGTGAGGGTTATGTTTATGGATAGGGTTAATGTTAGGTTTAGGGTTAGGATTTATTTTAAGGTTAGGTTTTGCATGACTGTTAGTGTTAGGGTTAGGTTCAGATTGAATGTTAGTGTTTGGGTTAGGGTTAAGTTTAGGGTTAAGGATAGTGTTAGGTTTAGTGATCAGTTTAGAAGTAGGGATAGGTAAGATTTATTGTTAGGTTTATTGTTAAGTTTAGTGTTAGTTTTAGGGTTAGTGTTAGGTTTAGGCTGTGGGTCAAAGTTAGGGTTAGGGTTAGTGATAGGGTTAGTGTTATGGTTTGTTTTAGGTTTAGGTTAGTAGTAGAGTTAGGGTTACAGTTAGGATTAGGTTTAGAGTTAGGATTAGGGTTATGGTTAGTTTTAGAGTTAGGGTTAGAGATATTTTTAAGGTTAGTGTTAGGGTTAGGGTTCCGGTTCGTCTTAGGGTTAGGGTTAGGGTCAGTTTTAGGTTTATGGTTAGTGTTAGGTTTATGTTAAGTTTTAGGGTTAGTGTTAGGCTCAGGAACTGGTTTACGGTAACTGTTAGGGATACAGTTCGGTTTAGGTTTAGTGTAACAATGATAGGGATAATGATAGGGATAGGGTTAAGGTTAGGGTTATGGTTAGTGTTAGAGTTAGGGTTACATTTAGGATTATTGTTATGGTAAGTTTTAGGATTTGGGTTATGTTATGGGTTAGGGTTTGTTTAAGAGTTAGTTGTAGTGCTAGATTTAGGGTTAGATAATAGATTTAGGTTTAGGTTTAGTGTTAGCGTAAGGTTTAGGATTAGGGTTAGGATAAGTGTTAGGTTTAGTTTAAGTGTTAGGTTTATGGTTAGGGTCATGGTCAGTTTTAAGGTAAGTGTTAGGGTTAGTGTTGGGGTTAGAGGTTGTGTTATTGTTAGGTTTAGGTTTAGGGTTATTTATATGGATAGGATTAGGGTTAGAATAAGGGTTAGTTTAGGGTTAGCATAAGTGTTAGGGTTACAGTTAGGGTTACTGTTAGTGGTAGGTTTAGGTTTGAAGTTAGGGTTAGTGTTTGTGTTAGGGTTTGGGTTATTGTTAGTTTTAGGGTTAGTGTTTTGTTTAGGGTTACATTTAAGTTTAGCATCAGTGATAGGCTTTGGTTTGGATTTAGGGTTAGTGTTAGTGTTAAGCGTAGGGTTAGGATTAGTGTTAAGGTTAGGATTAGGTTTAGTGTTAGTTAAGGGTTAGGGTTATGGTTACATTAAGTTTAGAATTATGGTTTAGTTAGGGTTGGTCTTCAGTTTATGGTTACTGTTAGGGTTAGGTTAAGGTTATGGTTAGTGTTAGGTTTAGTGTTATGGTTAGTGTTAGGGTTTGTGCTAGGGTTAGTGTTAGGTTAGGATTGGGATTATGGTTAGGATTAGCATTAGGGTTAGGGTTAAGGTTAGTGTTAGGTTAAAGGTTATGATTAGGGTTGGTGCTAGGGTTTGGGTTAGCTTTAGGGTTAGTGTTATGGTTGGGTTAGTGTTAGGGTTAGTGTTAGGATTAACATTAGGTTTAGGTTTCGAGTTAAGGATAGGGTTAGCCTTAGTTTTAGGGTTAATGTTAGGGTTAGTGTGAAGTTTAGGGTTAGAATTAGGTTTAGTGTTAGGGTTCAGGTTATGGATAGAATTAGGGTTAGTGTTAAGGGTTAGGTTTATGTTTAGGTTTAGGGTAACCAAAAGTGTTAGGATAGGTTTAGAGGTAGAATTAGGGTTAGTGTTCAGGTTAGTGTTAATGTTAGATTTGCATTATGGTTAGAGTTAGGATTATTGTTAGAGTTAGTGTTAGAGTTTGTTTAGGGTTAGGATTAGTGTTAGTGTTAGGGTTTGTGTTAGGGTTAGTGTTAGGGTTTGTGTTAGGGTTAGTGTTAGGGTTAGAATTAGATTTAGAATTAGTGTTAGGCTTAGGGTTAGGGTTAGGGTCAGGGTTAGTGTTACAGTTAGGGTTAGGGTTAGTTTTAGGTTTAGTGATAGGGTTAGGGTTAGGTTTAGCAATATTGTTAGGGTTAGGGATAGGTTTACATTTAGTGTTAGGTTTAGGGATAGTGTTAGGGTTAGTGTTATGTTTAGGGTTATGTTTAGGGATAGGGTTAGTTTTAGCATTAGCCTTAGGATTAGGTTTAGATTTAGTGTTAGGTTACCATTATGGTTAGGTTTAGTGTTAGTTTTACGGATAGTGTGAGGATAAGGGTTTGGGTTCAGGTTATGTTTATGGTTAGGTTTAGGTTCAGTATTAGGTTTAGTGTTATGTTTATGGTTAGGGTTAGTGTTCAAGTTAGGGTAATATTTAGGTTTAGGTTAAGGTTTAGGGTTACGTTAAGTGTTAGGTTTAGGTTTAGACTTAGGGTTAGTATTAGAGTTAATATCAGGTTTTTATTTTAAGGTTAGTGTTAGGGTTAGTGTTAGGGATAGGGTTATTGTTAAATTTAGGTGTATAGTTAGGATTAGTGTTAGGTTTAGGGTTTGTGTTAGGGTCAGAGTTCAGGTTAGGTTTAGGTTTTGTTTTAGCTTTAGGGTTTGGTTTAATGTTTGTGTTAGCTTTAGAATTAGGGTTAATGTTAGTTTGGGATTACTTTTATTATTAGACTAAGTTTTAGGATTAGTGTTAATGTTAGGGTTTGCGTAAGGGTTAGTGTTAGGCTTAGTTTTACTGTTAGGGTTACTGTTAGATTTTCTGCTACGGTTAGAGTGAGTGTTCCTGTTAGTGTTAGGTTTAGTGTTCGGATTAGAGTTAGTGTTAGTGTTAGAGTTAGGGTTAGGAATAGGATTAGTTTTAGGGTTAGGGTTAAGGTTCATCATAGTGTTAGGGTCAGAATTAATGTTACGGTTAAAGTTAGAATTAGTCTTAGGGTTAGGGTTAGGTTTAGGGTTAGGGTTAGGTATACTGCTAGGTTTAGGAAAATGTTTAGGGTTACTGTTAAGTTTAGTGTTAGTTTTTAGGTTAGTGTTAGGGTTAGGATTAGGTTTAGTTTTAGGGTACAGATTAGGGTTATGGTTAGTGTTAGAATAAGTGTTAGAGTTTGAATTATGTTTAGAGTTTGGATTAGAGTTAGAGCTAGGGTTACAGTTAGGATTATGGTTTGATTTAGGGTTAGTGTTAGTGTTAAATTTTGCATTAGAGTTAGTGTTAGGGTTAGTGTTAGGATTGGGTTTATGGTTATGGTAAGTGTTAGGGTTAGGTTTGTAGATAAGTTTAGGATTAGTGTAGGGTTAGGTTTAGGGTTATGTTATGGTTAGGGTTACTGTTAGGGTTAGGGTTCAAGTTAGGATTAGTTTTACCATGAGTGTTAGGGTTAGGTTTAGGTTTAGGTTTGGTGTTAGTGTTTGGGTTAGGGTTAGGGTTAGGGTTAAGGATGGCGTTAGGGTTACTGAAAGATTTAGAGTTAGTGTTAGGGTTAGAGTTATGTTTAGTGTTATGGTTAGGGTTAGTGTTAGGTCTAGGGTTAGTTTTAGGTTTATGGTTAGTGTTAGTGTTAATGTTAGAAATAGGGTAATGGTAAGTTTAGGGCTAGGTTTTGTTTTAATGTTACGTTTAGGGTTATGGTTAGGGTTAGTGTTAATGTTAAGGATAGGGTTAGTGTTAGGGTTAGATTTAGGGTTAGATTTAGAGTCAGGGTTATGCTTAGGGTTAGGGTTACGTTATGTATTAGTCTTATGGTTAGGGTTAGGGTTACAGTTAGTGTTAGGCTTAGGGTTAGGGTTTGGGTTAGTGTTAAGGTTTGCGTTAGGGTTAGGGTTAGAGTTAGTGTTATGGTTAGAGTTATGTTTTGTGTTAGGGTTAAAGTTAGGGTTA
The DNA here is from genome assembly GCF_001458135.2 of Marmota marmota marmota. Lineage (NCBI taxonomy): Eukaryota > Metazoa > Chordata > Mammalia > Rodentia > Sciuridae > Marmota > Marmota marmota. The sequence continues at coordinate 858,509 of NW_026001656.1, read as the reverse complement.
CTGTTAGGTTAGGTTTACAGGTAGGATTAGGGTTTTGGTTAGAATTACTTTTAATGATAGGGTTTGGATAGGGTTAGTGTTATAGTTATGGTTATGGTGGGTTAGGTTTAGTGTTAGGGTTAGGGTTAAGTTTGTGTTTGGGTTAGTGTTAAGGTTATGGTTAGGTTTAAGTTTAGTGTTAGTGTTAGGGTTAGGGTTCAGTTTACCTTTAGAATTATGGTTAGGATTAGGTTTAGAATTATTATTAAGTATAGGGTTAGTGTTAGGGTTAGTGGTTGTTTTAGGGTTTGGATTAGTGTTAATGTTAGGGTTAGGGTTAGGGTAGGATTAAGTTATGGTCAGCATTAGGGTTTGTGTTAGGGGTAGGATTAGGGTTAGGGTTGGGATTACCTTTATGATAAGCATTAGGGTTAGGGTTAAGGTTAGTGTTTGGATTCAGGTTAAGTTTAGGGTTAGTATTAGGATTTTGGTTAGTATTAGGTATAGTGTTAGAGTTTGGTTAGGGTTAGGGTTAGTGTTAGGGTGAGCATTAGGCTTAGTGTCAGGGATAGGGTTAGTGTTAGGGTTAGGGATAGGTATAAGCTTAGTCTTAGGATTAGGGTTAGTGTTAGGGTTAGGGTTAGGTTTAATGTTAGGGTTAGTGTTAAGGTTATGGTTAGTGTTAGGTTTAGGTATAGAGTTAGGTTTAGTGCTAGGATTAGTGTTAGTTTTTGTGTTATGATTATGATTAGGGTAAGACTAAAGGTTTGTGATAGTTTATGGTTAAGGGTTAGTGTTAGGGTTTTTATTAGGGTTAAGGTTAGTGTTATGTTTAGGATTATATTGTGTTAGATTTAAAGTTAGTATTAAGTTTAGGTTAGGTTTACGGGTAGGATTAGGTTGCTTTATTTTTTTTATAATTATTGTTAGTGATAAAGATTGGATAGGGTTAGTATTATAGTTATGGTTAAGGTTGGGTTAGGGTTAATGTTAGGTTTAGGGTTACAATTTGTGTTATGGTTACTTTTAGGGTTATGGTTAGGTGTATGATTACTGTTAGTGTTAGTGTTAGGATTTGGTTTAGTGTTATGTTTACAATTAGGGATAGAGATTATGTTAGTGTGAGGGTTAGCATTAGGATTAGGTTAAGGTTTAGTGTTAGGGTTAGTGTTACGTTTAGGATTAGGGTTAGAGTTAGGGTTAGGGTAAGTGTTATGGTTTAGGTTAGAGTTATTGTGAGTATTATGTTTAGGTTTGGGTTATGGTTTTGTAAGGGTTAGGATTAGGGTTTTGGTTAGGTTTGCATTTTGTTTAGCATTAGGGTGAGTTTTAATGTTAGTATTAGGGTTAGGGTTATTGTTAGGATTAGAGTTCGGGTTCGGGTTAGGGTTAGGGTTGGACTGAGGATTATTGTTAGGGTTAGGGTAGGGTTAGTGTTAAGGTTACTTTTAGTATTAGGGTTTGGTTTAGGGTTAGTATTAGGGTTAAGGTTAGGATTAGTGTTAGGTTTGATATAGGGTTAGGTAAGAGTAAGTGTTAGGTTTAGTGTTAGGGTTATGGTTAGAGTTAGTTTTAGTGTTAGGTTTGGAGTTAGGGGTAGTTAGGGTTACAGTTAATATTAGGGATAGGATAAGGTTTTGTTGTAGGTTTAAATTTAGGATTAGGGTTAGATTTAGGATTACAATTAGAATTTGGGCTACAATAATGTATAGGTTATGGTTAGAGTAAGGTTAGGTTTAGTGTTAGGTTTACGGTTGTATTAGGGTTAGATTTAAATTAGTGTTAGGGTTAGTGTTAAGGTTAGTTTTGGGGTTAGGGTTAGGGTGATGGTTAAGTTGGAGTAAGGGTTAGGGTTAGGGTTAGGATTAGGGTGAGGATTAGAGTTATGTTTAGAGTTATGGTTAGGGTTAATGTTAGGTTTAGGGTTAAGATTAGGGATAGGGTTAGTGTTTTGGTTAGGATTAGGTTTAGGGTTAGGGTTGGTGTTAGTTTAGGGTTCATGTTGTGGTTAGGGTTAGGATTAGGGTTAGGGTTAGTGTTAGTGTTAAGTTTAGGATTAGGTATAGGTTTGGCGTTAAGGTTAGGGTTAGGTTTAGGGTTAGGTTTAGTGTTAAAGTTAGGGTTAGTGTTATGATTAGGCTTGGGGTTCGCATTAGGTTTATGGATAGGGTTAGGGTTAGTGTTAGAATAAAGGTTAGGGTTAGGGTTATTGTTTGTTATAGGGTTTGGGTTAGGGTTAGTTTCCAGTTAGTGTTAGGGTCAGTGTCAGAGTTACGGTTAGGGTTAGGTTTAGGGATAGTGTTAGGGTTAGTGTTAGGGTTATGATAATGATTTGTGTTAGTTTTAGGATTAGGGTTAGTATTTGGGTTAGGGTTCTGTTTAGGTTTACGGTTGGATTATGGTTAGCGTTACGGTTAGCGTTAGGGTTAGGTTTAGTTTTAGGGTTATGGGTAGGTTTGGGGTTAGTGTTAGGGTTAGGGTTAGGGTTACGATTAGGGTTAGTGTTAAGATTAGGCTTTAGTGTTAGTTTTAGGTTTAGGATTATTGTTATGGTTACCATTAGGGTTAGGGTTAGGTTTAGTGTTTGAGTTAGTGTTAAAGTTAGTGTTAGGATTAGGTAAGCATTATGGTTACGGTTAGGTTAGGATTAGGATTATGGTTTCGATTAGGGTTTGTGTCAGGGTTATGGTTAGGATCAGGTATAGGGTTAAGGTGAGGATAAGGGTGAGGGTTAGGGTTGTGGTTATGGTTCATGTTAAGATTATGGTTAGTGTTAGCATAAGGGATAGGGTTAGGGTTAGTGTTAAGTTTAGGTTTAGGGTTCTGCTTAGGATTGGTGTTTGGTTTATGGTTAGATTTAGCATTAGTGTTAGGGTTAGGGTTAGGTTTTGTGTTATGTTAGTGTTAGGTTTAGGTTAGGGTTAGGATTGCTATTAGGTTAAGGTTAGGGTTAGGTTTAGGGTTATGTTTAGGGTTTGGTTTAGGGTTAATTTTATGGTTAGGTTAGGGTTAGGGTTAGGATTGGGTTCATATTAGGGTAGGGTTATGGTTCGTGTTAAATTTAGGTTTAGGGTTATGTTTAGAATTAGGGTTATGATTACAGTTAGGCTTAGGGTTAGTGATAGGGTTCATTTTAGGGTTAGTGTTAGTGTTAGGGTTAGGGTTAGTGTTAGGGTAAGGGTTAGGGTATAGGTTTGTGTTAGGTTTAGTGATAGTGCTTGGTTTAAGTTTAGGTTTAGAGTTAGTTTTTGGGTTAGGTTTAGTGTAAATTTAGGGTTAGGATTACGGTTAGGTTAGGGTTAGGGTTAGGGTTAAGTTTATGGTTTTTGTTACGGTTAATGTTAGGTTTAGAATTAGGGTTAGGTTTGTGGTTAGGAATATCGTTAGTGTAAGTGTTAGGGATAGTATTAGGGATAGGGTTAGGGTTAGTGATAGGGTTAGGTTCAGCCTTAGGATAAGGTTTAGGTTTAGGTTTTGTGTTATTATTAGTTTAAGTGTTATTGTTAGGGTTAGGGTTAGGGTAAGTGTTAGAATTAGGGTTAGGTTAAGTGTTAGGATTAGGGTTAATTTAGGGTTAGTGTTTGGGTTAGGTTTAGTATCAGCATTGGGGTTAGGTTTGGGTTTAGGTTTTGTGGTAAGGATAGGGTTAGGGACAGATTTAGGTTAGAGTTAGAGTTGGCTTAGGTTCGTGTTAGTGTTAGCATTGGGGTTAGGGTTATTGTTAGGTTCAGGTTTAGGGTTAGTGTTAGGGTACATTTAGGGTTAACGTTAGTGTTTGGTTTAGCATTATAATTACATTTAATTTTAGAATTAAGGTTAGGATTAATGTTAAAGTCAGGTTTAGGTTAGGTTTAGTTTTAATATAAGAGTTAGGTTTTGGGATAGTGTTAGGTTTTGGGTTAGTGTTAGGATTAGGGTTAGGGTTACAGTTATTGTTTGTTTTAGTGTTAGGATTAGGATTTGTGTTAGGATTAGGGTTAGGGTTAGTATTAGGGTTAGTGTTAGGGTTAGGGTAAAGCTTAATCTTATTGTTAGAGTTAGGGTTAGGTTTAGGAATAGTGTTAGGGTAAGGGATAAGTTATGAGATAATTTTAGGGTTAGGGTTAAGGTTAGGTTTAGAGTTATTTTTAAGGTTATGTTTAGGGTTCGTGTTAATTGTTAGTTTTAGGGTTGGTTTAGTTTAAATGTAAGGGTTAGTGTTAGGGTTAGGGATAGTGTTTGGGTTAGTGTTAGGGTTAGGGTTAGGTTTCAGGATAGGGTTAGGGTTAGGATTACTGTTACGTTTAGGGTTAGGGTTAGCATTACGGTTAATATTAGGGTTAGAGTTAGTGTTAGATTTAGGGTTATTGTTAGGTTTAAGGTTATGGTTGAGTTTAGTGTTAGTTTTAGTGTTAGGTTTAGGGTTACTGTTATTGTTAAGGTTAGTGTTAGGGTTAGTGTTAGGTTTAAGGATAGGTTTAAGCTTAGGGCTAGAAATAGGGTTAGGGTTGTTGTTAGGAATAGGATAACCCTATTAGTGATAGGGTTAACTTTAGTGTTAGTGTTAGGGTTAGGGTTAAGTATAGTGTTAGGGTTAGAGATAGGTTTAGTGTTAGGATTAGTTTTAGAGTGAGGATTAGGGTTATTGTTAGGGTTAGTTTTAGGGTTAATGGTAGGGTTAGGGTTTTGGTTAGATTTAGGGTTAGTTTTAGAGTTAGGTTTATGGTTAGGTTTAGTTTTAATATTAGGTTTAGGTTCAGGGATATGTTTTGTGTTATGTTAAGTGTTAGGTTTAGGGTTTCTGTTAGGGTTAGTGATAGGGTTAGTGTTAGGGTTGTGGTTAGAATTGGAGTTAGAATGAGGCTTAGCATTAAGTTTAGGATTAGTTTTAGGGTTACAAGTAGGATAGGGTAATTGTTAGTGTTACAGTTAGTGTTAGGGTTAGTGTTAGGTTTAGGGATATTTTTAGGGTTAGGGTTAGTGTGAGGGTTAGGGTTATAGTTAGGTGTAGTGTTTGTGTTAATGTCAGTGATAGGGTTAAAGTTAGGGAAAGTGTTTTGTTTAGGGTTACGTTTAGGTTTATTTTAAGAGTTAACTTTAGGGATAGAATTATTTTTATGGTAGGCTTAGGGTTTGGTTAATGTTAGGGTTAGGTTTAGGGTTCGAGTTAGGGTTAGGGTTATTGTTAGAATTAGTCATAGGGTTAAAGTTATGGTTAGTGTTAGTTTAGTGTTAAATTAAGAATTATGGTTTGTGTTATGGTACGGTTTAGGTTTAAGTTTTTTGTAAGGTTTAGCATTAAAAGATAGGTTTAGTGTTAGGGTTATGGTTGGGTTTAGGATTAGTGTTTGAATTAGTGTTTTCTTTAGGTTAGGGTTAGTGTTAGTGTTAGAGTTAGGATTAGTTTTACAGTTAGGATTATGGTTAGGAAGAGGGTTAGAGTAAGGCGTAGGGTTAGGGTTAAGGTTAGTTTTATGGTTACAGGTAGTATAAGTATAGTGTTAAGGTTAGGGTTAGTGTTACTGTTAATGTTAGGGTATGGGTTAGGGTTAGGGTTAGTGACAGGTTAGTGTTGGGGTTAGGGTTAATGTTAGATTTGCGTTAGTGTTAGTGTTAGTGTTAGTGTGTGTTTTTGTGTTAGGGTTATGGTTAGGTAAGGGTTAGGTTAGTGTTAGGTTATGGTTAGAGTTGTGTTTTGCTATAGTGTTTGTGTTAGGTTTATGGTTATGGTTAGGGTTAGGGTAACATTCATTTTATGATTAGTTTTAGGATTATGTTTAGTTTTAGTGTTAGGTTTAGGGTTAGGGTTAGTTTTAGCTTTATGGTTAGTGTTAGGGTCAGTGTTAGATTTAGGTTTACTGTTAGGGTTAGGGTTAGGATTTATTTTAGTGTTATGGTTAGGATTATGTTTAAGGTTGCGGTTCCGGTTAGGATTAAATTTAGGGTTAGGGTTAGGGTTAGGTTAGTGTTAGGTTTCAAGATAGTGTTAGGTTTAGGGTTAAAGGTATGTTTAGTTTTAGGTTAGGGTTATGGTTAGGGTTAGTGTTAGGGTTAGGTTTAGGGTTAGGTTTAGGGTTAGGTTTAGTGTTACGTTTACAGATATGGTTAAGTTTAGGATTAGTTTTAGGTTCGTGTTATACTTAGATTTAGTGTTAGTGTAGAGTTAGGGTTAGGGTTAGGGTTATTGTGAAGGTTAGTGTTAGAATTACATTCAGGTTATTGTTAGGGTTTGGGTTCATGTAAGGGTTAGGATTAGGTTTATTGTTAGCTTTAGTTTTAGGATGAGGTTTAGATTAGAGTTAGGGTTATTGTTAGTGTTAGGTTAGTTTTATGGTTATGGTTAGGAGTAGCGTTATGGTTAGGGTTAGGGTTAGAATTAGATTTAGTTTTAGGGTTAGATTTAGGGTTAGGTTTAGGTTAGGGTTAGGTGAAATTTAGGGATATGGCGAGGGTTCTTGTTAGTGTAAGGGTTAAGGTTAGTGTTAGTATTAGGTTTTGGATTAGGGTTATGGTTAATATTAGTGTTATGGTTAGGGTTAGGTTTAGCATTAGAGTTTGGTTTAGGCTTATATTTAGGTTTAGGTTTATTGTTAGGATTTGAATTAGTGTTAGTTTACGTTTAGGGTTAGGATTAGTGAGTGTTCGGGTTAGGGTTTGGGTTAGGTTTAGGTTTAGGGTTATTGTTACAGTTACTGTTAGAAATAGGGTTATGTTGAGGTAATTTTTAGGTTTATGGTTAGTGTTAGAGTAAGAATTAGGTTTACCTTTAGGGTTATGGTTAGGGTTAGTCATTGGTTTGGGTTTATTGTTAGGTTTAGTGTTAGGGTTAGGGTTAGAGTTACGGTTAGGAGAAGGTTTATCGTGAGGCGTAGGGTTAGTGTTAGGTTTAGTTTTAGCATTACATTTAGGGTTGGGGTTATGGTTAGGGTTAGGGTTATAGTTAGGATTATCGTCAGTTTTAGGTTTAGAATTAGGTTTAGGGTTAGGTTAGTGATAAGGTTAGTGTTGGGTTAAGATTTAGTCTTAACATTTTGTTTAGTGTTAGGTTTAGTGTTAGTTTTAGGATTAGGTTTATGTAAGTTTTAGGATTAGGGTTAGGGTGAGGCTTAGGGTTAGTGTTAGGGTTAGGGTTAGAGTTAGTGATAGGGTTAGGTTTGGGGTTAGGGTTTGGGTTATTGTTAGGCTTAGGTTTAGGGTTATGGTTAGGGATAGGAAAAGGGTTTGGATTAGGATTGTGGTTGAAATTTGTGTTAGTTTTAGTGTTAGGGTTAGGTTTAGGTTTAGTGTTAGGTTTATGTTTAGTGTTAGGGTTAAGGTTATGGTTTGTGTTAGGGTTACAGTTAGGGTTATGGTTATGATTACAGTTATGATTAAAATTAGGATTAGTGTTTGGGATAGGGTTAGGGTTTGTGTTATATTAGGGTTAGTGTTAGGGTTAAATTTAGTGTTAGTTTTAGGTTAGGGTTAGTGTTAGGCTTAGGTTTAGGTTGAGGGTTTGTGTTAGGGTGAGTGTTAGTGTTAGGGTTTGGATAAGTGATAGATTTAGGTTTAGGGTTAGTGATAGTTTTAGGGTAAAGTGAGGTTTAGTTTTCGTATTAGTGTTAGGGTTAGGGTTAGAATCAGGGTTAATGTTAGAATTAGGTCTAGGGTTATGGTTATTTTTAGGTTTTGAGATAGGTTTAGGTTAGATTTTAGGGTTAGGTTTAGGGTTAGTGTTAGGGTTAGGATTAGTGTTAAGTGTAGATTTAAGGTTATGTTTAGTTATAGGGTTAGGGCTGCAGTTAGGTTTAGTATTAGTGTTATGGTTAGGAAAAGGGTTAAGTTTAGGGTTCGGTTTGGTTTAAGGTTAGGGTTAGTGTTAGGGTTAGGATAAAGTTTAGGGTTAGTGTTAGGATTAGGGTTAGGTTTATTGTTATTGTTAGTTTAGGGTTACGGTTAGGGTTAGGTAAGGCTTAGGGTTATGGTTAGAGTTAGCGTTTGTTTTATGGTTAGGGTTACTATTGGTGTTAGTGTTAGGATATAGGTTAAAGTTAGTGTTAGGATTAGGTTTATGGTTAGGGTTAGGTTGAGGATTAGGATGAGGTCAAGGGTTATGGTTTGAATTAGTGTTAGAATAAAATGAGGGTCAGGGTTTGTGTTAGGTTTAGGTTTTGGGTTATGGTTTGTGTTAGGGTTATGTTTAGAGTTATGGTTATGGTTTGGATTAGGGTTAGGGTTAGGGTTAGTGTTAGGGTTGTTTTGGGTTAGGGTTTGTGTTAAGGTTAGTGTTAGGATTAGAGTTAGGCTTAGGTATAGGCTTAGTGTTAGGGTTAGGGTTAATGTTAAGGTTAGGGTTTTTTAGGGTTAAGGTTACGGTTAGGGTTTGTGTTAGGTGTAGGGTTAGGCTTATTATTAGATTTAGTTTTTGGATTTGGTCTAGGGTTAGGATTCATGTTAGGAATAGTGTTAGTGTTTGGGTTAGGGTTATTCTTAGGTTTAATATGAGTGTTAGTTTTAGGGTTAGGGTTAGTATGATGTTTAGTTTTAGGGTTAGTGTTTGGTATGTTGTTAAGGTTAGGATTAGGATTAGGGTTTGGGTTAGTGTTAGTGTTAGGTTTCGGTTAGGGTTAGTGTTAAGGTTATTGTTAGGGTTAGGCTTAGGGTTGGTTTAGTGTTAGTATTAGGGTTAGAGTTAGGGTTTGTGTTAGTGTTAGTATTAGGGTTAGGATTAGATTTAGGATTAGTGTTAGGCTTAGGTTTAGGGTTAGGGTTAGTGTTAGTGTTAGGATTAGTGTTCCTGTTAGGGTTAGGGTTAGTTTTTTGTTGTAGGGTTAGTGTTAGTGTTAAGGTTAGGTGTAGCAATAGTGTTACAGTTAGGGACAGGTTTACATTTAGTTTTAGGGTTAGGGTTAGTGTTATGTTTAGGGTTAGATTTAGGGATAGGGTTAGGGTTTTTGTTAGGATTAAAGTTAGTGTTAGTTTTAGGGATAGTGTTAGGTTTAGGGTTTGGGTGAGGGTTAGGTTTAGTGGTATGGTTAGGTTTAGGGTTCATGTTAATCATAGGTTAGAGTAAGTGTTAGCGTTAGTGTTAGTGATAGAATTATACTTTGGGTTAGGTAAGTGTTAGCATTAGAGTTTGGTTAGGGTTATGTTTTTGGTTTGGGTTAGGGTTCGTGATAGGATAGGGTTAAGTTTAGGATTAGGGTTACTGTTATGGTTAGGTTTGTGTTAGAGTTACATTTATGGTTATGGTTAGGGTTATGTTTACAATTAGTGTTAAGGTTCGGGTTAGGTTTAGGGTTAAGGTTAGTATTAGTCTTATGGTTAGGTTCAGGGTTATGGATTGTGTTAGGATGAGGGTTAGGGATAGGATTAGGGTATGGATTAGGATTGTGGTTACAATTTGTGTTAGTTTTAGTGTTAGTGTTAGGGTTAGGTTTAATGTTAGGGTTATATTTAGTGTTAGGGTTAAGGTTAGGGTTTGTGTTAGTGTTACATTTAGGGTTATGGTTACAATCATGGTTATGGTTAAAGTTAGGATTAGGGTTAGGGATAGGTTTAGGGTTAGTGTTACAATAGGTTTAGTGTTAGGGTTAGGCTTAGTGTTAATTTTAGGTTAGGGTTAGTGATAAGTTTATTTTTAGGTTGAGGGTTAGAGTTAGGGTTAGGGTTAGGGTTAGGTTAAGGGTGAGTTTTAGGCTTAGGATTAATGTTAATTTTAGGGTTAATGTTAGGGTTTAAATGAGGGTTAAGATTAGGGTTAGGGTTAGTGTTAGTGTTAGAATTAGAATTAGTGTTAGGCTTCAGGTTAGTGTGAGTGTTAATGTTAGGGTTAATGTTAGGTTTAGTTTTGTGTTAAGGTTAGGCTCATAGTTAATAATACTGTTAGGGTTAGGGATAGGATTAGAGTTGGTGTTAGGGTTAGGTTTATGGTTGAGGTTAAGTTTTGGGTTAGGTTTCTGGTTAGTATTAGTGTTAGGGTAAGAGTTAGGTTTAGAATTAATTTTAGAGTTAGTATTAGGTTAATGTTAGGGTTAGTGTTAGTTAGGGTTAGGGTAGAGTAGGGTTAGATTTAGGGTTAGGGTTTGTGTTAGGATTAGCATTAGTTTTAGGATTAGTGATATGGTTAGGGTTAGTTTTAGGGTTAGGGTTAGGGTTATGATTAGTGTTAAGGTTCATGTTAGGGTTAGCGAGAGTTTTAGTGTGTTAGATTTAGGGGTACAGTTAAGGTTAGTGATATGATAAGGTTTAGTATTTTGGTTATTTAAAAGTTACAGTTAGTTTAAGAGTTAGGTTTAGTGTTAGGTTTAGGGTTAGATTTAGAGTTAGGTTTAGGGTTGGGTTAGTTTTAGTGTAAGGTTTAGGATTAGGGTTAGGGTAAGTGTTAGGGTTAGTTTAAGAGTTCGGTTTAGCGTTAGTGTTAGGGTTAGTTTTAGAGTAAGTGTTAAGGTTAGTGTTAGGGTTAGGGTTTGTGTGAGTGTTAGGTTTAGGTTTAAGGTTAAGGATATGGATAGGTTTAGGTTTAGAATTAGGGTTATAGTTAAGGTTACTTTTAGTGTTAGTTTTAGGTTTAGTGTTAGGGTAAGGGTTAGGGTTTGTGTTAGGGTTAGGGTTAATGTTAATTTTATGGTTAGTGTTAATTTTAGGGTTACATTTAAGTTTACGGTCAGTGATAACCTTGGGTTTGGAGTCAGGGTTACTGTTAGGGTTAGGGTTAGGGTTAGAGTTATGGTTAGTTTTAGTTTTAGTTAAAGTTTAGGGTTACTGTTAAGTTTAGGATTATGGTTTAGGTTAGGGTTTGTCTTCCCTTTGTGGTTAGTGTTAGGGTTAGGATTAGGGTTACATTTAGGGTTAGTTTTAGGTTAAGTTTGGAATTACTGTTAGGATTAGCATTAGGGTTAGACTTAGAGTTAGTGTTAGGGTTAAGGTTATGGTTATGGTTGGTGTTAAGGTTTGAGTTAGGTTTAGGGTTAGTGTTAAAGTTGTGTTAGGTTTAGGGTTAGTGTTAGGGTTAGCATTAGGGTTAGGTTTTGGGTTAAGGATAGGGTTAGCCTTTGGGTTAGGGTTAGTGTTAGGGTTAGTGTTAAGGTTAGGTTTAGGTTTAGTGTTAGTTTTCAGTTTATGGATACTGTTATGTTTAGTGTTAAGGTTAGGTTTATGGTTAGGTTAAAGGTTACCATAAGTGTTAGTTTAGGTTTTGTGGTAGGATTAGGGTTAGGGTTTGCGTTAGTGTTAGTTTTAGGTTTGGGTTAGGGTTAGTGTTAGGGTTATTGTTTGGGTTAGGCTTAGGGTTGTGTTAGTGTTCGTATTAGGGTTAGGGTTAGGGTTTGTGTTAGTGTTAGATTAGGGTTAGGATTAGATTTAGGATTAGTGTTAGGCTTAGGTTTAGGGTTAGGGTTAGTGTTAGTGTTACTGTTACTGTTTGTGTTAGGGTTAGGGTTAGGTTTTGTTGTAGGGTTAGTGTTAGTGTTAGGGTTAAGTGTAGCAATAGTGTTGCAGTTAGGGACAGGTTTACATTTAGTGTTAGGGTTAGGGTTAGTGTTATGTTTAGGGTTAGATTTAGGGATAGGGTTAGTGTTAGGGTTAGCATTACGGTTAGGTTTCAGGTTGAGGATAGGTTTAGACTTAGGGTTAGGTTTAGTTTTAATGTTAGTGTCAAGTTTAGGTTTATGGTTAGTGTTAGGTTTTGGATTACACATATGTTTATGTCTAGTGTTAGGGTTAGATAAATGGTTAGTTTAAGGGTTACAGTAAGTGTTAGTTTAGGTTTAAAGGTAGGATTAGGTTACAGTGAGGTTAATTTTAGTGTTAGGTTTGCATTAGTGTTAGTGTTAGTCTTATTTTTAGGGTTATGTTTAGAGTTGTATTAGTGTTAGTGCTAGGGTTAGGGTTAGGTTTTGTGTTAGGGTTAGTGTTAGGATTAGGTTTAGATTTAGGATTAGTGTTAGGCTTAGGGTTAGGGTTAGATTTAGGGTTTGGGTTTATTGTTATGGTTAGGGTTCATGTTAGGGTTAGGGTTAGGGGTAGTTTTAGGGTTAGTGTTACTGTTAGTGTTAGGGTTAGGTTTAGCAATAATGTTAGGGTTAGAGATAGGTTTATGTTTAGTGTTAGGGTTAGGGTTAGTGTTAGGGTTAGCGTTATGTTTAGGGTTAGCTTTAGGGATAGGGTTAGTGTAACCGATGTGATTCTGCAATCTGTATTTGGTGAAAAATTGGGAGTTCATAACCAACTTGAATCTAATGCATGAAATATGATATGTCAAGAGCTTTGTAATGTTTTGAACAACCAATAAAAAAAAGGTTAGCCTTAGGATTAGGTTTAGTTTTAGTGTTAGGTTTAGCATTATTGTTAGGTTTAGGGTTAGTTTTATGGATAGTGTGAAAATAAGGGTTAGTTTTATGGTTAGGGTTATGGTTAGGTTTATGTTCAGTGTTAGAGTTAGTGTTTTATTTAGGGATAGGGTTATTATTCAGGTTAGGGTAAGGTTGAGGGTTAAGTTAAGTTTTAGGTTTAAATTTGGTGTTAGGTTTAGGTTTAGATTTATGGTTATTATTAGATTTAGTGTTAGAGTTTGGTTTAAGGTTAGTGTTAGGTTTAGGGTTAGTGTTAGGGTTTGTGTTAAGGTTAGGGTTATTGTTAATTTTTGGGTTACAGTTAGGATTAGGGTTAGGTTTATGTTTAGTTTTAGGGTAAGAGTTGGGGTTAGGTTTAGGCTTAGGATTTGTGTTAGGGTTTGGTTTAAAGCTTGTGTTAGGTTGAGAATTAGGGTTAGTGTTAGTTTTAGGGTTAAGTTTAGGATTAGCTTTAGTTTTAGAATTACTGTTAGTGTTAGGGTTTGCATTAGGGTTAGTGTTAGAGTACACATTAAGGATAGGATTAGTGTTAGGATAAGGTTAGAATTTAAGTTAGGGTTAGAGTTTTGGTTAAAGTTAGGGCTAGTGTTACTGTTAGAATTAGGGTTTGGTTTAGGGTTAGTTTAGTGTTAAAATTTGCATTAGAGTTAGTGTTAGGTTTAGTGTAGGGTTAGGTTTATTGTTACGGTTTGTGTTAGAGTTAGGGTCAGGGATAAGTTTAGGGTTAGTGTTAAGGTTAGGGTTAGTGTTAAGTTTAGGGTTAGGGTTCACGTTAGTGTTAGGTTTAGCATGAGTGTTAGGGTTAGGGTTAGGCTTAGGTTTGGTGTTAGTGTTTGGGTTAGGGTTAGGGTTAGGTATAAGGATAGTGTTAGGGTTAATGAAATGTTTAGATTTAGTGTTAGGTTTAGTGTTATGGTTAGTGATATGGTTAGGTTTAGGGTTAGGTCTAAAGTTAGTGTTAGTGTTACATTTAGGTTTATGGTTAGTGTTAGTGTTAGGGATAGGGTTAGTGTTAGGTTTAGGGTTAGTGTTAGGGTTATGGTTATGGTTAGGGTTAGTGTTAATATTAGGGATAGCATAAGTGTTTGGGTTCAATTTAGGTTTCGGATTAGTGTTAGGGTTATGTTTATGGTTAGAATTAATTTTTGTGTTAGTTTTAGCGTTAGGGTTAGTGTTAGGGTTACGTTTAGAATTATGATTAGCATTAGGGTTACAGTTAGTGTTAGGTTTAGGGTTAGGGTTAGGTTTAGGGTTAGTATTATGCTTTGCATTAAGGTTAGGTTTAGAGTTATGGTTAGGGTTATGTTTTGTGTTGGGTTTAAAATTAGGTTTAGTGTTAGGCTATGTTTATGGGTAGGATTAGGATTTGGGTTAGAATAACTGTTAGTGATAGGGTTTAGATAGGGTTAGTGTTATGGTTAAGGTTAGGTGTGAGTTAGGTTCGTTTTAGGGTTTGGTTTATGGTTTGGTTCGGGTTACTGTTAGGGTTATGGATAGGTTTAGGATTAGTGTTAGGGTTAGTGTTAGAATTAGGTTTATGTTTAAATTATGGTTAGGGTAAGGGTTACATTTAATGTTAGGGTTAGGCTTAGGGTTAGAGTTAGGGTTTCGGTTAGTGTAAATGTTAGGGTTAAGTTTAGGGTTAGGGTTAGGGTTTGGTTTAGGATTTGGGTTAGGGTTAAGTTATGGATAGCATTAGGGTTTGTGTTAGGTTAGGATTTGGGTAAAGGGTTGGGATTATGGTTAGGATTAGCATTAGTGCTAGGGTTAGTGTTAGGGTTGAGGTTAAATTTAGGGTTTGTGTTAGGATTTTGGTTGGGTTTAGGGTTAGTGTTAGGTTTTGGTTAGGTTCAGGATTAGTGTTAGTGTTAGCATTAGGGTTAGGTTTAGGGTTAGTGTAAGGGTTTGGTTAGGGTTATTGTTAGGTTTAGGGTTAGTTTTAGGGTTAGGGATAGGGTTAGGTTTAGGTTTAGGGTTAGGTTTAGGGTTACGGTTAGTGAAAGGGTTATGTTTAGGGTTTGGGTTTATGTTTAGAGGTAGTTTAGTTTTAGGGTTATGGTTAATTTTGGGGTTATGGTTAGTATTATTTTAAAACTCAAGGTTTGTTTTTGGCTTAGAGTTAGGTTTGTATTTTGGTTTATGGTTAGGATGAGTTTTACTGTTAGGGTTAATATTAGGGTTAGTGTTAGGATTCTTGTTATGGTTAGGGTAGGGTTAGCATTAGGCTTAGTGTTATTGTTAGGTTTTGGTTTATGGTTAGTGTTAAGATTAGTGTTATTTTTTGGTTTACTGATAGTGTTTGGTTTAGGGTTAGTATTAGGGTTAGGATTAAGATTAATGTTAGTGTTGATATAGGGTTAGGTTAGGGTAAGTGTTAGGTTAAGTGTTAGTGTTACAGTTAGAGTTAGTTTTAGTGTTAGGTTTAGGGTTATGGGTAATTAGTGTTAGTGTTAGTGTTAGGGTTCGTGTTAGGGTTAGGATAAGGGTTTGTGTTAGGTTTAAATTTATGGTTAGGTTTAGGGTTACATTTAGGATTTGGGCTAGAATAAGTTTATGGTTATGGTTAGAGTTAGGGTAAGGTTAGGTTAGGTTTAGTGTTTAGTGTTAAGTTTAGGGTTGTCTTAGGGTTAGATTAAAATTAGTATTAGGATTTGTGCTAAAGTTAGTTGTAGGGTTAAATTTAGGGTAGGTTATATTAAGTATTTGTGTTAGGGTTATATTTAGGGTTAGGTTTAGTGTTAGGTTTATGGTTAGAGTTAGAGTTAAATTTAAATTCAGGGTTAGGGTTGGGTTAGGTTTAGAGTTAGGGATAGGTTAGGGTTAGGTTAGGATTAAGATTATGGTTAGGTTTAGGGTTTGTGGTAGGGTGGGGGTTAGTGTTAGTTATATGGTTCAGGTTAGGGTATGGGTTCAGTTTAGAATTACGTTTAGGATTAGGTTTAGGGTTTGTGTTAGGATTAAAGGTAGGGTTAGGGTTAGGGTTTGTGATAGGTTTGGGGTAGAATTTGGGTTAAGGTTACTGATAGGTAAAGGGTTGGATTTAAGATTAGGGTTAGATATAGGCTTAGTGTTAGGGTTATGGTTACAGTTAGGGTTAGTGTTAGGATTAGAGTTAGTGTAAGTGTTAGTGATAGGTTTAAGTTAGATTTAGGTTTATGGTTAGTTCTAGGGTTAGATTTACTTTTAGTGTTAGGGTTAGGGTTACTTTTCTGGTGATGGTAAGAGTAAGATTTAGGGTTAGGCTTTGGGTTAGAATTAGGTTTAGGGTGTTAATGTTTGTTTTAGGGTTATGGTTACAGTTAAGGTTTGGGTTAATGTTAGGGTTAGAATTAGTGTTAGTGTTAGTGTTGGGGTTAGAGTTAGCATTAAATTTTGTATTAGGGTTAGGCTTAGGAATAATGTTAGGGATACGGTAATGGTTAATATTAGGGTTGGGGTTAGGGTTAGTTTTAGTTTTGGGGTTTGCATTAGGGTTAGTGTTACAATTAGTGTTAGGCCTAGGGTTAGGGTTAGTGGTAGGATTAGGGTTACAATTAGGATTCATGTTAGGGTTAGTTTTAAGGTTAGTGTTAGGTTTAGGGTTATAGTTATGGTTAGGGTTAGTGTTAGGTTTAGGGTTGGGGTTAGGGTTAGTTTTAGTGTTATGGTTTGGGATAGGGTTACTGTTAGTGTTAGTGTTAGTGTTAGGGTTTGGGTTAGGGTTAGTATTAGGTTTAAGTTTAAGGTTAAGGTGAGTGTTATTAACAGTGTTAGGTTCAGGATTAGGTTTACTTTTAGTATTAGGTTTCAGATTAGGGTTAGGGTTAGATTTAGTGTTAGGGTTAGAATTAGGGTTAGTGTTAACGTTAGAATTAGGGTTTTTGTTAGGGATAGAATTAGGGTTAGGTTTAGGGTTAGTATTAGGGTTAGGGTAGGTTTATTGTTAGGTTATGTTTAGTGTTAGGGTTAGCATTACAGTTACTGTTAGGGTGAGCGT
This sequence comes from Marmota marmota marmota, assembly GCF_001458135.2. Classification (NCBI taxonomy): domain Eukaryota; kingdom Metazoa; phylum Chordata; class Mammalia; order Rodentia; family Sciuridae; genus Marmota; species Marmota marmota. The sequence goes on along the minus strand of NW_026001656.1, from coordinate 842,243 downwards.
TAGGGCTAGGTGTAGGGTTCGTGTTATGGTTAGGGTTATGGTTAGAGTTATGGTTAGTGTTTGTCTTAGGGTTATGGATAGGGTTAGGTTTAGTGTTTGGTTTAGGGTTAGTGTTTGGGTTAGTGTTAGGGTCAGGGTAAAGTTTAGGTTTAGGGATAGGTTTAGGGTTAGGTTTAGTTTTCTGTGGTAGTTTTAAGATAAGATTTAGTGTTAGGTTTAGCATTTCATTTAAGTTTAGGTTTAGGGTTAGTGTTTGAGTTAGTGTTAGAATTTTCTTAGGGTTAGGGTTAGTGTTATGTTTAAGGTTGCAGTTAAAATTAAGGCGAGGGTTAGGGTAAGTGGTAGGTGTAGTATTAGGATTATGGTTAGGGTTAGGGTTAGTGTTAAGATTAGAGTTATAGTATGTAAGGTATAGTGTTAGTGTTAGTGTTAGTGTTAGGGTTAAGAATAGGATTACAGTTAGGTTTAAGGTTAGTGTTAGTATTAAGTTTTGCATTAGGGTTAGTGTTATGATTAGCATTATAATTAGGGTTAGTGTTACTATTACGGGTAGGGTTAGCATTAGGGTTTAGTGTTCTTGTTAGTGTTAGGGTTAGTTTTAGGTTTAGGCTTAGTGTTAGGGTTAGGGTTATGTATAGTGATAGTGTTAGTGTTAGTGTTAAAATTAGGATTACGGTTGATCTTAAGGTTAGGGTTAGGATTAGGGTTATTTTAGATTTAGGAATAGGGTAGGTGTTAGTGTTACTGTTAGAGTTAGTGATAATGTTAGGTATAGGCATATTTTCAAGGTTAGTGTTAGGATTACAATTAGGGTTTGGGTTGGTGTTAGTGTTAGGTTAGGGTTAGGGTTAGGGTTAGTGTTAGGCTTAGTGTTAGATTTAGGGATAGGGTAAGTGTTAGTGTTAATATTAAAGTTAGAGTTAGGGATAAGGTTAGGGTTACATATATTTTTAAGCTTAGTGTTAGGATTAAAATTAGGGTTAGGGATGGTTTTAGTGTTAAGTTCAGGGTTAGGGTTAGGGTTAGGTTTAGTGTTAGGTTTAGGGATAGGGTTAGGATTAGGGTTAGGATTAAAGTAAGGTTTAGCGTTAGGGTTAGTGTAAGGTTAAAGGTTAGGATTAAGTTTAGGGTTAGTTTAAGGGTTAGAGTTAGGGTTAGAGTTAGTGTTAAGGTTAGTGTTAGGTTTAGGGATAGGGTTTGTGTTAGATTTAGAGTTAGGTTAAGGGGTTGTGTTAGGATTAGGTTTAGGGTTAGTGTTGGGTTTATGTACAGGATTAGGTTTAAGGTTAGAGTTATGGTTAGGTTTGAGTTAGGGTTAGGTTAGGGTTATGATTATGGTTATGGTTACGATTTGTGTTAGGTTTTGGATAAGTGTTATGGTTATGGTTAGGGTTAGGGTTAGTTTAGGGTTAGGGTTGGGGTTAGGTTAGGGTTAGGGTTTGGTAAGCTTCAGAGTTTGTGTTAAGTTTAGGTTTAGTGTCATGGTTATTGTTATGGCTAGAGTTAGGGTTAGGGTAAGTGTTAGGGTTAGAGTTTGGGTTAGTATTAGGGTTTGTGCTATTGTTATTGTTCGGATTAAGTTTAAGTTTATTTTTTTTATTAAAATTGAAGTTAGCATTAGTGTTAGAGTTAGTATTACTTTTAGGGTTATGGTTAGGATTAGTGTAAGGTTCTGGTTTGGATTTAGGGTGAGTGTTAGTGTCAGGGTTAGGGTTAGGTTTATTATTAGGGTTGGGTTTCAGGTTCAGGTTAAAGTTAGGGTTAGTTTAGGGTGATTGTTAGGGTTAGAGTTAGGTTTAGTGTTAGTGTTAGTGTTAGTGTTATGGTTTAGTTTAGGGTTAATGTTAGGGTTATTGTTAGGTTACAATTCCTGTTAGGGTTAGGGTTAGTTTTTCGGTTAGGAATAGGATTAGTTTTAGAGTTTTGGTTAAAATTAGTGTTTGGGTTGGGTTATGGTTCATGTTAGGGTACGTTTTCGGTTTAGGGTTATGGTCACGGTTAGAGTTAGTTCTACGGTTAGGGATAGGGTTAGATATAGGTTTAGTATTAGAGTTAGGATTAGTGTTAAGTAAGTTTTAAGGGTTGTTTTTGTTTTAGTGTTGGGGTTCTAGTTAGGTTTACAGTTATTCTTAGGATTTGGGTTAGGGTTAGTGTTAGGGTTAGAGTAAGGTTAGGGTAAGGTTTAGGGTTAGGGTTTGTGTTAGGTTTAGATATAGGGTTAGGGTTAGGTTAGGGTTAGGGTTAAGGTTAGTTTTAGAGTTAGGGTTAGGGTTAGGGTTAGGTTAGCATAAGGGTTGTGTTAGGGTTAGATTTAGGGTTAGAGTTAGGGTTAGTGTTAGTGTTAGAGATAGAGTAAGGGTTAAGTTTAATGTTAGCGTTATGGTTGTGTTAGGTTTAGAGTTAGGGATAGAGTAGGGTTAGCCTTAGGGAGAGGATAGAGTTAGGTTTATGGTTAGAGTTATGGTTTTTGTTAGGTTTAGGGTTAGGTTTAGGATTAGGGTTAGGGTTTGTCTTAGGATTAATATTAGTGTTAGAGTTAGGTTTAGGGTTTGTTTTACAGTTAGGCTTAGGGTTAGGATTAGGGTTAGAGTTAGAGTTAGGGTTAGGGTTAAGTTTTGTGTGAGTGTTAGAGTTATGTTTAGAGTTAGGGTTTTTGTTAGGTTTAGGTTTAGGCTTACAGTTAGGATTATGGTTAGAGTTAGGGTTAGGTTTGGGTTAGTGTTAGGGTAAGTGTTAGGGTTAGTGTTAGGGTTAGGTTTAGGTTTATTGTTATGGTTATGGTTAGAATTTGGAAAAGGGTTAGGTTTAGTGTTAGGGTTAGGTATAGTGTTGGTTTTAGGGTTAGGATTAGGGTTAGGGTTGGAGTAAGGGTTGTGGTTAGTGTTGGGGTTAGAGTTACTCTTCAGGTTAAATATCCGGTTCGGGTTTGGATTAGGTTTGGTTTTAGTGTTACAGTTAGAGTTAGGTTTATGGTTAGTGTTCGGGTTAGCATTGGCGTTAGGGTTAGGGTTAGTGTTAGGGTTAGCGTTAGGGTTAGGGTTAGGTTTAGTGTTACAGTTAAGGATAGGTTTAGGGTTAGAGTTAGGGTTAGGGTTAAGTTTAGGGTTAGGGTTAGGGTTAGGGTTATGGTTATTGTTAGGTTTAGTGTTAGGGTTATTGTTATGTTTCGGTTTACGTTTAGGATAAGTGTTCGCTTTAGGGTAAGGTTTACGGTTATGGTAAGGGTTAGGGTTAGGTTTAGTGTTAGAGTTAGGTTTAAGTTTATTGTGATGGTTAGGGTTAAGGTTAGGGTTTGGTTTATATTTAGGGTAACAGTTAGTGTTAGGGTTGTGTTAGGGTTTATATTATGGTTAGAATTAGTGTTAGGATTAATGTTACATTTAGGATTAGGTTTGTATTAGGGTTTCCTATAGGGTTTGGGTTTTGGTTATGTTAGGATTCGGGTTAGGATTAGGGTTAGTTTAGGGTTATTGTTAGGGTTAGAGTTTGTTTTATGGTTAGATTTAGGGTAAGATTTAGAGTTAGGGTTAGTGTTAGAGTTCGTGTTAGGGTTAATGTTAGGGTTAAAGTTAGTTTTAGGTTTAGGGTTAAGGTTATGTTAGGGTTAGGGTAAGTATTCGGGTTTGGGTTTGGGTTAGATTTAGAGTTTGGTTACGTGTGAGAGTTAGAGTTAGTGTTATTTTTAGGGTTAGGTTTAGGGTTAGAGATAGGTTTGGGATAGTGTTACGATTTGGGTTAGAGTTAGCGTTAGTGTTAGGTTTGAGGATAGGGTTATGGTTAGGATTAGCATTAACTTTAGGTTTTGGGTACAGGATAGTGTTAGGTTTAATGTTAGAGTTTTTGTTAGGATTATAATTAGTGTTAGGTTTAGTGACACACACAGGATGAGGGTTAGTTTTGGGTTAGGTTTAGGGTTAGGGTTAGTGTTAATGTTAGGGTTAGTGTTAGGTTTAGTGTTTTTGTTAGGGTCAGTATTAGAGTTAGCAATAGTGTTAGGGATAGATTTATGGTTGGTGTTAGTGTTAGTGTTAATTTTAGGGTGAGGGTTAGGATTAGGGTTAGTGTTAGGGTAAGGGTTAGAATTAGGGTTAGAGATAGGGTTAAAGTTAGGTTGAGTTTTAGAGTTAAGTATAGGGTTAGTGTTAGTTTTAGGGTTAGTGTTAGTGTTAGGGTTAGTGTTTTAGTAGGGTTTAGGCTTAGGGTTAGGGTTTGTGTTAGGGTTAACAGTTAGAGTCAGGGTTAGGGTGAGGTTTAGTATTAGGGTTACGGTTAGGTTTAGGTTTAGTGGTATTGTTAGGGTTAGTGTTATAGCAAGTGTTAAAGTTAGAATTAGATTTGTGGTTAGAATTAGGGTTAGGTTTAGGCATAGGGTTAGTGTAAGGGTTAGGCTTAGGTTTAAGTTTAGGGTTAGATTTAGGGATAAGGTGAGGTTTTTTGTTAGGGTTAGGGTTATGGTTAGTTTTAGAGTTAGTGTTAGGTTTAGGGTTTAGTTTAGCTCAATGTTAGGGTAAGTTTTAGTTTTAGTGTTAGGTTTAGTGTTAGGGATTTGGTAAGGTGAGGGTTCAGGTGAGGGTAGGTGTTAGGGTTAGGGTTAGGGATAGGATTTTTGTCAGGGTTAGGTTTAGGGTTAAGGTTGGAATATTGTGTGAGTTAGGGTAGGGTTAGGGTTAAGAATAGGGTTAGGGTTAGGGTTAGGGTTAGGATTAGGGTTAGTATTAGTGTTAGTGTTAGGGTTAGTGTTAAAGTTAGGGTTAGTGTTAGGTTTAGGGTTAGTTTTATGATTATTGTTAATGATAGGTTTAGAGTTAAGTTGAGAGGTTTGTATTAGGTAAGGTTTAGGGTTAGTGTTATGGTATAGTTTAGGGTCAGGTTTACGGTTAGTTTTAGAATTAGGGTGAGGATCATGTTTAGGGATCAGGTTAGGGTTAGTGTTACTTTAACAGTTAGAATTAGATTTTGGGATAGGTTTAGTGTTAGGGTTAGTGTTAATGTCAGGGTTATGGTTTGTGTTAGGTTGAGGGTTAGGGTTAGGGTTTGGGTTAAGGTTAGGGTGGGGCTTAGATTTAGTCTTAGGGTTAAATTTAGTGTTAGAATTTGTGTTAGGGTTAGGTTTAGTTTTAGGGTTAGTTTTAGTGTTAGTTTTAAGGTTAGGGTTATGGTTAGTGTTAATGTTATGGTTAGTGTTAGAGTTAGGTTTAGGGATATGTTAGAAATAGGATTAGGGGTAGTGTCAGGGTTAGGGTTATTTGAGGCTTAGGGTTAGTGTTAGGGTGGGTTAGGGTTAGGGTTAGACTTATTGTTAGGCTTAGGTTTAGGTTTAGGGTTTGTGTTTGGGTTAGGTTTAGGGTTAGGTTTAGGGTTATTGTTTGTATTTGGGTTAAGTTTAGGGTTAGGTTTAGTGTTAGATTTAGGTAGAGTTTTAAGGTTAGTATTATTGTTAGGTTAATGTTAAGGCATTTCTTACCATTAGGTTTAGGATTAGTGTATAGTTAGTGTTAGGGATATGTTTAGGGATTAGAGTTACTGTTAGGGTTATTGTAAGGGTTTGGGTTAGTGTTAGGTTTTGGTTAGGGTTAGGTTTGGGTTAGGGTTAGGGTTAGTTTTAGGGTTAAGGTTTGTGTTACGGTTAGGGTTATGGTTAGAATTTTGGATAGTGTTAGGGTGAGCATTAATTTTAGAATTGGGGTTAGGTTTAATATTAGGGTCAGGGTTTTAATTAGGCTTAGCATAAGTTTTAGGGTTAGGGTTTGGGTTATTGTTACAATTAGTGTTAGTTTTAGTGTTAGGATTAGAGTTAGGGTTAGTGTTAGGGTTAGTGTTAGGTTTAGGGTTAGGATTTGTGTTGGAGTTATAGTTAGTGTTATAGTTTGGGTTACAATAATGGTTAGGATTAGGGTTAAAGTTAGGTTAGGATTAGGGTTAGGGTTAGGTTTAGGGTTAGTGTTAGAGTTAGGTTTAGGGTTAGATTTAGGATTAGTGTTTGTTTTAGGATTAGTGTTAGGGTTACATTTTATATAGGGTTAGTGTTATGGTTCGTGATAGGGTTAGCATTCGTGTTATGTTTAGGTTTAGGGTTACAGTTAATGTTAGGTTTAGTGTTAGGATTAGAGTTAGGTTTAGGGTTAGCATTAGAGTTTGGGTTACAATTATCATTAGGATTATGGTTACTGTTAGTGTTAGGGTTAGTGTTAGTTATAGGTTAAGTTTAGGGTTAGGGTGAGTCTTAGGGTTATGGTTAGGGTAGCAGTTAGGGTTAGGTATAGGATTTTGATTAGGGTTAGTTTTAGGATTAGTGTTAGAATTAGTGCTAGGGTAAGGTTAGGATTAGGGTTTGTGTTAGAGTTAGGGTTAGTTCTATGGTTAGGGTTAGGATAAGTGTTAGGATTAGGGTTAAGGTTAGATTTCTTGTTAGTTTTAGGGTTAGTGTTAGGTTTAGTTTTAGGTTTAGAATTAGTTAGACTTAGTGTTTCATTAGGGTTAAGGTAAGTGTTATGTAAAGGCTTAGGGTTATGGTGAAATTGAGTGTTAATGATAGGATTAGGGTTTGCTCTAAGGTTAGGGTTAGGGTTGGATTTTGGTATATGGTTAAGGTTAGGTTAAGGGTAGTGTTGGTTTAGGTTTTGTGTTAGTGTTAGAGTTAGGGATATGGTGAAGGTTAGTTTTAGAATTATATTCAGGTTAGGGTTAGGGTTTGGGTTCGTGTTAGGGTTAAGATTAGGGTTAGTGTTAGGTAAGGTTCGGTTAGGGTTATTGTTATTTTTGGTTATGGTTATAGTTAGGTTTAGGTTAGTTTTATGGTTATGGTTAGGGTGAGTGTTAGGTTTAGGTTTAGTATTAGGTTTAGTGTTAGGATTTGAGTTAGGGTTAGGTTTAGGTTAGGGTTAGTTTAAGGTTAGGGATAGGGTGACAGTTCAAGTTAATGATAAGGGTTAGTATTAGATTTAGATTTAGTGTTCGGTTTTGTGTTAGGGTTAGGGTAAGGTTTATTATTAGAGTTTTGGTTAGGGTTATAGTTAGTTTTATAATTAGTGTTAGGTTTTGAGTCAGTGTTAGTGTTAGTTTTAGGTTTAGGGTTATTGTGAGTGTTAGGGTTAGGATTAATGTTACAGTTACAGTTAGAGATAAAGTTATTTTAAGGTAAGTTTTAGGTTTAGGGTTAGGGTTACAGTTAGGATTAGTGTTAGCTTTAGGGTTAGGGTTAGGGTTAGTCATGGGTTTAGGTTTAGGGTTAGGTTTATTGTTAGAGTTAGGGTATGGTTATGGTTAGGATTAGGCTTATAGTGAGGCTTAGGTTTAGTGTTAGGTTTAGTTTTAGCATTACATTTAGTGTTAGGGTCAGTTTTAGCATTACATTTAGTGTTAGGGTCATGGTTATGGTTAGGATTACAGCTAGGGTTAACATTAGTGTTAGGTTTAGAGTTAGGTTTAGGGTAAGGGTTAGTGATAGGGTAAGCATTGTGTTATGAGTTAGTCTTAACATTTGGGTTAGGGTAAGCATTAGGTTTAGTGTTAGGTTTAGTGTTAAGGTTAGGGTGAGGCTTAGAGTTAGGGTTATGGTTACGGTTAGGGTTAGTGTTAGTGTTAGGGTTATGTTTAAGGTTAGGATTAGGTTTAGTGTTAGGGTTAGGATGAGTGTTATGGTTATGGTTATGGTTATGGTTAGGGTTAGTGTTTGGATTACGGATACAGACACAATTTGTGTTAGTGTTAGTGTTAGGGTTAGGGTTAGGGTTAGTGTTAGGGTTATGTTTAGTGTTAGGGTTAAGGTTAGGGTTTGTGTTAGGGTTACACTTAGCATTATTATTATGGTTACGCGTATGTAAAAGTTAGGTTTAGGGTTAAGGATAGGGTTAGTGTTACATTATGATGAGGGTTATGGTTATTGCTAATGTGAGTTTTACTTTAGGGTTACTGTTATGTTTAGGTTTTGGTTGAGGGTTAGAGTGAGGGGGAGGGTTAGGTTTAGAGGTAGGATAAAAGATAGGTTTAGGTTTAGGGTTAGGGTTAGATTTAGGGTTAAGTTGAGGTTTAATGTTAGGGTTAGTGTTAGTGTTAGGGTTAGGGTTAGTGTTTGGATTAGTTCTAGGATTATAGTTAGTGTTATGTTTTGGGATAATTTTAGGTTAGATTTAGGGTTAGGGTAAGGTTTAGTGCTAGGTTGAGGTTAGTTTTTGTGTTTGATTTAGGGTTAGGGTTAGTGTTAAGTGTAGGGTTAGGGTTAAGGTTAGTGATAGGGTTAGGGTTGGGATTAGGGTTAGGGTTAATGTGAATGTTAGAGTTAGGATAAGGGTAAAGTTCAGTGTTCATGTTAGGATTAGGGTTAGTGTTAGTGTTAGGTTTAGAATTAAAGTTAGGGTTAGTTATAGTGCTAGTGTTAGATTTAGTTTTAGTGTTAGTTTAGGGTTAGGGTTAGGTTAGGTTAAGGATATGGTTATGGTTAGAGTTCGGGTTTGTGTTGAGGTTCGGGTTAGAGTTGGGGTTAGTGTTACGGTTAGGTTTAAAGTTAGTGTTAGGATTATGTTTAGGTTTAGGGTTAGGTTAAGTTTTAGGATTAGGTTAACGATTATGGTTCAAATTCGTGTTAGGGTTAAATTAGTTTTAGGTTAGTTGTAGGGTTAGGGTTAAGTTTTGTATTAGGGTTACCATTAAGGTTTAAGTTTAGGGCTCAAGTTAACATTAGAGTTAGGTTTAGGGCTAAAGTAATGGATAGAGTTAGGTTTACAGTTCAGGTTATATTTAGAGTAATGTATAGGGTTAGTGTTAGGGTTAGGCCTAGGGTTAGAATTTCGTTTAGGCTTATGATTGGAGTAATGAATAAGTTTAGTGCTAGTGTTAGGGCTTAGGTTAAGATTAGGATTATGGCTAGGGTTTGGGTTACTCCCAGAGTTAGTGTTAGGGTTAGGTTTAGGGTAAGTGTTAGGGTTTGAGCTAGGGTTAGGGCTAGGGCGAGAGTTAGGTTTAGAATCAGGTCTATGTTTAGGGTTAGGGTTAGAGTTAGAGTTAGGGATAGGGTTAGCATTAAGGTTAGGGTTATGTTTATGGTAATGGATAAAGTTAGAGCTAAGGTTTGGGCTATGGTTACACTTAGGATTAGGGAGATGGTTAGGTTTATGGTTAGAGCTAGGGTTATGTTTAGAGTAAGGGTTAGAGATTGAGCTAGGGTTAGGGCTAGGGCAAGCATTAGGTTTAGATTGTGCTAGAGTTAGGGTTAAGGTTATGCTTAGGTATAGGTTTAGGGCTTGTATTAGGGCTAGGTTTTGTTTGAGGTTTATGGCTATTGTTAAGGCTATGGTTAATGTAAGGGTTATGGTGGTTACGGCTAGTTTTTTGTGTTAGGAATATATATATATATATATATATATATATATATATATATATATAGTTATGTTTAAGTTTTGGGTTAGGATAAGGTTTAGAGCTAGAGTTTGTCTTAGGGTGTCAGTTGTCAGGCTAGCATTGGAATTATGGTTAGGACCAGAATTAGAACTAGGGTTAGGTCTAGGGCTAGGGTTACTCTTTGTGTTATTTTAGGGCTACAGCTAGGTTTTTTGTTTAGGGTTAGGGCTAGAGTTATGGCTATATTTAGGTTTAAGTTTAGGTCTAGTTCTAGTGTTATGGTTAATTGTAAGTATAGGTTTACTGGTAGGGCTAGTGTTATGGTTCGGTTTACTGGTAAGGTCAGGCTCTGACCTACAGTTAGTGTTAGGGTCAGAATAAGGGTAAGGTTTAGGATTAGGCTTCAGATTAGTGTTAGAGATGGAATGGGGGCTAGGGTTAGGACTAGTGATAGATTTAGAATTTGGAGTAAGCTAAGGATTAGTGTTAGAACTAGCATACCATAAGGGTGAGGGTTTGGCTTAGGGTAAGGAATAGGTTTAGAGCTAGGGTTTGGGTTAGTGTTAAGGTTAGGGTTAGAGTTAAAGCTAGGGTTGAGGCTTAAATTAGTGCTAGGTTTTGTGTTAGGGTTAGGTCTGTGGCTAATGTAAGAACTAGCTTTACGGTTAGGGATAATTTTAGGGTTAGGATTAGGGCTAGGTCTAGTGTTTGGGTTAGGTTTAGGGTTAGGGGGATGTTTAGAGTTAGGGATAGTTTTAGAGTCAGAGTCAGGGTCAGTATAAGTTGTAGGAATAAGGTTAGGACTAGTTGTAGCATTAGGATTTGGTTTACGTTAAGGGTTAGGATTAGGTCTATAGCACAGTTTTGTTTGTGGCCTATGGCTAGGGTTAGGGCTAGTTTTCAAATTAGAATTAGGGTTAGGGCTAGTGTTAATGTGAGATTTAGGTTTAGAGTTACGGTTAAATTTCGAGGTAGGGTTAGTTCTAGGTTTAGGACTATGTCTAGGGTTAGGACTAAGGTTTGTGCTAGCGTTAGGGTTAGGCAATAGATTAGGTTGATACTAGATATATGTCTAGGGCTAGAGTTAGGTTTAGTCTTAGGGCTAGGATTAGAGTTAGGGTTACAGGTAGTAATAAATTAGGGCAAGGATTAGAGCTATGGTTAGTGTTACAATGAGGCCTAGGGTTAGGGCTAGGGTTAGTGTTAGTGATAGTGCTATGATTAGGGTTAGGGAAAATGATGTGGTTATACCTAGGGTCAGATCTAGGGTGAGGGTTGAAATTAGGGTTTGGGCTGGGGTTAGGGTTCGGGTTAGGATTAAGGCCAGGTTTAGGGCTAAGATGAGGGCTCGGGTTTGTGTTAGGGTTAAGGCACAAATTAGGTAGAGTGCTAATGTCAGGTCTAGGGTTGCAGTTAGGGATACTGTTAGGGTTAGTTTTATGTCAAGGTCTAGTTTAAGGGTTATATTTAGGGTAAGGGTCAGGTTTAGAGCTAGGTGTGTTTTTAGAGTCAGTGCTGTCCTTAGAGTTTGGGTTAGGCTTTGGTTTAATTTTAGGGTTTGAATTAGCATAAGGGTTAGTGTTAGGGTTAGGGTTAGAGTAATTGATAGGGTTAGGTTTAGTGTTCGGTTTAGGTTTAGGTAAGAATAAGGTTAATGTTATTGATAGGTTTATGGTTAGGCCTAAATTGATAGGGTTAGATTTAGGTTTAGGACTAGCGTTAGTGTTAGGTTTAGCATAACTGTTAGGGTTTGAGCTAGGATTAGTACTATGGCAAGGGTTATACTTACGGTTAGGTCTAGGGTTAGGTTTTCAGCTAGGGTTAGTGTAGGTTTAGGGTTAGGACTAGGGTTAAGTTTACAGTTAGGGTAAGAGTAGGTTTAGGGTTAGGGCTAGTGTTATCATGACGTTTATAGTTAGGGTTAGGTTAATGGATGTGTTTAGAGCTTAGTTTAGAGCTATATTTGGCTTATGTTTAGGGTAATGGATGAGTTTAGGTCTAGGGTTATGGTTAGAATTAGGGCTAGGTTTAGGGTTAGGCCTAGGATTAGTGTTAGGGTTAGGTTTAGGGTAAGTGTTAGGGTTTGAGATATGGTTAGGTCTAGGTCGATGATTAAGGTTAGTGTCAGGTCTATGTTTAGGATTAGGGTTAAGTTTAAGGTTAGGGTTATAATTAGGGTTATGGTTATTTTTAGGGTAATGGATAGGGTTAGAGCTAGAGTTAGGGCTAGGATTATGCTTAGGATTAAGTCTAGGATTAGGTTTAGGTTTAGGGCCAGTTTTAGGGTTAGGATTATGTTTAGAGTAATGGTTAGGGTTGGTGTTAAAATGAGGTGTAGGGCTCAGTTTAGGGATAGGTTTTGGGTTAGGTTAGGGCAATGGCTACTAGTCATTATGATTAGGGCTACTTTTAGGGTTACAGTTAGGGCTAGTAATAGTTTTATATTTAGGTATATTTTTAGGGTGATGTTAGAAATAGGGTTAGTTTAAGGTCAGAGTCAGGCTCTAGAACAGTTTTAGGGTTATTTTAGGACCTGAATTAGGGCTAAGGTTAGCAGTAGGTGTAGGGTTAGGTTTTGGTTTAGGTTAAGGGTTAGAGTTAGGGCTATGGCTTGGTTTTGTTTTAGGGCTTGAATTAGATTAGGGCTAGATGTAGGATTAGTATTAGTGTTAGGGCTAGTGTTAGTCTGAGGTTTAGACTTAGGTTTAGGATTGGACTTATAGTTATTTTTATTTTTTTAGGTTTAGGGCTAGGGTTATTGTTAGGGCAAGTGTTAGGGTTATGTTAAGGGATAGGGTAGATCTAGGAATAGGTCTAGGTTGTGAGTTAGAGTTAGTCTTAGTGGTAGTGGTAGTGTTAGGGATAAATTAGGTCTAGGATCAAGTCTGGGATTAGTGTAAAGGTTAACTCTAGATTTAGAGTTAGGGTTAGATTTGGGGGAAGGGATGAGGTTATAGCAAGGTTAAGAACTAGGGCGAGGGATAAAATTAGGGATAGGGCTAGAGTTAGGTTTTGGGTTAGGATCAAGGCTAGGTTTAGGGCTAGGATGAGGGCTAGCATTTGTTAGGGTTATGGCAAGAATTAGGGCTAGGGCTAATACCAGGTCTAGGGTTATGTTTAGGGATAGTTTTTTGGTAAGATTTATGGCTAAGTCTAGTTTCAGAGTAAGGTTTAGGGTGAGGTTCAAGTTGAGAGCTAGGGGTATTATAAGTGTCAGAGTCAGGTTTTGGGTTTGGGTTAGGTTGAGGTTTAGGGTGATGGCTCAAATTAGCATTAGGTTTGAGTTTGGGTTAGGCTAATGGATAAGGTGAGGTTTAGGCTTCAGGTTAGGTTTTGGGCTCAGGTTAGATTTAGGGTAGTGGATGGAATTAGGGTTAGGCCTAGGGTTAGCATTAGGGTAATGGATAGGGTTAGAGCTAGGGTTAGAGCTAGGGATATGTTTAGGATTAGCACTAGAGTTAGGGTTAGGGTTAGGGTAAAGGCTAGGGTTAGGTTTAGGGTATGGGTTAGGGTTTGAGCTAAGGTTAGTGCTAAGGACAGGATTAGGTTTAGGATTAGGTCTAGGGTTAGCATTAGTTTTACCATTAGGGTTAAGGTAATGTACAGGTTTAAATGTCGGATTAGTTTCAGGGTTAGGTTTACACTTAGGATTAGGGTTAGTGTTAGGTTTAGCATAATTGTTAGAGTTTGAGCTAGGTTAGGACTATGGCAAAGGTTAGGTTTATATTTAGGTCTAGGGTTAGGTTTAAAGTTAGGGTTAGAGTAGGTTTAGGGTTAGGGCTAGGATTTTCATGATGTTTATGGTTAGGGTTAGGGTAATTGGTGGATTTAGAACTAAGATGAAGTCTAGTTTTAAGTTTAGGATTAGGCCTAGGGTTAGGATTAGGGTTAGGCTTATCATTTTCTTATGGTTAGGTTAAGGGTAAACTTCAGGGACTGAGTAAGTGTTAGGTCTAGGTTGTGGCTTCAGGTTAGAATCAGGGCTAGGGATTGAGTTAGGGTTAAGGTTAGAGTTAGGTCTAGGTTTAGCATTAGGTTTAGGGTTATGGCTAGGGTAAGGATAGAATTAGAGGTATGGTTTGGGCTATGGTTATGTTTAGGGTTAGGGCTAGGATTGGGGTTAGGTTTGGGGCTAGAGTTATGTTTAGGGTAAGGGCTAACTTTTGTGCTAGTGTTAGTGCTAATTCTAGGTCAAGGATTAGAATCAGCCTTAGGTCTAGGGACTGGTAGGTTTAAGGTTAGGGTTAAGGTTAGGTCTAGGGTTATCATTCGGGTTAAAATAAGGCATAGTATAATGGGTATGTTTAGAGGTAGGTTTAGGTTTAGGTTTAGGTTTAGGGTTTGATTTAGTTTTAGGATTAATGTTAAGGCTACAGTTATGTTTAGGTTTATGGTACGGGTTAGGTTTTGAGCTAGGGTTAGGCCTATGGCAAGTGTTAGTTTTAGGGTTGGGTCTATTCTTAGTTTTCTGCTTAGGGTTAGGGTTATAGTTAGGGTTAAGGCTAGGGTTATCAACAGAGTTAGGTGCAGGGTTAGGTAAGATGTAGGTTTAGAGCTAGGTTTGGGATAGAGTTAAGTTCAGGTTTATGGCTAGGGTTAGGGTTTACAGTAAGGTGTATGTCTAAGTTTATATTTATGGTAACGGTTAGGATTTGAGTAAGGTTTAAGACTAAGGCTAGGGTTAGGTTTAGGGTTAGGGCTAGGGCTAGGGTTAAGGTTGGTGTTACACTTAGGTCATAGATTTAGAAATATGGTAATGTAAGAGCTAGGATTATGATTAGGGCTAGTTGTAGGGTTAGGATTATGGCTATGTCTAGGGTTAGGTTTAGGTTTTTGGTTCAGGTCAGGTTTAGAGTTAGGTTTAGTGTTAAAGGCAGGGTCAGTGTTCAGGTTAGAGTTAGAGTTATGGTTACAGCCAGAATTTGGACTATGTTTATGTCTAGCAGTTGGGTTAGGCTTTGTGTTAAATTAAGGGTTATTGTTAGGGCTAAGGCTAGATTTTTGTTTAGGTCTAGAGCTAGAGTTAATTCTAGATTTAGGATTAGGTTTAGGTCTATGGCTAGTGATAGGGTCTGGTTTAGGTATAAGTTTAATGGTAGGGTTTGTGTTACAGTTGGGTCTAGTGTTAGAGTCAGGTTTAGACCTTGGTTAGTGTTATGGTCAGAATAATGGTCAGGATTAGGGTTAAGGTTTGGGATAGCATTTGAGCTAGAATGAAGGCTAGGGTTAGGACTATTAATATTCTGAGGGTTTTGATTAGGCTGAGGATTAGGGATAGGTCTAGGGTTACCATTAGGGTTAGGGTTTGCTTAGGATTAGGGATATGGTTAGAGCTAGTGTTAGGGGTAGGGGTAGAGTTCGGGTTAGGGTTAAAGCTAGGTGTAATGCTCGGATTAGGGCTAGTTTTTGTGTTAGTGTTAGGGCTAGGGTTACGGCAACAGGTCATGTAAGATCCAGGGTTACAATTAGGATTAGCTTTTGGGTCAGCATTAGGGGTAGTTCTAGTGTTACTGTTAGTTTTAAGGTTAGGGTGATATTTAGAGCTATAGTTATTTTTAGCATAGGAGTCAGGGTCAGGGTTAGTTTTAGGGTTTGAGTTAGGGCTCGAATTAGGGCTAGGTTTACTGTTAGGGTTTGGTTTAAGTTTAGCATCATGTTTAGAGCTAGGGTGAGTGTTTGGATATGTGTCAAGGTAAAGGTTAGTTTTCAGATTAGGTTTAGGACTAGATTAGGGCTAGAATTAGTTTTTTTTTTAGTAGTTTAGGGTGTGGTTTAAGTTAAGGCTTAGGTTTAGGTCTATTGCTCGGATTTGTTTTAGTCCTAGGGTTAGAGTTAGGGCTTGTTTTACTATTAGTATTAGGGTTAGGGCTAGTGTTAGTGTCAGGCTTAAAGTTAGGGTTACATTTATAATTAGGTTAGATCTAGGATATGGCTAGGATTAAGGATAGGGAAAGGGTTAGCACCAAGGTTAGAGTTATGGTAAGGAATAGGTTTAGAACTAGGAATATGGCCTGTGTTAGAGTTAGAGTTAGTGATAGGGCTAAAATTAGAGGTAGGGTTTGGTATAGGGAAAAATTAGGGCTAGGATTATTGCTAGGGTTAGTATTCAGCTTAGGTCTAGCGATAGGATAGGGTTAGGAGTAAATTTAGGATAAAGAATGGTGTTATATCTTGGTTTAGACATAGGGTGAGAGTTAGTGTTAGGGTTAGGGCTAGGGATTGGGTTAGGGTTATGATTAAGGCTAGGTTTAGCGCTAGGATGATAGCTAGTGTTTGTATTAGATTCAGTGCTAGGATTAGTGCTAGGGTTAATATCAGGTCTAGGGTTATGGTTAAAGTTAATTTTAGGGTTAGACTTATGGCTACATCTAGTGTAAAGGCTAGGTTTAGGGTAAGGATCAGGTTTAGAGCTCGGGGAATTATTAGGATTAGGATTTGGCTTAGATAAGGATTTAGGTTAATGTCTCGAATTAGCATTAGGGTTAGGGTTAGGGTATATTTAGTTTTTTTTTTTTAAGGTTTAGGTATGTGTCGCGACTTCTTGCCCGCAAGGACGACGCAACACTCAGGAATCTTCTTTCAGTAGTTTATTTCAGGCCCTTGATAGTTCTTCTTCTCTCTCTCGGATGCCCCTCCCAGCCTTAATAAAGCATCTCAAGCCCCAATGCAAAGCAGCCACGTGGAGCTTTCTCATAGGGTGATGAAAAGTCATGCGCCAACTCTCCCAAATAAGGAGTTGTTTGTCACAGACCACAGCGGAGCCAGCGCCATCTTGTAATGGCGACCATAATTTGCATAAACGGCAGAAGCGGCTCACCACAGGTATGGTTTAGGGTAATTGATACAGTTAGCGTTAGTGATAGGGCTAGGGTTAGGCTTAGGGTTAGCATTAGGGTAAGGGTTATGGTTAGGGTAATTGATAGGGTTAGAGCTTAAGTTAAAACTAGATTTATGGGTAGGAATATTCCTTGAGTTAGGGTTATTGTTAGTGTTAGAACTAGGGTTAGGGTTAGGCTTAGGGTTATGTTCAGCATAAAGGTTAGGTTTTGAGCTAGGGTTAGGGCTAGGTTTAGGGTAAGATTTAGGAATTTGTTTACAGTAGGTTTAGGTTTCGGGTTACAGTTAGGGCTAGGATTATCATTACCATTAGTGTTCAGATAACGAATAGGGTTAGGTTAGTTTTAGATTTGGTTTAGAGTTAGAATTAGTGATAGGGTTAGGATTAGAACTATTGTTATGTTTTTATGGTTAGGTGTATGGTTTGATCCAGAGTTAGGGCTATGCTGAGTTTTATTTTAGGATTATGTCTATGGTTAGTTTTCCGGTTAGGGTTAGGGTTTACATTAGGTATCGGGCTAGGATTATTAATAAGTTTAGGTTTAGAGTTAGGTTAATGGGTAGCTTTAGAGCTAGGTTTAAGGCTAGGTTAAGTTTAGGATTTGGGCTAGGGTTATGGTGAGATTTAGGGATAGGTATTGGTTTATTTTTAGGGTAAGGGTTAGGCTTTGAACTATCTTAGGACTAAGGTGAGGGCTAGGGTTAGATATAGGACTAGTGTTAGTGTTAGGGTTATGCTTAGGGCTAGGTTTAGGCCTAAATTTAGCTCTATGTTTAGAGATAGGTTTAGGCCTAGGGTTGGAGCAATGGGTAATGTAAGATCTAGGGTCATGATTAGGGCTATTTTTAGGGTTAGCATTATGGCTAGGTCTAGAATTAGGTTTAGGTTTTGGTTAGTTTCAGGTTTAGATGTAGGTTTAGTGTTAAAGCCAGGATCAGTTTTTGGGTTAGAATTAAAATTAGTGTTAAAGCCAGAATGAGGACTAGGTTTAGGTCTAGGGTTAGAGTTAGTGTTTGGATTAGGTAAAGTTTTTTTTTAGGGCTAGGGCTTGGAATTTGTTTAGGTCTAGAGCTAGAATTCAGGCTAGATTTATGATTAGGTTTAAGTAGAGCTAGTGTTGGTTTAGGTTTTGGTATAAGGTTAAGAATATGGCTATTTTTAGGGTTTGGTTTAGGTTTAGGGTCAGGTTTAGACATAGGGTTTCTGTTATGGTCAGAATAAGGGTCAGTGTTAGAGTTAGGGTTTGGAATAACATTAGAGATAGAATGAGATCTAGTATTAGGCTTTTAATAGGGTTAAGATTTGGTTATCCTAAAGATTAGGAATAGGTCTAGGGTTACCCTTCAGGTTAAGGTTTTGCTCACATTAAGGCATAGGGTTTTGGCTAGGGTTAGGTTTATGGTTAGGATTAAAGCTAGGTTTAGGGCTCAGATTAGCGCTAGTTTTTTTCTGAGGTTTGAGGCTAGGGTTAGGGCAATGGCTAATATAAGAACTAGGGTTAAAATTAGGGTTAGGGTTGGAGCAGGTCAAGTGTTAGGATTAGGGTTAAGATTAGGGTGATATTTATAGCTAGGGTTACTATTAGGATATCAGTCAGGTCAGGGTCAGTTTTAGAGTTAGGGTTAGGACTCGAATTAGGGCTAGGGTTACTGTTAGGGTTCAGTTTAAATTTAGGTTAATTTTTAGAGCTAGGATGAGTGTTAGGATACAAGTCAGGTTCAGGGTTATTTTTAAGGATATGATTAGGACTCAAATTAGGGCTAGGATTAGATTAGGTGTAGTGCTATGGTTAGGTTTAAGTTAAGGTTAGTGTTAGGCCTGTTGCTCCATTTTGTTTTAGTGCTATGGTTAGGGTTAGGGCAAGTTTTATGATTAGCTTTAGGGTTAGGGCTAGGGTTATGGTTAGGTTTATGATTAAGGCTAGATTTAAGGCTAGGATTAGAGCTAGTTATTGTGTTAGGTTTAGGGCAAGAACTAGGGCTGTAAGGTCTAGGTTTATAGTTAGTGATATTTTTTTAGGTTTAGGTTTATGGCTAGGTCAATTAAAATGTTACATTTAGGGAAAGGGTAAAATTAAGAGCTAAGGAATTATTAGAGTCAGGGTCAGGCTTTGGGTTTGGGTTAGGTTAAGGTTTAGGGTTAAGGCTCAAATTAGCATTAAGGTTAGAATTAGTGTTAGGATAGTGGATAGTGTTAGGTTTAGGATTAAGTTTAGGTTTAAGGTAATGGATATGGTTAGGGTTTGTGATAGGTTTAGGGATAGGCCTAGGGTTAGCATTAGGGTTATTGTTATTGTTAGGGTAATTTATAGGGTTAGACCTAGGGATAGGGGTAGGATAATGGTTAGGATTAGGGCTAGAGATAGGGTTAGGGTCAGGGTTAGTGCAAGGGTTACATGTAGGATAAGTTTAGGGTTCAGTTTAGGGTTTGAGCTAGGATTTTTGCTATGACTAAGGTTAATTTAGGGTTTGGTCTAGGGTTATGGTCATGGTTAGTGTTACGGTTAGGGCTAGGGTTATCATTAAGATTAGGGTAATAGGTTTAGATATCAGGTTAATGATAGGGTTAGGTTTAGATTAGTGTTAGGTTTAGGTTTACAATTAGGGTTAGGATTTGAGCTAGCTTAAATTTTGGGTTAGGGTTAGGTTCACTGTTAGTTCTAGAGTTAGGTTTATGTTTAGGGTTAATGTAGGTTTAGTTTTAGGTCTAGTGTTATTATTAGTGTTAAGTTAATGGTTAGGTTATTGGGGAGGGTTTGAACTAGGGTTAGGGCTAGGGTTAAGGTTAGGATCAGGGCTGGGTTTAGGGTTAGGGTTAGGCCTTGGGTTAGTGTTAGGGTAAGGTTAAGTGTAAGGATTAGGAATTGAGATAGGTTTAGGGCTAGGTCAAGTGTTAGAGTTACAGTCTGAGCTAGGGTAGGGTTAGGGTTCAGTTTAGGGCTATGTTTAACATTAGTTTTAGGGTTATGCTTAGTGTAATGGACAGAGTTAGAGCTAGGGTTTGGGCAATGGTTACATATAGGATGAGGGATAAAGTTAGGGTGAGGTTTGGGGTTTGTGCTAGGGTTATGTTTAGGGTAAGGTTTAGGGTTTGAACTAGGGTTAGGGATAGAATGAGGTTTAGGATTAGGGTAGGGCTAGGTTTAGTGTTAGAGTTATGCTTAGCCCTTAAGGGCTGTAATTAGGGCTATCTTTTGTGTGAGGTTTAGGGCCAGTGTTAGGTATATGGGTAATGTAAGAGCTAGAGTTATGGTTACGGCTAGATTTAGAGTTTGTCTAGTGTTAGGGTTAGTTTGTGGTTATGATAAGTTTTAGAGTTAGGGTTTTTTTTTAGGGTAAGTGTCAGGGTTCATGTTAGGATTAGGTTTAGGGTTAGGTCCAGAATTAGAACTAGGGTAGGTCTAGGGGTAGATTTACTATTTGGTTTAGGTAAGGGTTATTGTTAGGGCTAAGGCAAGGGTTATGGATATATTTAGGATTAGGTTTAGGTCTAGGGCTAGTGTTATTATTAGCTTTAGGGTTAAGGTTAATGGTAGGGCTAGTGTTAGTTTTCGGATAAGGGTTAGGGTCAGGTGTAATCCTAGGTTTAGTGTTAGGGTCAGAATAAGGGTCAGCATTAGGTTTAGGGATTGGGTTAAGTTTAGATCTAGAATGAGGGCTAGGTTTAGGACTGTAATAGAATTAGAGTTTGGGGTAGGGATAGAATTAAGGTTAGGACAAGGGCAGCAATAGGGTGAGGGTTTGACTAAGTGTAAGAAATAGGGTTAGAGCTAGGATTAGGACCAGTGTTAGGATTAAGGTTAGGGACAGGATTAGGGTTAGGGTTAAACCTAGGGTTAGGCCTTGGATTAGAGCTAGGTTTTTTGTTAGGTTAGGGTTATGTCTAATTTAATAATTGGCATTACATTTAGGGATAGTTTTAGGGTTAGGTTTAGGTTGAGGTCTAGTGTTAGGATTAGGTTTAGTGATAGGGTGATGTGTAGAGCTAGGGTTAGTGCTAAGGTCAGAGTCAGGGTTAGTATTACTTCTAGGGTTAGATTTAGGACTCAAATTAGGGCTAGGGTTAGGGCTAGGTGAAGGAATAGGGTTTGTTTTATGTTAAGGTTTAGGGTCAGTGCTATTACTCGGTTTTGCTTGAGGGCTAGGGCTAGGGTTAGGGCTACTTTTCAAATTAGCATTAGAGTTAGAGCTATTGTTAGGGTGTGGTTTAGGCTTAGGGTTAGAGTTATATCTAGTGTTAAAGTTAGATCTAGGTTTAGGGCTACAGTGAATGTTAGGACTAAGGTTATGCCTAGGGTTTGAGTTATCATAAGGGATAGGGTTAGAGCTAGGGCTAGGGCTAGGGCGAGAGTTAGAGTTAGACTTAGTGTTAGGGTAAGATTTAGGGTTAGAATCAGGGCTTAATTAGCACTAGGATTAGAGCTAGGGTTAGTATTAAGGCTGAACCTAGGTTTATGACTAGGCTTATGGTTATGGTTATGGTTAGGTATGATGTTATAGCTAGCATTAAAACTAGGGCGAGGGTTAGAATTAGGGCTAGGTCTATGGTTAGGGTTAGGTTTAGGATTAAGGCTAAGATTAGGGATAGGATTAGGGCTAGAGTTTGTTTTAGGGTCGGGGCTTCATTAGGGCTAGGGCTAATGTCAGGTCTAGGTTTATGGTTAGAGATAGTTTTAGGGTTAATATTATTAAGGTTAGGATTAGGTTTATGGATATGGTTAGGGTTAGAGTTCAGGGTAATATATAGGTTTAGGGTTAGGAATAGGTTTAGTGTTATCCTAGAGTTAGCATTAGGTTTAGGATTAGAATTAAGGTAATGGATAGGGTTACAGGTGCTGTTAGGCCTAGGTTTATGGCTGGGATTAAGGCTAGGGTTAGGGTTAGGTTTTGGGTTTTGTCAAGGGTTAGGTTTAGGGTTAGGTTTAGGGTAAGGGTTAGGGCTAGAATTAGGGTTATGATTAGACATAAAGGTTATATTAGGGCTCCAATTAGGGATAGGTTTTGGGTTAGGTTAGGGTTAGGATTAGGGTTAGGTATTCTCTTATTGTTAGGGTTAGGGTTAGTGTTAGTGCAATGTTTAGGGTTAGGATTAGGATTAGTGTTGCAATTAGGGTAATGTTAAGGGTTAGGTTTAGCATTAGGGTTAGTATTAGTTTTAGGAATAGGATTAGGTTTATGGTAAATGATAGGTTTAGTGTTAGGTTTAGTGTTAGGTTTAGGGTTATTGTTTGTGTTAGGGTGAAGTATAGGGTAATGCTTAGGGTTTGTTTTAGGTTTAGGGATAGATTTACTCTTAGAATTAGCATTAGGATTAGGGTTAGTTTTAGGGTTAGTGATAGGGTTAGGTTTAGGGTAACGTTTAGGGTTATGGTTAGTTAGGTTTTCTCTTATGGTTAGTGTTATGGTTAAGGTTAGAGTTAGGGTTAGTTTTTGGGTTAGGGTAAGGTTTACAGTTAGGTTAACAATTAGTGTTATGGTTAAGGTTAGAGTTAGGGTTAGTGTTTGTGTTAGGGTAAGGTTTACAGTTAGGTTAACAATTAGTGTAAGGTTAGGGTTAGGGTTAAGGTTAGGGTTAGGGTTTGTGTTATGGTTAGGTTTAGGGTAACTTTGGGTTAGGTTTATGGGTAGGATAAGGGTTAAGTTTAGGGTTAGTGTTAGTGTTAGTGTTTGCCTTATGGTTATGGTTAGGGTTAGGGTTAGTGTTAGGTTTAGGGTTTCTGTTAGGGTTAGCTTTAGGTTTAGTTTAGTGATAGGTTTAGGGTTAGGTTAGTTTTAGTGTTAGGTTTAGGGTTACCGTTAATGTTAGTGTTAAAGTTAGGGTTAGTGTTAGAGTTAGGGTTAGGGTTAGGGTTAGCAATAGTGTTAGGGTTAGGGAGAGGATTAGTGATAGGTTCAGGGTTAGTGTTATGTGTAGCTAGGGTTAGTGTTAGGGTGAGTGTTAGGGTTAGCATTAGGGTTAGGTTTAGGGTTAGAGTTAGGGTTAGGGTTAGGGCTCGGATTAGGGTTAGTATTAGGGTTAGTGATAGGGTTAGGCTTACTGTTATGTTTAATTATGTTTAGGTTTAGGTTTTGTCTTGGGTTTAGTGTTATGTTTAACATAAGACTTAGAGTTAGTGTTCAGTTTAGGGTAAGTTTTAGGGTTGGTTAAAGAGTTAGTGTTGGGTTTTTGTTAAGTTTAGATTTATGGACAGGTTTAGGGTTTGTGTTAGTGTTAGGGTTTGGGATCAGCTTGGCTTAGGGATCCTGTTAGTGTTACAGTTTTTGTTAGGGTTAGGGTTTTTGTTAGAACAAGGGATATGGTTAGGATTAGGGTTAGGTTTAGGGTTACTGTTAGGGTTAGTTTTTGGGGTTAGGTTTAGGGTTAGGTTTCATGTTAGGGTTTGGGTTTGGGTTTACGTTAGGGTTAGGGTTATTGTTACTGTTAGGGTTACCATTAGTATTAGGGTTAGTGTTAGGATTAGTGGTAGTGTTAGGGTTTGCTTTAGGGTTGGTGTAAGGATTAGTGTCATGGTTAAGGTTAGCGTTAGTTTTAGGGATATAATTAGAGTTAGTGTTAGGTTTAGGGTTAGTGTTGGGTTTAGGGTTAGTTTTGGGGTTCGGGTTAGGGTTAGGGTTAGTTTTAGGTTTATGGTTGAGGTTCCTCATAGAGTTAGGGTTAGAGATAGAATTAGGATAAATGTTAGGGTTAAGGTTAGAGATAGTGTTAGGGTTAGGGTTAGGATTAGTGTGTTAGGTATAGTGTTAGGTTAAAGAATATGTTTAGGATTAGTGTTAGGGTTATGGTTAGGTTTAAGGTTAGTGTTATGATTATGATTTGTGTTGGGTTTAGGGTTATTGTTAGGGTTAGTGTTAAGTTTAGTTTAGGGTACGGGTTAGGGCTAGGGTTAGTGTTAAGTTTAGGGTTAGGGTGTGAGTTAGGATTAGAGTTTGGGTTAGGGTTAGGGCTAGGGTTACAGTTAGGATTAGGGTTTGGGTTAGGGTTAGGGCTAGGGTTACAATAAGGATTAGCGTTTGGGTTAGGGTTAGTGTTAATTTTAAACTTTGCTTTAGAGTTAGTGTTAGAGTTAGTATTAGGTTTAGGTTCATGGTTACGGTTAGTGTTAGGGTTTGGGTTAGGGAAAGTTTAGGGTTAGGGTTAGGGTTAGGATTAGGTTTACAGTTATGGTTGCTGTTAAGGTTAGGATAAGAGTATATGTTAGGGTTAGGTCTAACCTGAATGTTAGGGTTAGGGTTAGGTTTAGTTTTGGTGTTAC
Organism: Marmota marmota marmota; assembly: GCF_001458135.2. Taxonomy (NCBI): domain Eukaryota; kingdom Metazoa; phylum Chordata; class Mammalia; order Rodentia; family Sciuridae; genus Marmota; species Marmota marmota. The sequence goes on along the minus strand of NW_026001656.1, from coordinate 818,817 downwards.
TGTTTGTGTTAGGGTAAAGGTTAGTGTTAAGGATAGTGTTAGGGTTAGTGATATTTTTAGAGTAAGTGTTAGAGTTAGGTTTATGGTTAGTGTTATTGTTAGGTTTAGGGTTAGTTTTAGTTAGGTTTAGTGTTATGGTTAGTGTTAGCCTAAGGGTTAGAAATAGGGTGAGGGGTAGGATTAGAGTTGGGTTTAGGGTTAGGATTAGGTTTAGATTTAGGGTTAGGGTTAGGTTTAGAGTTAGTGTTAGGGTTAATATTAGGGTTAGTGTGAGGTTAGGTTTAAGGGTAGGATTAGGGTTAGGGTTAGTGTTAGTTTTAGGTTTTGCATTAGGATTAGTGTTAGGGTTAGTTTTAGCATTAGTGTTAGGTTTGTGTTAGGGTTAGTGTTAGGGTTTAGGTTGGGGTTTGTGTTAGGGTTAGTGTTAGGGTTATGGTTAGGTTTAAAATTAGGGTGAGGGTTAGGGTTAGTGTTATATTTAGTGTTGAATTAAGGATAGGGTTAGTGTTAGGGTTAGCTTTAGGGTTAGGTTTAGGATTAGAGTTAGCTTTAGCATTAGGCTTAGGGTTAGGATTAGTTTTAGGCTTATTGTTACAGATAGGTTTAGTGTTACTGTTCAGGTTATGATTAGGGTTAGGTTTGGTGTTAGTGTTAGGGTTATTTTTAGGTTTAGGTTTAGGTTTATTTTTCGGGTTAGGGTAAGGTTTAGGGTTAGGTAAAGTTTAGGGTTATGTTTACTGTTAGAATTAGGGTAAGGGTTAGGTTTAGTGTTAGGGTTCAGCTTTGTGTTAAAATTAGGGTTATGGTTAGTGATAGGATTAGTGTTAGGGTTAGGGATAGGTTAGGGTTAGTGTTATGTTTAGGGTTAGGGTTTGTGTTAGGGTTAGTGTTAGGGTTACAGTTAGGATTAGGTTTAGTGTTAGTGGTAGGGTTAATGTTAAGGTTAGGTTAGGGTTAGGGCTAATGTTAGGGTTTGGATTATGGACAAGGTTAGAGTTAGTGTTAGGGTTAGGTTTTGGTTAGGTTTAGGAGTACAGTAAATGTTCAGAGATAGAATTCAGAGATAGGATTAGCTTTAGGTTAAGAGATAGTCTTAGGTTTAGGGTTAGGGTTAGTGTTAGATTTAGGTTTGTGTTATGTTTAGTGTTAGGGTTATTGTTAAGGTTAGGGTTAGGGTTAGTGTTAGGGTTAGGATTAGTTTTAGAATTAGTGTTAGGATTAAGGTTAGGGTTATGGTTAGGGTTAGTGTTTGGGTTAGGGTTAGGGTTAGTTTTAGTGTTAGATTTAGGGTTAGTGTTAGTGTTAGGGTTGCAGTGAGGTGTTGCAATAATGTTAGGGTTAGGAATAAGTTTATGTTTAGTGTTAGGGTTAGGGTTATTGTTAGGGTTAGTGTTATGTTTACAGTTAGGTTTAGAAATAGGGTTACTCTTATGGTTTGCCTTAGGATTAGGTTTAGTGTTAGTGTTAGTGTTAGTGTTAGCATTATGGTTAGTTTTAGGATTAGTTTTAGTTATAGTGTTAGGATAAGGGTTAGTGTTAGGTTTAGGGTTATGGTTAGGTTTAGTTTCAGTATTAGGGTTAGTGTTATGGTTAGGTTTTGTGGATAGGGTAAAGTTTAGTGTTACCCTAAACTTTACCTAACCCTAAAGTTTAGTGTTAGGTTAAGCTTTAGGGTTAGGTTTAGTGTTAGGTTTAGGTTTAGAGTTAGGTTTAGTGTTAGAGTTAGTGTTGGGGTTTGCTTTAATATTAGTTTTAGGGTTAGGGTTAATTTTGTATTTAGGGTTACAGTTAGAATTAAGGTTAGGTTTAGGGTTAGTGTTAGGGTTACTTTTGGGGTTAAGTTTAGGGTTTGGTTTAGTGTTAAGTTTGGGTTAAAGATTTTGTTAGGTTTAGGTTTAGGTTTAGTGTTAGTTTTAGGATTACATTTAGGATTAGGGTTAGTGTTAGGATTAGTGTTCGTGTCAGGGTTTACGTTAGGGTTAGTGTTAGGGTTAGTGTTATGGTTACAGTCGGGTTTGTAGAGAATCAAATGTAACTGTGTTACTGTTACTGTCGTTGATGGAGTGTGCCTGCCAATGGGATATTCTGTCAAGGTATAGATAGGTAACAGTGGGCATGCTTGAAAACGAGGTGTCTGCTGTCCTTGGGAAGGCCTACTTGCAAATGAGAGGCTCCTTCAAGGTTTAGATAAGGTAACAGCGGACATGCTTGAAAATGATGTGTCTGCTGTCCTTGCGAAGACTTGCCTGCAAACGGGATGTTCTGCCAAGTGGGCTAGGAGGGCGCTAAGAAAAATTTTATTATCTGTTCTTAACAAAGAGCAGAGCTCAACATACCCTGGGCCAGAATAGATTAGCCATGAGAAGCGGGTCACTTCTGATTTGAAAGTAAAACTTCTGTATGCTATGTTTAATTAGCTGAAAGACCTGATTTATTGCTGTTGGAAGGCTGCCTTCTTTGTTCACAATACTATAAAAAGATTGCTTGTACACAATAAAGGACTTTTTTCTGCTGCTGCTTATCTTGCTCTGCTTTTTATTTCTTTTCCCATGGTGACCTGCAAGTGAATTACTGCAACAAGGGTTAGTGTTAGATTTTCTGCTAGGGTTAGAGTGATGGTTAGTTTTAGTGTTAGATTAGTGTTAGGTTTAGTGTTAGTGTTAAGGTTAAGATTAGGTTTAGGGTTAGTTATAAAATTAGAGTTAAGGTTCGAAATATTTTTAGGGTTAGAGTTAGAGTTAAAATTAATGTTAGGGTTAAGGTTAGGTTTAGTGTTAGGGTTAGGGTTAGGTTTAGGGTGAGATATAGTGTTAGGTTTAGGAATATGTTTAGGGTTAGTGTTAGGGTCAGCACTGTTTTAGTGTTATGGTTACAGTTAGAGTTAGGGTTAGGGTAAATATTTGGGATAGAGTTAGGTTTTGTGTTAAGCTACGGGTTAGGGTTAGGGTTAGTGTTAGGATTAGGTTTTGAGTTAAGTTAAGGGTTTGGGTTAGTGTTAGATTTAGTGTTACAGTTAGGATTAGGGTTTGGGTTATTGTTAGTGTTGGTGTTAAACTTTGATTTAGAGTTAGTGTTAGGGTTAGGTTTATGGTTATGATTAGTGTTAGGGTTTACAGTTATGTTATGTGTTTAGTGTTATGGTTACAGTTAGAGTTAGGGTTAGGGTAAATATTCAGTGTTATGTGTTTAGTGTTTTGGTTTAGTGTTATGGTTACAGTTAGAGTTAGGGTTAGGGTAAATATTTGGGTTAGAGTTAGGTTTAGTGTTAAGCTACAGGTTAGGGTTAGGGTTAGTGTTAGGATTAGGTTTAGGGTTTGAGTTAAGGTTAGGGTTTGGGTTAGGGTTATATTTAGTGTTACAGTTAGGATTAGGGTTTGGGTTATTGTTAGTGATGGTGTTAAACTTTGCTTTAGAGTTAGTGTTAGGGTTAGGTTTATGGTTATGATTAGTGTTAGGGTTAGGGATAAGTTTAGAGTTAGTGTTAGGGTTAGGGTTAGGTTTATGTTTACGGTTAGGTTTACGGTTCATGTTAGGGTTAGGTTTAGCTTGATTGTTACAGTTAGGGCTAGATTTAGGTTTGGTGTTAGTGTTTTTGTTAGGTTTAGTGTTAGGGTTAAGGACAGTGTTAGGGTTCGTGAAAGATTTATAATTAGTGTCAGAATTTGTGTTATGCTTAGTGTTATGGTTAGGGTTAGGGTTAGGGTTAGGTCTAGGATTAGTGTTAGTGCTAGATTTAGGTTTATGGTTAGTGTTAATGTGAATGTTAGGGATAGGGTTATTGTGAGTGTTAGGGTTAGGGTAAGGTTTAGTGTTAGGTTTAGTGTTACGTTTAAGGTTAGGTTTTGTGTTAGTGTTAATGTTAGGGTTAGGGTTAGGTTTACATTTAGAATTATGGTTAGGGTTACTGTTAGTTTTAGGGTTAGGGATAGTATTAGTGTTAGGGTTATTTGTTGTGTTAGGGTTTGGTTTAGTGTTAATATTAGGGTTAAGAATAGGGTTAGGATTAAGTTATGGTAAGTTTTAGTGTTTTTGTTGGGGTTAAGATTAGGGTTAGGGTTAGGATTACGGTTAGAATTAGTGTTATTATTAGGTTTAGGGTTAGTGTTAGGGTTTAGGTTAAGTTTAGGGTTAGTGTTATAATTTGGGTTAGGTTTAGTGTAAGTGTGAGGGTTTGGTTAGGCTTATGGTTAGTGTTAGTGTTAGCATAAGGGTTAGGTTTAGGGTTAGTATTAGGGGTCATGTTAGGTTTAGGTTTAGCGTGAGTGTTAAGGTTATGATTAGGTTTAGGTTTGGTGTTAGTTTTGGGTTACAGTTACGGTTAGTGTTAGTGTTGGGGTTAGGGATAGGGTTAGGGTTAGTATTAGGGTTAGTGTTAGGTTTAGTTTTAGTGTTAGGGTTAGTGTTAGGGTTACGGTTAGTGTAAAGGTTATGGTTCAAGTTAGGTTTAGTGTTAGGTTTACAGTTAGTTTTTGTATAGTGGTTAGGATTAGGCAAGACTTAAAATTTGTGTTAGGTTTAGGATTAAAGTTAGGGTTAGGGTTACAATAACTTTTAGGTTTAGGGTTACGGTTAGAGTTAGGGTTAGTGTTATGGTTAGGGTTATGTTTTGTTTTAGGGTTAAAGTTAGGGTTAGTATTATTTAGGCTTACAGGTAGGATTACAGTTTTGTTTAGAATTACTGTTAGTTATACTGTTTGGATAGGGTTTGTGTTAGGGTTAGGGTTAGGGTTCGATTAGGGTTAGGGTTATGGTTTGTGTTTGAGTTAGTGTTAAGGTTATTGTTAGGTTTAGGATTAGTGTTAGTGTTAGGGTTAGGGTTAGGTTTGGGGTTATGTTAGAGTTAGGGTTAGGGATAGGTTTAGTGTTAGGGTTAGTGTTAAGGTTAGGGTTAGGGTTAGGGTCAGGTTAAGTGTTAGGGTTATGGGTAGTCATACTGTGTTAGGTTTATATTTAGGGTTAGGGTTAGATTTTGTGTTTTGGTTAGAATTAGGGTTAGGGTTAAGTTTCTGTTTTGGGTTAGAGTTAGAGTGAATTTTACTGTTAGTATAAGGGTTAGGGTTATTGTAAGGGTTAGAGTTCGGGTTCGGTTAGGTTTAGGGTTGGTTTTATGGTTATTGTTAGGGTTAGAATAGGATTAGGGTAAGTGCTAGTGTTAATTATAAGGTTTGGTTTATGGTTAGAGTTAGGGTTAGTTTTAGGGTAAGGTTAGGCTTAGGGTTCATGTTAGAGTTAAGTTTAGTCATAGGGTTGGGTTTAGGGTTAGTATGAGAGTTAGGGTTAGGATTAGTTGTAGGGTTAATATAGGGTTAGCTTTAGGGTAAGTGCTAGGATTAGGGTTACAATTACTGTTAGAGTTAGTTTTAGGGTTAAGTTTAGGGTTAGGGTTAGGGTTAGGGTAAGGGTTAGGATAAGTGTTTGTGTTAGGTATAAATTTAGCATTAATGTTAGGTTTAGGGTTACAATTAGGATTTGGGCTACATTAAGGGTTGTGGTTAGGGTTAGGGCAAGGTTAGGATTAGTGTTAGGTTTAGGGTTTGTGTTACGGTTAGATTTAAATTAGGGTTAGGTTTATTGTTAGGGTTAGTTTTAGTTTTAAAGTTAGGGTTATGGTTAGGTTTTTGTTAGGGTTAGATTTAGAGTTATGCTTAGTGTTAGGTTTAGTGTTAGGTTAGAGTTAGGGTTAAGATTAATTTTAGGATTAGGTGTGGGTTAGGTTTAGGGTTAAGGATAGTTTAGGATTAGGATTAACGTTAGGTTTAGATTAGGATTATGGTTAGTTTTAGGGTTTGTGTTAGGGTGAGGTTTAGTGATAGGGTTGGGGTTCATGTTAGGGTTAGAGTTAGGGTTAGGGTTAGGGTTTGTGTTAGGGTCAGGGTTAGGGTTAGGATTAGGGTTACAGATAGGAAAAGGGTTGGATTTAGAGTTAGGTTTAGAGTTAGTGTTAGTGTTAGGGTTACGTTTACCATTAGGGTTAGTGTTAGGATTAGGGTTAGTGTAATTGTTAGTGTTAGGTTTAGGGTTAGAGTTAGATGTAGTGTTAGTGCTAGGGTTAGATTTACGTTTAGCATTAGGGTTAGGCTTAGTTTTGATGTTAGGTTTAGGGTTAGGTTAAGGTTTAGGCTTTGGGTTTAGGTTTATTGTCAGGGTTAGGGTTAGTTTTAGGGTTAAGATAAGTGTTTGTGTTAAGTTTAAATTTAGGGTTAGTGTTAGGTTTAGGGTTAAAATTAGGATTTGGGCTATAAAAAGGGTTATGTTTAGAATTAGGGTAAGGTTAGGTTTAGTGTTAGATTTAGGGTTTTTGTTAGGTTTAGATTTAAATTATGTTTAGGGTTAGTGTTAAGGTTAGTTTTAGGGCTAGGGCTAGGGTTAGGGTTAAATTTAGATTAGGGTAATAATTTCTGTTAGGGTTAGATTTAGAGTTAGGTTTAGTGTTAGGTTTAGGGTTAGAGTTAGGGTTAAGTTTAGTTTTAGGGTTAGGTGTGGGTTAGGTTTAGGGTTAGGGATAGGTTAGGACTAGGATTAGGGTTAAGGTAGGGTTACGATTATGGTTATGTTTATAGTTTGTGTTAGGGTGAGGGTTAGTGATAGGGTTGGGGTTCAAGGTAGGGTTAGGTTTCAGGTTACAGTAGTGGTTAGGATTAGCTTTAGGATTTGTTTTATGGTTAGAGTTAGGGTTAGGGTTAGGGTTTGTGTTAGGGTTAGGGGTAGGGTGAGGATTAGGGTTACAGATAGGAAACAGGTGGGATTTAGGTTTAGAGTTAGAGTTAGTGTTAGGGTTATTGTTACTATTTGGGTTAGTGTTAGGTTTAGGGTTAGTGTAAGTGTTAGTATTAGGTTTAGGATAAGAGTTAGGTGTAGGGTTAGTGCTAGGGTTAGATTTACGTTTACGGTTGGGGTTTGGCTTAGTTTTCAGGTTAGGGTTAGGGTTAGGTTTAGGTTTAGGTTTAGGGTTTAGGTTAGGGATAGGTTTAGGGTTAGGGTTATGGTTAGGAATAGAGTTAGGGTAAGTGTTAGTGTTTGTGTTAGCATTAGGGTTAGTGTTAGTGTTAGGGTTACAGTTAGGATTAGAATTAGGGTTAGGGTTACAATTAGGGATAGTGTTAGGTTTAGGGTTAGGTTTAGGGTTATTGTTATGGTTAGGGTTAAAATTTGTGTTAGGTCTAGGGTTAGGAATAATGTTATGGATACAGTAAAGTTTAGGATTAGGGTTAGGGCTATGGTTAGTGTTAGTGTTAGTGTTTGGGTTCGCATTAGGTTTAGTGTTGGGGTTAGTGTTATGGATAGGATTAGGGTTAGTGTTAGAGTTAGTGTTAGGATTAGGGTTAGGATTAGGATTCATGTTAGGGTTATTTTTAGATTTATGGTTAGGGTTAGGATTAATGTTAGGGTTAGTTTAAGTTTAGAGTTAGGATAAGAGTTAGGGTAAGTGTTAGGGTTAGGGTTATGGTTAGGTTTATGGTTAGGGTTAGGGTTAGGGTTAGTGTTAGGGATAGGTTTAAGGTAAGGTTTAGTTTTAAGGTTAGGATTAGCATTAGGTTTAGTGTAAGGGGAAAGTTAAGGGTTAACGTTAGGGTTAAGTTTAGGGTTAGTGCAAGAGTTAGGGTTAGGGTTAGGATTAGGATTTGTTTTAAGGTTAGTGTTAGGGTTAGGGTTAGGGTTAAGGTTAGGTTTAGCGTTAGGGTTAGTGTAAGGGTAAAGGTGAGGGTTAAGGTTAGAGTTAGTTTAAGAATTAGTGTTAGGTTTAGGGTTATTGTTAAGATTAGTGTCAGGGTTAGGGTTAGGGTTTGTGTTAGGTTTAGGGAAAGGTTAAAAGGTTGAGTTCAGGTTAGGTTTAGGTTTAGGGTTTAGATTATGTACAGATTTAGGTTTAGATTAAGGTTATGGTTAGTTTTAGGGTTAGTGTAAAGTTTATTGTTAGGGTTATTGTTAGGATTTGTGTTAGGTTTAGTGTTAGGTTTCAGAGTTGTGTTAGGATTAGGTTTAGGATTAGGGTTAGGGTTATGAATAGGATTAAGTTGAGGTTTAGGGTTACAGTTAGTGTTAAGTTTAGGTTTAGGGTTAGTAATAGTTTTAGGGTTGTGGTTAGGGTTTGTGTTAGGATTTGGGTTATGTTTAGTGTTAGTGTTAGTGATAGTGTTAGGTTTAGAATGAGGGTTAGGTAAGAGTTAGTGTTAGGGTAAGCTTATGTTTAGGGTTATGCTTTGGGTTAGTTATTGTTTTAGTCTTAGGTTTAGGGGTACGGTTATGGTTAGGGTTAGGTTTAGTGTTTGGGTTAATGCTATGGTTAGTGTTAAGTTTAGTGTTAGGTTTAGGGATAGGGTTAGGACTATTGATAGGTTTAGTGTTAGGTTTAGGGTTAGTGTTAGGGTTAGGGTTACATCTACGGTTAGATTTAGGGTTACCATAATGGTTAGAGTTAGTGTTAGGGACAAGGTTAGAATTTGAGTTATTGTTAATGTTATGGATAGGGATAGGGCTACCATTATGATTAGGGTAAGGGTTAGTGTTATGGTTATGGTTAGGATTAGGGTTAGGGTTATGTTAGGTATAGAGTTGGGGTAAGCGTTTGTGTTAGGGTTAGATTTAGGGTTAGTGTTAGAGTTTGGATTAGGAATAGGGTTAAAGTAAGTTTTAGGCTTAGGGTTAGAGTTATGGTTAGGGTTAGGGTTAGGTTTAGGGTTATGGTTAGGCTAGGGTTAGGGTTACGGTTAAAATTATGGTTTCTGTTATCATTAGGGTTCAGGTTAGTTTTAAATTTTGAATATAATTAGGACTAGAGTAAGTGTTAGGGTTATGGTTTGTGTTAGTGTTTTTGTATGGTTAGGGTTAGTGTTAGGTTTTGGGTTAGATTTCAGGTGAGTGTTGGGGTTAAGGTTAGGTTTTGGTTCTGCTTACTGTAGTCTTAGTGTTCAGGTTACGTTTAGAAATAGTGTTAGGGTTAGGATAGATTTAGAGATAGTGTGAGAGTTAGGTTTAAGGTTAGGGTTAGTGTTACGTTTAGGGTTAAGATTAGGGTTAGTTTTATGTTTAGTTATGTTATGTTAGTGTTAGGGTTATGATTAGTTTAGGGTTAGAGTTAAGCTTAGGGTTAGGTTTAGATTTTGTATTAGGGTTAGTTTTAGAGTTTTTGTTAGGTTTAGGATTAGGCTTGGTGTTATGGTTACATTTAAGGTTACTTTTAGGCTTAGTGTTAGTGTTACAGTTAGGGTTAGGGTTAAGTTTAGGATAATTTTTTGGGTAATGTTTAGAGTTAGGTATAGGGTCAGTGTTAGGGTTACATTTATGTTTATTGTTAGGATTATGTTTAGGTTTATGTTTAGGGTTAGGTGAGTTTTAAGGTTAGGGTTAGGGTTATGGTTAGTATCACGGTTATGGTAAGGATTAGTGCTTGTGTTAGGGTTAGGGTTAGGATTAATGTTAGTTTAGTATTAGGATTATGGTTAGATTTCGTGTTTGGGTAGGGTTAATATTCAGGTTAGGTTAAGTGTTAGAGATAGTGTTAGGGTTTGGGTTATGTTATTGTTCAAGTTAGGGTTCATATTAGGTTTAAGGTTATGGATGATGTTAGATTTAAGTTAGTGTTAAGGTTAGACTAACTGTTAGTTTTAGGGTTAGGGGTAGGATGAGAGTTAGGGTTAGAGTCTGGGTTAAGGTAAGAGTTATTGTTAGCTTTCGGGTTAATGTTACGCTTATGTAAGTTTTACGTTTAATGTTAGGTTTAGCCTTGTGTTTGGAATTAGGGTTAGGTATAGGGCTAGAATTAGGGTTAATTTTAGGTGTAAGTTTAGGTTTAGGGTTTGTGATAAGGTTAGTTCAAGTTTAGGGTTGTGGTTAGTGTTAGTGTTAGGGTTGGGGTTAGGGTTAGTGTTAGGATTAGATTTAGCTTTAGGGTTAGTGTTAGGGTTATGGTTAGTGTTAGGGTTATGGTTCAGTTTAGTTTTAGGTTTAGGTTTAGGTTCTCATGTAAGTGTTATTGTTATGGTTGGTGTTAGATTTATGTTTAAGGTTAGGGTTAGTGTTAGGGTTAGGGTTAGGGTTAGTGTTAGGTTTAGGGTTAGGGTTTGGGTTAAATTACGGTTATGGTTAGATTTATGGTTCAAGTTAGGATTAAAGTTAAGATTCGTGTTAGTTTTAGGTTTGGGTTAGGGTTATTGTTAGGGTTAGGTTTAGGGTTAGGATTATATTTAGTGTTAGGGTTAGGCTTAGGGTTAGTGTTAGTTTTATAGTTAGTATTAGAGTTAGAGTTAGTATTAGGGTAAGGTTAGGGTTAGGGTTAGGAATAGGGTTAGTGTCAGGGTTAGGGTAAGGGTTATGTTAAAGATTAGTGTTAGTGTTAGTGTTAGGTTTAGAGTCAAGATTAGTGTTATTGTTAGGGTTATGATTTGGGTTAAATTAGGGTTAGGTTAGAATTATGGTTTGTGTTAGGATCACCGTTAGGGTTTTTGTTAGGTTAAGGTTTAGGGTAAATGTTAGTGTTAGGGTTAGTGGTCAGGTTAGGTTTAGGCTTTAGGTTTTATTTAGTGTTTGCGTTAGGGTTATTGTTAGTGTTAGAATTAGGTTTAGGGTTAGTGTTAGGGTTAGGATTGAGTTTAGGGTTAGGTTTAGGGTTAGTGTTTGTATTTGAGTTATATTTAGTGTTAGAGTTAGGGTTAGGGTTAGTGTTAGGGCTAGGGTTAGGATAACTGTTAGGGTTAGTTTTATATTTAAGATAAGGTTTAAGGTTAGGTTTAGTGTTTGAGTTAGGGTTAGTATTACATTTAGAGTTAGGGTTACGTTAAGACTTAGGGTTAGCTTCAGGGTGAGGGTTAGCTTTAGGGATAGAATTAGGATTTTGTTTAGGGTTAGAGTTAGGGTTAGTTTAAAGTTAGTGTTCAGTTTAGGGTTGGGTTAGGGTTATGGTTAGTATAAGTGTTACGGAAAGGGTTAGTGTCAGGGTTGTGTTCTTCTTTGGATTACGGTAAGGGTTCATGTTAGGGATAGTGATAGGGTTAGTGTTAGGTTTTGGTTTAGGGTGAGGGTTAGATTTATGGTTAGAGTTAGGGTTAGGATTAGTGTTAGGTTAGTGTTAGGGTTAGGGTTAGAATTAGGATTAGGTTTAGGTTTAGGATTAGGATTACTGTTAGAGTTATGGTTAGGGTTAGGTTAGGGTTAGGGTTAGGGTTACACTTAGGGTTCCTGTTAGGGTAAGGGTTAGTGTTCAAGTTCATATTATAATTATTGTTAGAGTTAGGGTTAGGGTTAGCATTACTGTTTGGGTTTTGGTTATAGTTAGGTTTATAGTTAGTGCTAGTGTTTGAATTAGGGTTAGTATTAGGTATAGTGTTAGGGTTAGGGAGCGGGTTAGGTTTAGGTTTTGGGTGAGGGTTAGGGTTAGGTTAGGTATGGGTTAGGTTTAGGGTTAAGTTAGGTATAGGGTTATGGTTTGTGTTAGGGTTTGTGTTACTATTAGGGTTAGGGTAAAGGGTGAGGGTTAGGGTTAGGGTTAGGATTTGGATTAGGGTTAGGTTTAGGGTTATTGTTAGGGTTAGGTTAGGGTTATGTTTAGGGTTAGGGTTACAGTTAGGATCAGATTTAGGTTTAACTTTAGGGTTAGGGTTAGACTTAGTGTTAGTTTTAGCGTTATGGTTAGGGTTAAAATTAATGTTAACATTAGGGTTATCGTTCATGGTAGGGTTAGAATTTGGTTTAGGGTTTGTGTTAGGGTTAGGTTTAGGGATAGTTTTATTGTTAGTGTTAGGTATAGAGTGAGGCTTAGGGTTAGTTTTAGGGTTACAGTTAGGATTAGGGTTAGTGTTAGGGTTAGGGTTAGTCCTAGGGTGAGGGTTAGGGTTAGGGTATAGTTAGAGTTAAGGTTAGTGTTAGGTTTAGAGTTAGGGTTGGGATAGGGTTAGTATATGGTTAGGTTAGGGCTAAGGGTTAGTATTAAGATTTAGGTTAGTATTAGAGTTAGGGTTAGTGTTAGGGTTTTATAAGGTTTAGGATTTGGGTTACATTAGTGTTAGGGTTATAGTTTGTGTTAGGGTTTTTGGTAGCGTTAGGATTAGGATTTCATTAGGGTTAGGGTTAGAGTTAGGACTAGGGTTAGTGTTAGTGTTAGGGTTAGTGTTGGGGTTAGGTTTATGTTTAATAGTAGCTTATGTTTAGGATTAGGGTATGTGTTATGGTTATTGTAACTGTTAGTTTAAGCATTAGGGTTAGGGTTGGGGTTAGTGTTAGGCTTAGTGTAAGGGATAAGTTTAGAGTTCGAGTTATGTTTAGGGTTAAAAAAGGGTTACTTTTTTGGTTAGGGTTAGTGTTACATTAAGGGTTAGGGTTAAGTTTAGGTTTAGATATTGGATTACATTTAGGGTTATGGTTAGGGTTAGTTTGGGGGTTATAATTAGAGTTCAGGTTAAGTTTATGCTTAGTTTCAGAGTTAGGGTTAGGATACGGGTTAGGTTTAGTGTTAGAGTTAGTATTATGTTTAGAGTTATGTTTTGTGTTAGGGTAAGTGTTATGGTTAGGGTTTGTGTTAGGGTTAAATTTAGATTTAGGTTTTTGGTTATTGTTAGTAAGAGAGTTAAAGTGAGGCATAGGGTTTGGATAGGGTTAGTTTTATGGTTGCGTGTAGGATAGTGTTAGGTTTAGTGTTAGGGTTAGTGTTAGTGTTAGGATTAATGTTAGGTTAGAGATAGGGTTAGGGTTAGGGTTAGGTATAGCGTTAGAGTTTGGGTTATGGTATAGTTAGGTTTAGGTTTAATGTTAGGGTTTGGGTTAGTGTTAGTGTTAGGTTTAGGGTTAGGGTGAGTCTGAGGGTTAGGGTTAGGGTTTGGGTTAAGTTTAGGGTTATTGTTATGGTTACAGTTATGGATAGGGTTATGTTTAGGTAAGGTTTAGATTTAGGGTTAGGGTTAAGGTTAGGATTAGTGTAAGACTTTAGGGTTAGGGTTAGTGGTAGTAGTGGGTTTAGGTTTAGTGTTATGTTTAGTGTTTGGGTTATGTTTATGGTTATGTTTAGGATTAGGGTTATAGTTAGTCTTAGGGTTAGTGTTAGGGTTAGTTTAGGGTTATGTTTAGGGCTAGGGCTAGTGTTAGAGTTATGGTTAGGGTTAACATTAGTGTTAGGTTTAGAGTTAGGTTTCAATTTAGGGTTAGTGATAAGGTTATAGTTGGGGAAAGAGTTAGCATTAACTTTTGGGATAGGGTTTGTGTTAAGTTTAGTGTTAGGTTAGGGGTCAGGGTTAGGTAAGCATTAGGGTTAGGGTTAGGTAAGGGTTAAAATTATGGTTTGAATTAGGGTTTGTGTAAGGGTTAGCATTATGGTTATGGCTAATTTTAAGGTTTGTGTTAGAGTTAGGGTTAGGTTTAGGTTTAGTATTATCTTTTTGGTTACATTTATGGTTAGTGTTAGGGTTACTGTTAGTTTTAGGGTTAGCTTTAGGGTTAGGGTTAGTGTTAGTGTTAGGTTTATGGTTAGTTTTAGATTTAGGGTTTATGTTTTGGTTAAATTTATTTTTATGGTTATGGTTAGGGTTAGTGTTAAGTTTAGGGTTATGGTGAGGGTTATGTTTAGTGTTAGGGTTAGGTTTAGAGGTAGTGTTAGGGTTAGGTTTAGGGTTAAGTTTAGTGTTAGTGTTAGAGTTAAAGTTACAGTTATTTTTAGGGTTAGATTCAGTGTTAAGTATAGGATTTGGTTTAGGGTTAAGTGTAGTGTTTGGGTTAGTTTTACGGTTACAATTCGTGTTAGTGTTAATGTTAGGGTTAGGGTTAGTCTTAGTTTTAGTGTTAGGTTTTTGATTAGGGTTATGGTTAGTGTTAGGGTTAGTGTTAGTTTTAGGTTAGGGTTAGGGTTATTGTTAGTGTTGGGTTTAGGGTTAGGTTTAGGGTTAGAGTTCGTGTTAGAGTAAGTGTTATGTTTAGGGTTAGCTTTAGGGTTCATGTTAGGGTTGGGTTTATGGTTAGAGTCAGTGTTAGTGTAGGTTTTGGTTAGGGTTAGGGTTAAGGTTAGTGTTAGGGTTATGGTTAGGTTTTAGTTTAGGGTTAGCAGTAGAGTTAGGGTTAGTGTTAGGGTTTGATTAGGGTTAGGTTTAGAGTTTGTGTTAGGTTTAGGCTTCAGGTTAGTGTTAAGTTTAAGTTTATGGTGTGGATTAGGGTTAGGATTAGTGTTAGGGTTAGGTTTATGTTTAGTGTTTCTGTTAGCATTAGTGTTTGGTTTAGGGTTATACTTAGGTTTAGGGTGAGTGTTAGTGTTCGAGTTGGGTTACTGTTAGGTTTAGGGTTAGGGATAGTGCAAGGGTTAGGTTTAGGGTTATTGTTAAGGTTAGGATTAGGGTTAGGGTTAGGGTTAGGTTAGGGTTAGTTTTTTTGTTAGGATTATGGTTAGGGTTAGGTTTATGGTTAATGATAGCTTTAGGATTAGGCTTTCTCTTAGGGTTAGTGTTATGGTTAAGGGTAGAGTTAGGGTTAGTGTTCAGGTTAGGGTAAATTTTATGGTTACGTTAAGGATTAGGGTTTGGTTAAGTTTAGGGTTAGGGTTAGTGTTAAGGTTAGGTTTAGGTTAAGGTTTTGGGTTAGTATTAGGGTTATGGTTTAGGTTTGTGTTATGTTTAGGTTTAGTGTAATTATCAAGTTAGGTTTATGGGTAGGGTTAGAGTTAAATTTATGGTTAGAGTTAGGGTTTGCATTAGGGTTAGGGTTAGGGTTAGGATTAGTATTAGGGATAGTGTTTGGGTTTGGGTTAGTCTTAGGGTTAGCATTTGGTTTTGGATTAGTGATAGGGTTAGGGTTAAGGTTAGTTTTAGTGTTAGTGTTAGGGTTAGGGTTCATGTTAGGGTTATGCTTAAGGTTAATGTTATTGTTAGAGTTAGGGTTAGGGTTAGGTTTAGCAATAGTTTTAGGGTTTGGGAGAAGTTTACTGTTAGGGTTAGTGTTAGTGTTAGGTTTACGTTTCATGTTAGAGTTATGGTTAGTAATAGGGTTTGTGTTAGGTTAAGGTTAGTGATAGGTTTGTGTTAGGTTCAGGTTTAGCGTAAGTGTTAATTTAGTTTTAGTGTTAGCGTTAGGGTTAAGTTTAGGGTTAGAGTTAGATTTGGCATTTTGCTTAGCAATAGGGTTATTTTTATGGTTAGTGATAGGGTTAGGGTTAGTGTTACTGTAGGCTTATGGTTAGGGTTAGGTTTTTATCTTAGTGTTAGTCTTATGGTTAGAGTTATGGTTAGTTTTCGTGTTAGGGTAAGTTTTAGGGTTAGGTTAAGTGTTAGTGTTTTTTTTTTTTTTTAGGTTATTTTTACGGACAAGTTTAGGGTGAGTGTTATCATTAAGGATTGGTTTAAGGTTATGGTTATGGTTAGGGTTAGCGTTAGGGCTAGGGTTTGTGTTAGGGTTAGGGTTAGGTTTAGGTTTAGTGTCTGGGTACAGATTAGGGTTAGGATTAGTGTTAGGGTTAGTGTGAGGGTTTCAGGTAGGGTTAGGGTTTTGCTTAGGGTTATGGCTAGGGTTTTATGGTTAAGATTAGGTTTTGCATTAGGGTTAGTGTTAGAGTTAAACTTTGCGATATAGTTAATGTTTGAGTTATTGTTAGGGTTAGGGTTATGATTATGGTTAGTGTTAGGATTGGGGTTAGGGATAAGTTTAGGGTTAGTGTTAGGGTTAGATTTAGGGTTTTGTTTACAATAGGGTTAGTGTTAGTGTTAGGGTTAGGATTAATGTTAGGATTATAATTATCGTGAGTGTTACGGTTAGAGTTATGTTTAGGTTTGGTGTTAGTGTTTGGATTAGGGTTAGGGATAGGGATAAGGATAATGTTAGCTTTAGTGAAAGATTTTTAGTTAATGTTAGGGTTATGGTTATGGTTAGTGTTATGGTTATTTTAAGGGTTAGTGTTAGTGTTCATTTTAGGGTTAGGGTTCGTGTTATTGTTAGGATTAGTTTTAGGGTTAGGGTTAGTGTTAGGGATAACGTTAGGCTTAGGTTTAAGTGTTATGGTTAGCGATAGGTTTAGGGTTAGTGTTAGGGTTAGGGTTAGTTTAGTGTTATGTTTAGGGTTAGGGTTAGGGAAGGGTTAGTGTTATGGTTAGATTTAGGTTTAGGGTTAGTGTTACGATAGGGTTAGGATTGAAGGTAGCTTAAGGTTATGGATTGTGTTATGGTTAAGGTTAGTATTAGGGTTGTGATTAGGGTTGTGTTTAGGGTTAGGGTTAGGGTTTGAGTTAGTTTTAGAGTTTAGAGTTAGGTTTATTTTTAGGTTAAGGTTCGTGTAGGGTTTAAGTAACAGTTAGGGTTAGTTTTAGGGTTAGGGTTAGTGTTAGTGTTAGGGTTAGGATTAGGTTAGGGTTAGGTTTAGTGTTAGTGTTATGGTTAGCCTTAGGGTTAGGTTTTGGGATATATTAGGGTTACGATGACAGTTAGGGATTTATTTCCTTGCTTCGAATAGAGGTGTTTCAAGAGAGAATAAAGGATACAGAAAGCACTGAGAACTAATTCAGTTTGTCAAGTTCGAACCATTTAGCACAAACCGTGTTTGATTTAGAATTGTGACTGCATGTGTCCCTATAGGGGGAAACAAAAGAAAATTTAAAAATTCAAAGTGTTCCTGCAAATGAATGTTTCAACATAGAAGAACACAATTTGAAGGGGCAAGTGCATCCTGAGTACCAATCATTCCTGCCATGTATCAACAAGATCAGATGAAGAAAGTTGTACTTGTCAAGTTGCACTTGGCCCCCCAAAGTTTGTTCTTCTAGTTTGAAGTCTTCCTTTCCAGGAACACTTTGAAATATCAGGTTTCATTTTGTTTTCCCCTATAGGGATAGATGCTTTTGGAACTCTAGCTCAAACACGGTTTGTGCTAGATCCTTGACACTACAAACTGAATTAGTTCTCAGTGGGCTTTCTATGCTTTGTTCCCTCTTGCAGTAGCCCTAAGCAGAGGCACGGAAAAAAAAACACTTTCATTTCAAAGCTTTTGCCAAGCTTCCACAGAACTCCAAGATTCCTGAAATCCAAGCAAATATATTTTCAACAAATCTTGATGATACTTGGTGGTAAAGATCTGTACTCCAGTCTCACTTGGCCCCCCAAATTTTGATCTTCTAGTTTGAAGCATTTGTTTGAAGGAACAGTTTGAATTTTTAGGTTTCACTTCATTTCCACCTATAGGGAGAGATGCAGTTGGAACTCTAAGTCAAACACGGTTTTTGCTAACTGCTTGAAACTTGACAAACTGAATGAATTCTCAGTGCACTTTTAAAGTATTGTTCCCTCTTGCAGTAGCCCTAAGCAGAGGCATGCCAAGCTTCTACAGAACTCTGAGTTTACTGAAATCCCAGCAAAACATTTTTCACCCAAACTTGATGATATGTTCCAGGAAATATCTGTACTTTATTTGCACTTGGCTCCCCAAATTTCATACTTCTAGGTTAAAGCATTCCTTGGCTTTGAATTTTTAGGTTTCACTGCTTTTCCCCTATAGGGAGAGATGCAGTTGGAACTCTAACTCAAAGATGGTTTGTCTTAGCTGCTTGAATCTTGAAAACTTGAATTAGTTCTCAATTTGCCCTCTAAGCTTTGTTTTCTCTTGCAGTAGCCTTAAGCAGTGGCATGGAAAAAAACACTTTCATTTGAAAGTGTTTGCCAATCTTCCACAGAACTCCTAATTTCTTGAAATCCCAGCTAATATTTTATCACCCGATCTTGATCATACTTGGTGATAATTATCGGTACTCCATCCACACTTGGCTCCCAAAATTTAGTTCTTCTACATTGAAGCATTCGTTTGAAGTAACAGTTTGAATTTTAGGTTTCACTTCGTTTTCCTCTATAGGTATAATCACAGTTTGAATTCTAAATCAAACACAGTTGGTCCTAGATGCTTAAAAATTTAATAGCTGAATTAGTTCTTTGTGTGCTGTCTATGCTTTGTTCCCTCTTGCAGCAGCCCTAAGCAGAGACATAGAAAATACACTTTCATTTGAAAGCCATGTTTCCACAGAACTCCGAGTTTCCTGAAATCTCAGCAAAAATTAGTTTACCCAAACATGAATATATGTTCCGAGAATCATTTGTATTGTAGCCGCACTTGGTTCCCTTATTTTGTACTTCTAGGTTAAAGCGTTCATTTGCAGGAACACGTTGAATTTTTAAGTTTCACTTTGTTTTACCCTATAGGTATACTCCCAGTTGGAACTCTAAATGAAATATGTTTTCTGCTAGCTGCTTGAAATTTGACACACTGAATTAGTTCCCAGAGTGCTCTCTATTCTTTCTTCCATCTTGAAGTAGTCCTAAGCAGAGGCAAGGAGAAAACACTTTCATTTGAAAGTGTTTCCAAGCTTACCCAGAACAACGAATTTCCTGAAATCCTAGCAAATATTTTTTCACCTGAACTTGATGATGCTTGGAGGTAAAGATCAGAACTTCAGTCTCAGTTGGCACCCCAAATTTCGATCTTCTAGGTTGAAGCATTCATTTGAAGGAAAGTTTGAATTTTTAGGTTTCACTATGTTTTCCCCTATAGGGAGAGATGCAGTTGGAACTCTAAATCAAACACGGTTTGTGCTAGCTGCTTGAAACTTGACAAACTTAATTGCTTATCTGTGCACTTTCTATGCTTTGTTCCCTCTCACAGTAGCCCTAAGCAAAGGCATGGATAAACACTTTCATTTGAAAGCATTTGCCAAGCTTCCACAGAACTCCGAGTTTCTTGAAATCCCATCCAATATTTTTTCACCTGTCTTTATGATCCTTGGGGTTAATGATCAGCACTCCAGCCCTACTTAGCTTCCCACATTTAGTTTTCTAGGTTGAAGCATTTGTTTGCAGGAACAGTTTAAATTTTGAGGTTTCACTTTTTTCCCCCTATAGGGAAAGATGCAGTTGGAACACTAAATAAAACAGATTGTGCTAGCTGCTTGAAACTTGACAAACTGAATTAGTTCTCAGTGTATGGTCTATGTTTTTTTCCCTCTTGCAGTAGCCATAAGCAGAGGCGTGGAAAAAACACTTTCATTTGAAATCGTTTGCCAAGCTTCCACAGAACTCTGAGTTTCCTGAAATCCCAGCAAAATTTCTTTACCCAATCTTGATGATACTTGGTGGTAATTATCAGAACTCCAGCCACACTTGGCTCCCCAAATTTTGTTCTTCTAGGATAACGTGTTCATTTGCAGGAACATTTTGAATTTTGAGGTTTTCCCCTATAGGGAGTGATGCAGTTGAAATCAAACATGGTTTGTTCTAGCTGCTTGAAACATGACACACTTAATTAGTTCTCAGTCCGTGCTCTATGCTTTGTTCCCTCTTGAAGTACGTCTAAGCAGAGGCACTTGTCAGTCAAGGAAAAATCACTTTCATTTGCTAGTGTTTGCCAAGCTTCCACACAATTCCAAGTTTTCTGAAATCCCCAAAATATTTTTTTCAACCGATCTTGATGATACATGGCTGTAATGATCAGTACTCCAGTCACACTTGGCCCCCCAAATTTTGATCTTCTAGGTTGAAGTGTTCCTTTGCAGGAACATTTTGAAATTTTAAGTTTCACTTCATTTTCCCCTATAGGGATAGATGCAGTTGGTACTCTAAATCAATCACGGTTTGTGCAAGCTGCATGAAATTTAACATGCTCAGTTACTTCTCAGAGTGGTCTCTATGCTTTGTTCCCTCTTGCAGTAGCCATAAGCAGAGGAACTTGTCAGTGAAGGAAAATTAATTTTCATTTCAAAGTGTTTGCCAAGCTTCCACAAAACTCCATGTTCCCTGAAATCTCAGAAAATATTCTTTCACCCGAACTTTTTTATAATTGGCAAAAAAAGATCATTACTCCAGTCACACATGGGCCACCATAATTGGTTCTCTTAGGTTGAAACGTTTGATTCTAGGAAAAAGTTTGATTTTTAAGTTTCAATTTGTTTTCCCCTATAGGGTGAGAAGCAGTTGTATATATGCATTGGAAATCTAAATCCAACACAGTTTGTGCTAGCTTCTTGAAACTTGACACACTGAATTAGTTCTCATTGCACTCTCTATGCTTCGTTCCCTCTTGAAGTAGCCCAAAGCAGAAACTGGGGAAAAACGCTTTTATTTGAAAGTGTTTTCCAATCTTCCACAGAACTTCGAGTCTACTGGTATCACAGCAAATATTTTTTCACTTGATCTTGTTGATACTTTGCAGGAATCATCTGTATTCCATCTGCACTTGCCCCCCAAATTTTGTTCTAGGTTGAAATGTTCGTTTGCAGGAACACTTTAAATTTTTACTTTTCACTTTGTTTTCCCCTATAGGTATACATGGAGATAGAACTCTAAATCAAACAGGGTTCCTGCTAGCTGCTTGAATCTTCACACCCTCCATTAGTTCTCAGTGTGCTCTCTATGCTTTGTTCCCTCTTGAAATAGCCCTAAGCATAGGCACTTGTCAGTCAAAGAAAAATCACTTTCATTTGAAAGCGTTTGTGAAGCTTCCACAGAACTCCGAGTTTACTGAAATCTCAGACAATATTTTTTCACCTGATCTTGTAAATACTTGGTAGGAGTGATCGATACTCCAGTCACACTTGGCCTCCCAAATTTTGTTTTTCTAGGTTGAAGCGTTTGATTGCCGGATCAGTTTGAATTTTTAGGTTTCAATTCGTTTTCCCCTGTAGGGATAGATTAAATTTGAACCCTAATTCAAACACACTTTGTGCTAGCTGCTTGAAACTTGACACATTGAATTAGTTATCTGTGTGCTATCTATGCTTTTTTCCCTCTTGCAGTAGTCCTAAGACTACTACTTGTCAGTCAAGGAAAAATCACTTTTATTTGAAAGTGTTTGCCAAACTTCCACAGAACTCCGAGTTTCCTGAAATCCCAGCAAATATTTTTTCACCCAATCTTGATGATAATTGGTGGTAATGATCAGTACTCCAGTCACACTTTGCCCCCCCCCAATTTCGTTCTTTTTCGTTGAAGCTTTTATTTTCAGGAACACATTGAAATTTAAGGTTTCACTTCATTTTTCCCTCTGGGGATGGATGCATTTTGAACTCTAAATCAATCATGGTTTGTGCAAGTTGCCTGAAACTTGACATGCTCAATTAGTTCTCAGAGAGTTCTCTATGATTTGTTCCCTCTTGCAGTAGCCTTAAGCAGTGGCACTTGTCAGTCAAGAAAAAATCACTTTCATTTGAAAGCATTTGCAAAGCTTCCACAGAACTCCAAGTTTACTGAAATCTCAGCAAACATTTTTACATCCGTTCTTTTTGATACTTGGTGGGAATGATCAGTATTGCAGTCACACTTGCAACCCAAAATTTCGTTCTTCTAGGTTGAAGCATTCATTTTCAGGAACAGTTCGAATTTTCGGTTTCACTTATTTTTCCTTTATATGGGTAGATGCATTTGGAACTCTAAATCAAACACGTGTTGTGCTAGCTGGTTTAAACTTGGCACAGTCAATTAGTTCTCATTGCCCTCTCTATACTTTGTTCCCTCCTGAAGTATCCTAAAGCAGAAGCTGGGGAAAACCACTTTCATTTGCAAGCATTTGCCAAGCTTCCTAGAACTCTGAGTTTACTGAAATCTCAGCAAATATTTTTTTCACCCAATCTTGTTGATACTTGCAGGAATGATCATTACTCCAGTCGCACTTGGTCCCCTAAATTTCTTTCTTCTAGATTGAAGCATTCGTTTGCAGGAACAGTGTGAATTTTTAGGTTTCACTTTGTTTTCCCCTATAGGCATAAATGAGGAT
Organism: Marmota marmota marmota; assembly: GCF_001458135.2. Lineage (NCBI taxonomy): Eukaryota > Metazoa > Chordata > Mammalia > Rodentia > Sciuridae > Marmota > Marmota marmota. The sequence goes on along the minus strand of NW_026001656.1, from coordinate 797,111 downwards.
GGAACTCTAAATCAAACACGGTATCAGCTAGCTGCTTGAAACTTCACACACTGAATGTGTTCTCAGTGTACTCTCTATGCTTTGTTCCCTCTTGAAATAGCCTAAATCAGAGGCGGGAAAAAAACACTTTCATTGGAAAAGGTTTGTGAAGTTTTCACAGAATCCCGAGTTTACTGAAATCTCAGCAAATATTTTTTCACCCGAATATGTTGTTACTTGTCATGAATATTGGTACTCCAGTCACACTTGGGCCCTCAATTTGGTACTTCTAATTTGAAGTGTTGGTTAAGAGGAACCCTTTAATATTTAGGTTTCACTTCATTTTCCCCTATAGGGATAGATGTAGTTGAAACTCTAAATGAAACATGATTTGTGCTAGCTGCAAATCTTGACACACTCAATTACTTTACACTGTGTTCTCAATTCTTTGTTCCCTTTGAAGTAGCCGTATGCAGAGGCAAAGAAAAAACACCCTGCACCTAAACCTAAACATATCCCTAAACATAATGTTATCCCTTACTGTAACACTAACACTAAACCTTTCCTTAAATCTAACCATAATCCTAAACCTAACAATAACCCTAACCATAGCCCTAGCCCTACCACCAACCCTAACACTAGCCCTAACCAAATACTGAGCCTAACACTAACCCTAACCCTAACCCTAGCATTAAAACTTACCCTGACCCTAAACCTAACACTAATTCTAACCCTAAACCTTATCCTAACACTAACACTAACCCTAACCTAAAACTGAACCTAACATTAACACTAAACGAAAACCCAATCCTAACCCTAAATCTAAAACTTAACCTAACCTTAACCATAACCCTAACTCTAACCCTACCAGTAACCCTAACATTAACAGCAACCCTAACCCTAACACTAACAATAAACGTAACCCTAACCCTATCCCTAAACCTAACACTAACCCTAACCCTAACACTAACATTAACCCTAAATATAACCCTAACCCTAACACTAAACCTAACCTTTACACTAACAATAATTCTAACCCTAATCCTAAACCTAACCCTAACACTAAACTTAACCCTAACTCTAAACATAACACTAACACTAACCCTAATCCTCACCATAAACCTAACACTTACCCAAAACCTAACTCTAACACTAACACTAACCAAAACCCTAACACTAAAACTAACACTAAATCTAACCCTAACACAAACCAAAACCCTAACCCTATCCCTAAACCTGAAAATAACGTTAACCCTAACCCTAATTCTTACCTTAACCCTAACTCTAACCTAACCATAACACTAAACCTAAACTTAGCACTAACAATTACCCTAAAACTTACCCCAACCTTAATGGTAACTCTAACCTAACCATAACCCTAAACCTAACCTTAACACTAAAACTAACTCTAACCCTAAAACTAATTCTAACAGTAAACCTAACACTAACCCTAACACTAACATAACACTAACACCAATTCTACTACTATCCCTAATCCTAAACCTAACCCTATTCCTAAACCTAATACTAAGCCTAACAAACACCCTAACTCTAACACTAAACCGAATTCTACCTAATCCTACCACAAACCCAAACACAAACTCTAACACTAATCCTAATCCTAACCCTAATCCTAACCCAACCATAAAAATAACCCTAACTACCTAACAATATCAGATACACTAACCCTATTTTTTTCATAAACCTAAACATAAACCTAACCCTAACACTAACCCTAACCCTAATGCTAACCCTAACATTAATCTTAAACCTAACCATAACACTAACCCTAACCCTAACTCTAGCAAAAACCCTAAACAAACCCTAATGCTAACCATAATCCTAACCCTATCACTAACCCAAACACTAACTCTAAAACTAACACAGACACTAATAAAAACCCTAACCATAACCCTAAGACTAACCCTAACACTAACCCTAACCCTAGCACTAATCCTAACCCTAACACTCACCCTAACTCAAACCCTAACCTAATGCTCACCATAAACCTAAAACTAATCCTAAACCTACCAATAAACATAACACTAACCCAGTTACTAACCCTAACCCAAAACCTGAAACTAACACTAGCATTAATTTTAACCCTAATACTAACAATAACCCTAACCCTAAACATAACACTAACCCTAAACCTAACCCTACACCTAAAACTAACCCTTACACTAACCCTAACCAAAACACTAACACTCACCCAAACACTAACCCTAACACTAACCGTAATGCTCACCGTAAACCTAACACTAATTTTAAACCTAATCCTAAACATAACAGTAACCATAAACCTAACCCTAACCCTAAAACTAACACTAACCCTAACACTAACCCTAAATCAAACCCTAACCCTAACAATAATCCTAACACTAACCCTAACACTAACACTGACAAAAACCCTAAAATAACCCCAATTATAATTCTAACCATAACCCTAAATGTAATACTAAACCTAACCCTAACCTGAACCCTAACACTAACCTGAAAACAAACATTATACATAACCCTAACACAAACATAACACTAACCCTTATATTAACTCTTACCCTATCCCTAACATTAACCCTAATTTTAACCCTAACCCTAACCCTAACTCTAATTCTAACTCTAAATTTAACCCTAACCATTAACCCTAACCCTAACCCTAACAATAACCATAATCCTATACCCATCTCTAATGCTAAACTTAACACTAAACCTAACCTTAACCCTAACCCTAACACTAACCCTAGATTTATCCCTAACCAATACCCTAACACTTACTCTAATCCTAACCCTAACCTTAACCCTAACACAAAATAATTCTAAACCTAACCCTAACACTAACCCTAATTCTAACCCTAACATAACACTAACCATCAAACTTACCCTAAAACTAACACCAACCCTAAACCTAAACCTAACCCTATACCTTAACCTAACACTAAACATACCCTAACAGTAACCATGGATTAACATTAACCCTAACCCTAACAGTAATCCTAACCCTGACTCTAGCACTAAACATCACAAAAGCCTAACCTTAACAATAACACTAACCTTAACACTAAATGTAACAATAACTCGAACACTAACACAAACCCTAGCAAAACCCTAACCTTAACTCTAACCCAAAACAAAAACCTAACCCTAACCCTAAAAATAACCCTAACACTAAATTTAAAACTAACCCTAACACTAATTTTAATACTAACCCTAACACTAACACTAACCCTAACCTTAACTTTAAGAATACATTTAAGACTACCCCTAACTATAACCCAAACCCTAACACTTATCCTAAACCTAACACTAACCTAAACCCTAACCCTAACCATAAGCCTGAAACTAAAACTAATATTAATTTTAACCCTAACCCTAACACTAACCCTTAGCCTAAACATAACACTAACCCTAACCATAACCCTAATCCAAACCTAAGCCCTAACACTAACCCTAATGCTCACCATTAACGTAACACTAACTCTAAACCTAACCCTAACCAAAACACTAACCATAACCCTAAACATAACCCTAAACTTAACTCAAATACTAACACTAATCCTAACCCTAACCCTAATCTTAACATTAACCCTAACCCTAACCCTAACCCTAAACCTAAACCTAACCCTATAACATACACCAAATCCAACCTAGACCCTGACCCAATAATACACCTAACTCTAAACTTGGTGCTTACCCTATATCTAACCCTTACACTAGACTTAGCCATATCCTAATTTTAAAGCTGAACTTAACCAGAAAACTAGTCCTGACATTAGATTTCATTTTAATTAAAGCCCTAGCCCTAATACAACCCCTCATTATAGCTTTAATCCTAGCCTTATTCCTAACCCCAACCCTAATCCTAGCCTAAAACCTATCTATAACCACATCCCTTTTCCTAAATCTAACTCTAACCCTAACCCAACCCTAACACTAACCCTATCTCTACACCTAACACTAGGCCTAACACTAACACTAAACCTAGTGCTAATCATAGCCCTAATATAGCCCTAACCCTAAACGTAACCCAATTCCTAGCCCTAAAACTAACTCTAACTTTCAAAATATCCATATCCCTAATTTTAAACCTATACCTTAAGATAACCCAAAACCTAGCCCTATCCCTATTCCCAAGCTTATCCCTAATATTTATCTTAGCCCTAAACCTGGGTCTAACACTAAATGTAAGCCTAAACCTCACCCTAACACTAGCCTTAACACTAATGCTAATTGGAAAACTAGTCCTAACCCTACCCTAGCCCTAAACCAAAACCAAGTCATAACCATACACCTAACTCTGAACTTAAACCAAACCCTAACACTACATATAGCCCTAAACCTAGCCCTAATTTGAGTCCTAACCCAAACACTAGAAAAATCCATCACCCTGACTTAGACCATAACACTAATCCTAGCTCTAAACAATGCCATAATGCTAACCCTAGAACTAGCCCTAATTGGAATCCTAGTTTTTAAGTTAGCTGTAGCCCTAATTCTATACAAATCCTAACCCTAATCTGAGCCCTAAGCCTAGGTTTAACACTAACCCTAACCCTAACATTAGCCCTAAACCTAACCCTAACCCTATCTGTAACCCTATTTTTCCTAAGCCAAATCCTCACCTTAATGCTACCCTAGTCCTAAAACTAATCCTTAACCTACCCCAAACACTACCTCTATTACTAGTTCTAATCCTGTCCTCATTCAAGCTCTAACCCTAACTCAAACCCTAACCCAAGGCCTGACCCTTATTCTGACCCTAACACTAACCCTAGGTCTAAACCAGACCCTAACCCTAAAGCAAACCATAACCCTACCCTACTGGTAAACCTATACCCAATCCTAACAGTAACACTAGAACTAGACTAAACCTAATCCTAAAGAGAGTCATAATATAGCCTTAGCCCTAAAGAAATACCTTAATGTGACCCTAAAGTTTTACCTAACCCTAACCCGAACAATGACACTTAACCTAACATAAACCCTAGCTCTAATCCTTATGCTAACCCAAAACCTAACCCTAACACTAGACTTATACATAACCTTAACCCTAAAACTAGCCCTAAACCTTTTCTAGCCCTAAAACCAAACTGAGCCATAACCCTACATCTAACCTTTAACCTAAATCAAACCCTAACCCTACACCTAGCCCTAAAGCTAGCCATAATTTGAGTCCTAAACCTAACCCTAGAAATAATCCTGACCCTGACTCACACCTTAAAACTCACCCTAGCTCTAAACATTGCCCTAATGTTAACCCTAAAATTAGCCCTAATTGGAATACTAGTTTTTACATTAGCTGTAGCCCTAATGGTAACACAAATCCTAGCCCTAATATGAACCTTAACCCTAGTTTAACATTAACCCTACCCCCAACTCAAAATCAAATACTATCCTAAATCCTAAGCCAAACTCTCACTCTAACTTTACCCTAGTCCTCACCCTATTCCTTAGCCTACCTCAAACCCTAGCTCTATTTCTAGTCCTACCCTAGTCCTCATACTAGCTGTAACCCTAACCCAAATGCTAACCCTAACCCTGACCCTTACTCTGACCCTAAAACTAATCTGAAGTCTAAACCTGACCCTAACCCTAAAACCAACACTACCCCTACCATTACAGTTTAACCTATACTTAAATCTACAGTAATACTAGCACTAGACAAAACCTAATCCTTAACAACGTCATAAAACTAGCCCTAGCCCTAACAAAAAAACCTACCACTACCCCTATCATTAACCCTTAACCTAACACAAAGACTAACCCTATTCCTAGACCCAATGCTAGTCCTAATTCTGCCTTTAACCATAAACCTAACTATAACCCGAACAATGACACTTACCGTAACAGAAACCCTAGCTCCAAACCTTATTCTACCCCAAAACATAACCCTAACACAAGACTTATCTATAACCATAACCTTAAAACTACCTGTTGCGCCGTTGCGCGCGACTTCTTGCCCTCAAGAAAGACGCAACCCAAGAATCTTCTTTCAACAACGTTTTATTCAGGCCCCTGATAGTTCTTCTTCCTTTCTCGGATGCCCCTCCCAGCCTTAATAAAGCATCTCAAGCCCCAATGCAAAGCAGCCACGTGGAGCTTTCTCATAGAGTGATGAAAAGTCATGCGCCAACTCTCCCAAACAAGGAGTTGTTTGTCACAGACCACAGCGGAGCCAGCGCCATCGTGTAATGGTGACCATAATTTGCATAAACGGCAGAAGGGGCTCACCACAACTACCCATGACTAGAATTCTAGCTCTTACACTACTCATATCCCTAAAGTGAACCATAAACCTCACACTAAACCTAGCCTTTATCCTAGGCCTAATCATAGCTGTAATAATAACTCTAACTGTAACCCTATACCTAACCCTAACCCTAATCCTCGCCCTTTCTCTAATCCTAGCTCAAATGATAACACTTACCTAAACATAACCCTAACCATAACCCTAACCCTAGCACTGACTCTAGCCATAAACTTCGCCCTAGCCCTAACCCTAGCTTAAACCCTAATACTTACCTAGAGCCTAACACTAACATTAACCCTAGGCCTAACTCAAACCCTAGCACTAAATCTAAACTTAACCATAGCCCTAACATTAGCTCTAACATTACCCTGACGATAAGCCTAACCAAATGCTAACCCTAGGCCTAACGCTAACCCTATCGCTAATACTAACCATATCTATTAACATAAACCTAACCTGAACCCTTAATCTAACCCTATCCATTACCCTAACCCTAACCCTAAAGCTAATTCAAGCCTTAAACCTAAACCTTTACTTTATCCATAGCCCTGATGCTAGCCATAAACCTAGCATTAATCATGTCCCTACCATAAACTAGAACTAACCCTAACTCAAACCCTCGCCCTAGTCCTAAACCTAGCTAAAACTGTAAGCCTTAACCTAAACATAACCCTTACTCTAACCCTAACCCTAGCCCTGACTCTAACCCTAACCCTTGCCCTAGCCCTAACACTACCTGAAACACTAACACTTACCTTAAACCTAATCCTAATTCTAAACCTAGCCCTAATCCTAACATAAAATCTAGGCCTAACCTTAGCTCTAACCCTATCCATTACCCTAGAGGTAAGCTTAACCCAAATATTAACACTAGGCCGAACCTAACACTATCATCAACACTAACTCTATCCATTACTCTAAACCTAACCTGAAATCTAAACTTAACCCTATCCATTACCCTAATCCTAACCCTAATGTTAATTCAAGCCTTAATTCTAAACCTTAACCTAAACCAAACCGTACACTGACTCTGACCCTTATAATACACCTAGCTCTAAACCTGAACCTTACACTAAACCCAACCCTACACTAGACCTAGCCATAACCTAACCCTAAAACTAACCCTAAACATGAACCTAGACCTGACATTAGCCCTACATCTAATCCTATCCCTAACTCTTACACAAACCCTAATCTTCATTTTAGCCCTAAACCTAGCCTTAATCCCACCCAAACTGAAATCCTAGCCCTATCCCTCATATTAACCCTCGCTCTAGCCCTGAACATAGCTATAAACTGATCCTTTCCCCTAACACTAACCCTTGCCCTAACCCTAACCTTAACACTAACCCTAACTCTAGCCCTAACCATAGGCCCCACTCTACCACTAATCCTAGCACTAAGTTTAGCCCTAATTTAGCCCTAACCCTAAACTACCCTTAACTCTAGGCCTAAAACTAACTCTAATTCTCATACTAGCCCTATTTCTTGTTCTTATCCTATTCATTACCATAACCCTAGCACAAGTCCTAATCTTAGCCTTAACCCTAGTCCATGACCTAACCATATATCTAAGAATAACTCTAAATATATCCCTAACCCTAAGCCTAAACCTCACCCTATCACTAGACCTAACAGTACTGGTATTCCTATAACTAGCCCTAACCCTAGTCTTAGCCCTGAAACAAAACTGAGCCATTCCTCTAACCCTAAATGTTAACCTAAACCAAACCCTAACCCTACACCTAGCCATAAACCCCTAGCTCTAATTCGAGTCTTAAACCTAAAACTAACCCTTACCCTTACTTATATCCTAACACTAACCCGAGCTCTGAATATCACACTAACCCTAAAGAGAAAGCTAACACGAGTCCTTGACTATAAACTAACCCTAAATCTAACCCTATCTCAACCCTAGTTCTTACATTAGCCATAGTCCTAACCCTAGCCCTAAATCTAATAGAAAAACTAGTCCTTATCTGAGCCCTAAACCTAGATGTAACTCTAAATCTAAACTTAATCCTAACACTAATCCTAAACCTAAACCTAGCCCTAATTGTAGCTCTAACTATATCATTTACTCTAAGCCCAACTCTATCAATAATTCTAAACTTAGTCCTAATACTAATCTTTAGCCTAACCCAAACCCTAACCCTGTTACTTGTCCTAACCCTAGCCTTCATTCTAGCACTAACCCTAACCCAAATCCTAACCCTATCACAAACCCTCGGTCTAATTCTGACTCTCCCCCTAAAACAAACCTTAAAATTATCCCTATAAGTAAACTTATATCTAAACCTAACACCAGCCCTACAACTAAACCTAATCCTAAATATAGCCATAACTATAGCCCTAGAGCTAAAAAAAACCCTTAGCCCTAGCCCTAACAATAACCCTTAACCTAAAAAAACACTAACCATATTGCTAGAACTAAACCTAGTCCTAATTCTGGCTGTAAAACTAACTCTAACTTGAAAACTGATCCTGAGAGCAACACCAAACCTAGCTCTAAAACTGACTCTAACCAAAAACCTAAACCTAACACTAGACCTAGCCATAACCCTAACCCTAAAACTAGCCCTAATCAGAACCCTAGATCTTACATTACCCACAGCCTTAATCCTGGGCCTAAATCTAACAAAAAACCTAGCCGTAATCCGAGGCTTAAACCTACCCTAAGCATAATGTTAACCCTAAACGTAGCCCTGACCCTAAACCTCGCCTTACTCCTAAACTTATCTCAAAGCCTAACCCTTAGCCTAAATGTAACCTATCCCTATCCCTAACCATAAACCTAACCCTAGCCCCAATCTAACCTTAACCCTAGCACTAACCCTAACTCTAATCCTAAACTTTACTCTAACCCTAACCATAATATAACCATATCCCTAAACTTAACCCTATCCCTAATCCTAATTGTAAACCTAACCCTATACCTAACCCTAAACCTAAACCTTACCATACACTTAAACCTAACTCAACCCTAACACTAACCGTAACCCACACTAAACCTGGCCCTAAATCTAAACCTATCCATTACTTATGCATTAACCCTAAACCTGACCTTAACCTAACCCTAAACTTACATCTAACCTAATCCATTACCAACACCCTAAATCTAACCCTAGACCTAACACTAAACCTAACACTCGCCCTAGCCCTAACACTAGCTTAAACCCTAACCCTTACACTAACCCTAACCCTAGCTGTAGCCCTAACCATAACCCTAACTCTAGCACTAACCCTAACCATAACACTACACCTAATACTAATCCTAGACTTAATTTATCCCTATTTCTAACCTTAACCCTAATTCTAGACCTAAGACTAACTATAACTCTCACACCAGATCTATCCCTAGTTCTAACCCTACTTATTACCATAACCTTAAACCTAGCCCTAACCCAAATATTAACCCTTGACCTATCCGTAACCCTAGTACTAACTCTAGATCGAAAGCTAGCTGTAAATCTAACCCTAACTTGATGACAAAGCGTAACCCTAAAACTAGACATAATCCTAATGGTAATTCTAAAAGTAGCCCTAACCATAGCCCTATCCCTATAATAAAACCAAGCCATACCCCTACACATAGACCTAAACTTAGCCCTTATTCAAGTCCTAACCCTAACCCTAAACCTTACCATGACTCTGATTTATATCCAAAAACTAACCCTTGCTGTAAACATCTCCCCAACCTTAAACCTAACCCAACAATCCCTAGCCCTAAACTTAATCCTAAAACTAACCCTAATTGTAACCCTAAATCTTACATTAGCTGTAACCCTAATACTAGCCCTAAACCTAATACAAACATACCCCTAACTCGAGTCCTAACCTAGGCTTTAACCCTAAATCTAATACTAAGCCTAGCCCTAACCGTAGCCCTAACCCTAGCTTTACTCTATCCTTTACCCTAAGCCAAACTGTCACCCTAATGCAAACCCTAATCTAAAAATAATCCTTAACCTAACCCAAACCCTAACCCTATTACTACTCCTAAACGTAGTCCTCATTCTAACTCTAACCATAACACAAACCCTAACCCTAATCTTGACCCTTATTTAGACCCTAAAACTAATCTTAGGTCTAAACCTGAACCGAAATCTAAACTGAACCCTAACACTAGCCCTACCCCTAGCTCTAAACCTGATGCTAACAATAAACCTAATCCTTACAATAGACCTAGCCAGAAATCTAACCCTATAACTATCCTTAACATAACCCTAGACCTGACATTAGCCCTAGATATAATTCTGGCCCTAACCCTAACACAAAACTTATCTCTCAGCCTAGCCAAAAACCTCACTTTAATCACAACCCTAACCCTAACCCTAAACCTAACCCTTTCCCTAGCCCTAAAACTATCTATAATACCATACCTTACCCTAAACCTAATCCTAACACTAACCCTAGCCCTAACCCTAACCCTAAACCTAGACCTAATTACAGCCCTAATTTAGACATGTCCCTTACCAGAAGCCTAACCTTATCCCTTATCATCACCCTAAACCTAGCCTTAAATTTGATTCTAACCCTAGCTGTATTCTTAGCCCTAATTCAAACCTAACTCTAAATCTAACCCTAACCCAAAGCCTAAAACTCACAATAACACTAGCCCTAACCCTAATGCTAATCCAAAAACTAGCCCCAAACCTACTGCAAGCCCAAACAAACAAACAAACAAACAAACAAAAAAACGAGTCATAGCCCTAACCCTAAACATTAAACTAAACCAAACCCTAACCCTATACCTAGCCCTAAACCTATTCCTAATTCTAGTCCTAACCCTATCCCAAAAACTAACCCTGACCCTGAATCTGACCCTAATACTAACCCTGGCTCTAAACATTATCATAAACGTAAACCTAACCCTAATACTAGACCTGCCCCTAACCATATAACTAGCGCTAAACATAAGCCTACTTCATACATTAGCTGTAGCCTTAACCCTAGCCCTAAACTAGCCCCAAACCTAGCCTTAATCTGAGTCCTAAACTCAAAAATTAAACCTAACACTAACACAAACACTAGCCCTAATCCTATACATAACCGTAGTCCTAACCTTAGGTGTAACTCTATACATTACCCTATGATAACCCTAACCCTTATGCTAACCCTTGGCCTAACCCTAACCCTGTCAATTACACTAAACTAAATGTAATCCCTAAAACTAACCCTGTAATTACCCTAACCCTAAAAAATGCTAAATTGAGCCTAAATCTAAACCCTAATTGAACCCAAACTCTAATCCTGACCCTGACCCTAAAAATAACCCTAGATCTAAATCTTACCCTTATCCTAACCCTAACACTCCCACTGGACCAAGCCATAAACCTAACACTAAATCTACCCTAACTGTAACCCTAGACCTGACGTTAGTGTTAGCCCTAATGTTATCCCTAACCATATCATATAGCCTAGTCCTCACCCTAGCCCTAAATCTAACCTTAATTATAACCCTAACAATAACCTTAGCCCTAATCCTAATACCCTCACCCTAGCCCTAGCTGTAACCACATCCCTTATCCTAAATGTATCCCTAATTCTAACCTTAACCCTGGTCGTAACCCTTGACCTATCCTTAGCCCTAGCACTAATGCTAGATGGAAACCTAACTCTAAATCTATCCCTAACTCGATGCCTATGCCTTACCATAAAACTAGCACTAACCCTAATATTAATCCTAGAACTAGCCTTAACTCTTGCCTTAACAGTAACCCTATATGTAATTTAGCCTGATCTCTATCCCTAACCCTAACCCTAGCCCTAAGACTAACTCTAACTCTCACACTAGCCATATAACTCATTCTAACCCTATCCCTTACTGGAACTTTAACCCTAGCCATAATCCTAGTCCTAAAACTTGCCCTCCTTAGCCCTAGCACTAACCTTAGATCAAAATCTAACTCTAAATCTAACCCTAACACGAAGCCTAAGCCTAACTCTAACACTAGCCCTAACCTTAACACTAATCCTAAAATTAGCCCTAATCCTAACCCTAGCCCTAAAACAAAACCAAGCCATAGCTCTAACCCTACACCTTAAACTAAACCAAACCCTAACCATAAACCTACCCTTAAGCTTAGCCCTAATTTGAGTTTGAAGCCGAACCCTGAAAATAACCAGGGTCAGTTTTAACTTGACCCTGACTCTGACACTAACACTAATCCTATCTCTAAACATTACCCTAACCCTAAACCTAATGCTAACACTAAACCTAGCCCTAATCTTAACCCTATCATTATCCTAACCTAACACTAATGCTAATTCTATCCGTAAATTTAAACTATAACCTATCCCAACCCCTAACCCAGACCTTAACCTTAATAATACCCCTAAACCTAAACCTGAACCTAACCCTAAATCTAACCCTTATACTAGACATAGCCATAATAATAACCCTAAAACATAATTTGATACCTGAATTTGGACATACTCCTAATCCTAGCACTAAAAATAAATCAAAGTCTAACCCTCATGCTAGCCCTAAAACTAGCCTTAATTATAACACTAACCCTAACCATAGCCTTAACTCTAATTCTAAATTTCACCCTACCTCTATACCTAGATATAAGAATATCCCTTACCTCTTTAAACTTAATCCTAAATCTAACACGAACTCTAGGCTTAAGCTGAACACTAACCATAGACCTAATCCTTGACCTAATTTAACCCTATCCCTAACTCAAACTCTAATCTCAGCCCTAAGAGTAACTCTAATTCTCACACTAGCCCTATCACTAGTTCAAACCCTATCCCTTACCATAACACTAACACTAGCCCTAACCCTTGCCATATCTTTAGTTCTAGCCCAAGCCCTAGATCTAACCCTAACTCTAAATCTAACTCTAAACGTAAACCTAACACTAACACTAACCCTAACCCTAACCCTAAATCTAATTATAAAACTAGCCCTAACCCTAACCTTAGCAGTAAAACAAAACCAAGCAATAGCCCTAACCCTAAACCTTAACTTAAACCAAACCCTAACTCTACACCTAGACATAACCCTAGCCTTAATTCGAGTCCTAACCCTAACCTGAAAACTAACCCTGACCATAACTCATATCCTAAACTCACTCTAACTCTAAACACCATCCAAACCTTAAACCGAAACCTAACATTAACCCTAGCCGTTATTTGAGCTCAAAACCTAATCCTGAACCTGACTCATATCCTAAAACTAACCCTAGCTCTAAATATCACCCTAACCTTAAACCTAACCTTAACACTAGACCTACCCCTACCCCTAACCCTAAAACTAACCCTAATTTTAACCCTAGTTCTTACATTAGAGATTGCCCTAATGCTAGACCTAACACACACAAAAACAAGCCCTATTCTGAGCCCTAACCCTAGCTTTAACCCTAACCTTACCTTAATTCTAGCCCTACCCTAGCTCTAAACCTATCCTCTACCGTAAGCAGAATCTTAAACTTAATGATAAACATAGACCAATCACTAAACCTTAAGCTAACAAAATCCTAATACCATTAATAGTACTGAAACTAGCCCTCATTCTAGCTCTAATTCTATCCCAAAATCTAACACTAGCCCTGACGCTTATTCTGAGCCTAACACTAACCCTAGGCCAAACCTGACCCTAAACCTAGACCAAATCGTAACACTGGCCCTACCAGTAAACTTATTCCTAAACCTAACCTTATGACTATCCCTAATCTAAAAACTAAAACTAAATCTATCCTTAACTCTATCCCTAGACATAAACAAAAACCTAGTCCTAGCCCTAACAATAACCCTTACCCTAACCCAAACACTAATCCTACCTTTAGACCTAAACCTAGTTCTAATTCTGGTTGTAAATCTAACTCTAACTCTAACCCAAACATTGACCCTGCCTTTAACAGTAAACCTACCTCTAAACCTCACTCTAACTGAAAATCTAAACCTAACACTTGACCAAGCAATAACCCTAACCCTAAAACCAGCCCTAATAATAACCCTAGCTCTTACATTACAAACAACCAAAACCCTAGGCCTAAACCTAACACAAAAGCTAGAGCTAATCCTTGGCCTAACCATAGCCCTAACCCTAACCAAGCCCTCAACTTAGTCCTAACCCTAGCTCAAACCTAACACTTACTGTAAGCATAAACCTAGAACTATCCCTAAATCTAACCCTAACCCCAGCCCTAATCCTAACTTTATCCCTAGCCCTAACCCTTGCTCTAAACCTACCCATTACTCTAAACCTTACCCTAACCCTATTGGTAACCCTAGCCTTAATCTCAACCCTAAACAGAAAACTAACCCTAGACTTAACCCTAAACCTAACACTTGCTATAGCCCTAATCATAGCTCAAACCCTAACACTTAATATAAACGTAAACATAACCATAGCCCTAACCCTAAACCTAAACCTGAATCTAACACTAACCCTAACCCTAAAACTAAATCTAACCATATTCATTACCCTAAACCTAACCCTAGTGATAACCCTAGACTTAACTCTAACCCTAACCCGAAACATACCATAATCATATTCCTAGAACTAACCCTGAAACTCACCCTTGTTCTAGCCCTAACCATAGCTCAGAACCTAACTCTTACACTAAACATAAACTTAACGCTAACCCTAGTTCTAACCCTCACCCGAAACCTAACTCAAGACATAATCCTAACAGTAACTCTAGCTCTAACCTTAGCTCTAACTGTATCCGTTACCCTAATCATAACCCTTACCCTAATGCTAACCCTAGGCCTAACCCTAACCCTATTGCTAACCCTAACACTACCAATTACCCTAAACCTAACCTGAACCAAAAACGTAATGCTATCATTACCCTAACCCTAATCCTAATGCTAATTGGAGCCCTAAACCTAAACTCAAACCTAAACCAAACCAAATTAGGGCTAAGATTAGGGCTAGGGTTAGTGTTAGCTTTAGGCGTAGGGTTAGGGTTAGGGTTATGATTAGGCTATTAGGGCTAGGTTAAGGGCTAGGATTTTTGTTAGGGTCAGGGCTGACACTGACCCTAATAACTCCCCTAGATATAAATCTGACCCTTACCCTAAACCTAATGCTTACCCTAGACCTAGCCAAAAACCTGACCCTAAAACTATCCCTAAACATAACCTAAGACCTGACATTAGTGCTAGACATAATCTTAGCCCTAACACTAAAAAAATTCTAGCCCTTATTCTAGCCCTAATTATACATTGGTCATAACCCTAACCCTAACCCTAGGCCTAATGCTAACACTAATCCTAACCCTAATCTCAGCACTAATTTAGCCCTATCCCTAACCTATCTCTAACCCTAGACCTAAGACTAAGTCTAACTCTCACCCTAGCCCTAAAACTATTATTAATCCTATCTCTTACCAAAACCCTAATCCTAGCCCTAATCCTAGGCCTATCCCTAGCCCATTCCTTAGCCTTTGCCCTAACCCTAGATTGAAACCTAACTCTAAATCTAACTCTAACCCTAAGCCTAAACCTTAACCTAACACTAGCGCTAACCATAACCCTAAAGCTATTCCTAAAATTAGTCCTAAATATAGCCTTAGCTTTAATACAAAACCGATCCATATCCCTAAACCTAACCCTTAACCTAGAACAAGCCAAAACCCCAGACCTAGCCCTCACCCAAGCCCTAATTTGAGTTTTAAGCCAAACCCTAAAATTAACCCTGAACTTGACTCTGACCCTAAAACATCAACCTAACCCTAAACTTAAACCTAACATTAGACCTAGCCCTAACCCTAACCCTAAATCTAGCCCTAAATGTAACCCTAGTACTTACATTAGCCATAACCCTAAACCTAGCTCTAAGTTAACCCAAAACCTAGCCCTAATCCAAGCCTTAAACCCAGCTTTAACCCCAACCCTAAATTTAACACTAATCTTAGCACTAATGATAATTATAACCCTAGACCTAACACTAGCTCTAACCATATTCATTATCAAAAACATAATCCTAACCCTAATGCTAACCATAGGCCTAAATCTAACCCTATCCCTAATCCTAACCCTATCCATTACCCTAAACCTAATTTGAAACCTAAACCTAATCCGATCAGTACTCTAATCCTGACCTTATGCTAATTTGAGTCCTAACTATAAACCTTAACCTATCCCAAACACCAATCACGACCCTGATTCTAATAATACCCTTAGATCTCTACCTGACCCTAACCCTAAACATAACCCTTACACCAGATGTAGCCATAAACCTAACCCTAAAAATATTTTTAAATGCAATGCTGGACCTGAAATTACCCAAACCCTAATTCTAGCCCTAAACCTAGGCTTAATTGTAACCCATACCATAACCCAAGATTTAACCCTTATTCTAACCCTAACCTAGCCCTAAACCTAGCTAAAACCCCATCCCTTACCCTAAAACTAACCATAACTCTAAACCTAAAAATAACCCAATATATAACCCTAATCCTCCCACTAACCCTAGGCCTAACACTAACACTAAGGCTAGCACTAATCTTAGCCCTAATTTAAACCTATCATAACCCTAACCCTAGCCCTAAGGCTAATGCTCACTCTTGCCCTAGCCCTCACCATAGTTGTATACTTAGCCCTAAACATGACTCTAGATCTAAACCTAATTCTAAATTTAAACACAACTCTAAATTTAACTGTAACCACAAGTCTAAACCAAACCCTAAAACTAGCCTTAACTGTAACACTGATCCTAATACTTGCCCTACCTCTAGCCATAGCCATAAAACAAAACAAAGGCATAGCCCTAACCCTAACCTTAAACCTAGCCAAAACTTAACTCTACACCTACAGTAAACCCTAAATATAAAAGTAACCCTAACCCTAACCCTAATTCTTACCCACAGCATAGACCTAAATGTACCTCTATACCCATTGCTTACACTAAATACTAATTCTACACGTAACCCTAACCCTAACACTAACCCTAACTCTAAAGCTAACACAAACCCAAATCCTAACACTAAAACTAATGCTAACCCTAATCCTAACCCTACCAGTAACCCTAACTCTAAACATAACCCTAACCCTAACCCTAATACTAAACCTAAATCTATCTCTAAACCAAACACTATCCCTACACTTAATGCTAACCATAACCCTAGCAATAACACGAACCTTAAAACCAACCCTAACCTTATCACTAATCCTAAAACTAACCCTAAAGCTAACAATTACCGAAAGCCTATCCCTAACCCTAACCCTAACACTAACTCTAACCATAATAATAACACTAACACTAACCTAACACTAACCTAACACTAAAACTAATCCTAAAACCAACCCTAACCCTAATCCTAACACTAATTTTAACCATAACCCTAAGCCTGTCACTAACACTAAACCTAAACCTAACCATAAACATAACACTAATCCTATCCCTAACCCTAATGCAGACACTAAACAAACCCTAAACTTAATCCTAACCCTAAAACTAACCATAACTGTAAACCTAATCATAACCCTAACATTAAACATAACCCTAACTCTAACCATAAATCTAACCCTAATCCTATTGGTGACACTAACCATAACCCTAAAACTTACCCTAACACAAACTGTAACCCTAACCCTATTCCTAACACAAACCCAAAACCTATCCCTAAAACAAAGCCTAACTGGAACACTAACCCTAATTCTAACCCTTACAGTAACACTCAACCTAACCCTAAACCTAACTCTAACAGTAATGCTAAACATATCTCTAACAATACTTCTAACCTTAAACTAACCCTTACCCTAACCCTAACCCTTATCTAAGAGTAATATTAACCCTAACCCTAACCGTAATCCTACAACTAATCCTAACCCTAAACCTAACGCAAACCGTAACACTAACACTAAACCCCTAATACTAACCATAACCCTAACTCTAACACTAACCCTAATCCTAACTCTGACACAAACCCTATCCCTAAACCTAACACTAACCCTAACCCTAACACTAACCCTAAACCTATCCCTAAACCTAACACTTTCCCTAACCCTAAACCTAACCATAAGCCTAACACTAACACTAACCCTTACCCTAATACTAATCATAACCCCAAACCTAACACGAACACAAACCCTAACCCTAATACTAAACCTAACCCTAATTCTAACCCTTACCCTAACTGTAACACTAAACATAACACTAACCCTAAAACTAACAATAACCCTAAACCTAAATATAACCCTAACCCTAATACTAAACCTAACCTTAAACCAAACCCTAAAGCTAAACCTAACTCAAACCCAAAAACTAATCCTGAACCTACACTATCACTAACCCTAACATTTACCCTAAAAGCAACCCTAACCCTTATCCTAACAATAAACCAAACTATAAACCTAACTTTAATACTAAACCTAACCTAACCCTAACCCTAAACCTAATAATAACCCTAACCCTACCCTAACACTAAACATAACATAAACCATAACACTAAACTTAACACTGAGTCTAACATTAACCCTAACCCTAAATCTAATCTTAACACTAACACAAATGCTAACACTGACCCTAAACCTAACCCTAACCCCAACCCTAAATTTTATCCTAACCCTAAACCTATACCTAACACTAACCTTAATTCTAACCCTTAACCTAACACTAATGCTAAAACTAAACCTATACCTAACCATAAAACTAACCCTAAACCAAACCCTAACACTAAAACTAACTGAAACCCTAACACTAACCATAACACTACCCCTGAACCCAACCTTAACCCTTGCACTAAACCTAAACATAACACATTTCTTAACCATAAGCCTAACCCTAAATCTAACCATAACCCTAACCCTAACACTAAGAGTAACACAAAACCTAAAAAAACACTAAACCTAAACTTAAACCTAAACCTAACACTAACCTAACTCTAATACTAACACTGCCATTAACATTAAAACTAACCCTAATTCTAATCGTAATCCTGACCCTAAACCTAAGCCTAAACCTAAACCTAACACAAACCCTAACCCTAAACATAACCCTAACCATAACAAAACCCGAACTCTAACCCAAACCCTATCTCTAAACCTAACACTAAATCTTAACCTAACCGTAACCCTAATTCTAACAATAACTCTAACCCTAACCTGAAACTTCACCCTAAATCTAACTCTAAACCAAACACTACCTGTAAACTTAAAACTAGCACTAACCTTAACCTTAAACCTAAAATTAATACTAACACTGACACTATCCCTAGCCCTTAACCTAATACTAAACCTAACACTAACCCTAACCCTAAATCTTACACTAACCCTAACCCTAACACTAACCCTAACCCTAACCCTATTTCTAACAATAACCTAACCCTAACGCTAAACTTCGCACTAAATATAACACTAAACCTACATTAACCCTAACCATAAAACTAGCATTAACCCTAACCCTAACCCTAACCCTAACCTTAACTATAACACTAAAACTAACCCCAATTCTAACCATAATCTGACCCTAACCCTATCAATAATCCTAAACCTAACTAATCCTAACCCTAACCCTAATCCTAATCATAACCCTAAAACTATACTAACACTAACCCTAAACCTAACACTAACACTAACCAAACACTAATCCTAACCCTAACCCTAACCATAATTTTAACACTAAACCTAACCGTATTCCTAAACATGAACCTAAAATAAACCTAATCATAAACCTAATCCTAACACGAACAATAACCCTAATCCTAACTGTAACCCTAACACAATCTCAAAAATGAAACCTAACCCTAACACTAACCCTAACCCTAACACTAACCCTAACACTAACCCTAACAATACCCTAACCCTAAACCTAACCCTTTAACTGTCTCTAAACCTAACCCTAAACCTAAACATAAAACTAAACTTAACTCTAAACCCAACCCTAAAACTAAGCCTAACCCTAAACCTATCCCTTACCTTAACACTATCCCTAACCCTAACACTAAACTTAACATGAACCCTAAACCTAACCCTTCCTCTAAACCTAAAACTAACCTAAAATATAACCCTAACCCTAACATTGTATCTAGCGCTAACCCTAACACTTACACTAATACTAAACCAAACACCAACCCTAACACTAACTCTAACCCTAACTCTAACCCAAACACATACAATGACCCTAATCTTAAACCTAACACTAAACCTAACACTAACCATAACTTTAACCCTAACACTAACCCCAACCCTATACCTAAACCTAACACTAACCCTAAACCTAACTATAACCCTAAAGCTAACCCTAACCTGATGCTAATACTAATCCTAAAACTCACCCTAATCCTAACCCCAAAACTAACCTTAACCCTAAACTTAACTCTAACTCTAACCCAAACACTAATCCTAAACCTAACCCTAACCCTAACAAAACCCTAATCTTACCCTAAGCCTAACACTAACCCTAAACATAACCCTAAACCTTACACTAACCCTAAACCTAATCCTAACCTAACACTAACACAAACACCAACCCAACCATAACCCTAACTCTAACCTAATTCTAATGCTAACCCTTATGTAAACCTAACCTAATCCTAAACCTAACAATAGCCTTAACACTAATCATAACCCTTACACTAATGCAAACCCTAAAAATTTTACTAAGCCTACCCCTCACCAACAACGAGATCATAACACTAACAATAACCCTAAAACTAAGCATAACTTAACACTAACACTAAACTTAACCCTAACACTAACACTAACTCTAACTCTAATCCTAACACAAACCATAACCCAAACCATAACCCTGAACCTAATCTAACCCTAAACTTCACCATTACCTTATCTGAACACTAACCCAAACACAAACACTAACCTAACCCTAAACATAAAATTAACTTTAACCATAACCATAACCATAACCCTCACCATAACACTAAACCTAACCCTAAACCTGAACTTAACTCTAACTCTAATCGTAACCCAAAACCTAACACTTACCTAACCTAAACCATAACACAAATCTTAAACCTAACCCTAACCCTAATCATAACACTAACTATAACAATAAAACTAAGCCTAACCCTAACCATTCCACCAAGCCTGACCCTAACCCTAACCCTAACCATAATCATAACACTAACCCTAAACCTATCCCTAACATTAACACTAACACTATCCGACCCTTACCCTAGTAATAACATTAACAGTAACTGTAACTCTAACCTGAACGCAAACCCTAATCCAAATTTTAATCCTGACACTAATCTAACCCTATCCAATACCCTTACCTAAGCCTAACCCTAAACCAAACCCTAACACTAAACCTAACCCTAACCCTAATGTTGACACTAACCTAACCCTAAACCTCACACTTACCCTACATCTAACCTTATCCCTAACACAAATCTTAATCCTAACGAAAACCCTAAACCTAACACTCACCCTAACACAAACCCTAACCCTAAACCTCAACCTAACAGTAACACTAACCCTAACCCGAAACCTAAAGAAAAAAATTACCCTAATCCTAACACTAAACCTAACCCTAACACTAACCCTAAACCTAAGACTAACCCTAACTCTAATCCTAACACTAAAACTAAATCTAACTATAACCTTAACCAAACACTAAAAATAATCCTAATTTTAATCCTTACAATAAAACTAACCCTAAACTTAACCCTAAACCTAAACCTAACACAAAAACTAATTGTAATCCTAAACCAAACCCTAAAACACTAACTGTAACCATAACCCTAACCTTAAAACTAAACCTAAACCTAATCCTAACCATAACACAAACCCCAAACCTAACCACAATCCGAAACTTAACCAAACACTAACCCTAACCCTAACCGAACACTAACCCTAACCCTAAACTTAACCCTATTAGTAATCCTAACCCTAAAACTACCCCTACCCTAGTCATTATCCTAACCATAACACGAACCCTAATTCTAACCCTAACCCTATCTTGAACATTAACCCTTACCTAACCCTAACACTAACCCTAAACTTAAACCTAACATGAACCTTAACCCTAACCATAAAACTAACCCTAACACTAACCCTAACACTAACCCCAACCCTAAACCTATCATTTACCCTAATGTTAACTCTATACCTAACACTAACCCTAACCCTAAGCCTAACAAGAATTCTAATCCTAAACCTAAAAATAACTATACAACTAACCCTAACACAACCCAAACCCTAACCCTAACCCTAACCCTAAGGCTATCCCTAACCCTTACACTAACAAATACCCTAACCCTATCCCTCACCCTCACCCTAACCCTAAACCAAAAACTAACCCTAACCCTAATCCTGACAGTAACCCTAATTCTATCCATAACCCTAATCCAAACCCTAATGCTAAGCCTAACCCTAACCCTAACCCTAACACTAGCCCGAACCTAACCCTAACCCTAAACCTAATCTTATCTCTAACACTAACATGAAATCTAAAACTAATCTTAACCCTAAACATAAACCTAACCCTAATCATAAATATACCTCTAATTCTAACCATAATAGAAACCCAAACCAGAAACCTCACCCTAAACTAACCCTAACCATAACACTAACCCTAACACTATCCCTAAACCTAACTCTAATTCTAACCCCAACACTAATCCCAAACCTAACTCTAACCCTAACCATAACACTAATCACAACCCTAAACCTAATGCTAAACCAAATCCTTACAATAACACTAAAACTAACTCTAACACAAACCCTAACTGTAAACCTAATCCTAACCCTAACACAAAACCTAAACCTAACCCTATCTTTAACACTAACACTAAAGCTAACCCTAACATTAACACTAACCCTAAAGCTAACACTAACCTAGAAATAAACCTAACAATAACTGTAACTGTAACTCTAACCCTAACACTAATCCAAAACTTAATACTAATACTAACAATAACCCTAAATCTAATTCTAACCCTACCCCCAACACTAATCCTAATCATAACCCTAAACATAACCATAACACTAATCCTAACCCTAAACCTAACGCTAAAACTAATCCTTACAATAACTCTAAAACTAACTTGAACACGAACTCTAACCATAAACCTAACCCTAAACGTAACACTGACCCAAACACTAACCCTAAACCTAAACCTAACCCTAACCATAACACTAACCATAACCCTAACACTAACACTAACACAAATGTAACCCTAACCCTAATTCTAACACAAACTCTAACCCAAACCATAACCCTAACACTAAACGAACTGTAACTCTAACCCTTACCTAACCCTAACCCTAACCTAACACTAAACCCAACACTAACACTAACTCAAATGTTAGCACTAACACTTACCACAACACTAAGCCTATCACTAAACTTAAACCTAACCCTAACTCTAAACGTACCACTAATTTTTACCTTAACTGTAAACCTAAACCTAACCATGAAACTAACCCTAAACATTACCCTAAAACTAATCCTATCCCTAACCCTAAGCCCCACTATAACCCTAACATAACTGTAACACTAACCCTAATGCTAATACAAATGCTCACGGTAAACATAAACCCCTGTCTAACCCTAACCCTAACCCTAAACCTAACCTTAATCCTAACCATAACCCTAACCCTAAACCTAAACCTTACCTAAGCATAACCCTATTTTAAATGTAACTGTAACATTAACCCTAAACCTAAACCTAACCCAAATACTAACCCTAACCCTCACCCTAACCCTAACCCTTAAATTAACACTAACACTAACCCAAAACTTCACACTAAACCTAAACCTAACTATAACCATAACCTAACTGTAAAGCTAAACCTAACCCTAACCCTAACCCTAACATTAACCCTAATCCTAACCATAAACCTAAACCTAACACTAACCCTATCTTTTATGTTAACATGAACACTCACACTAACCCTAACTGTAACACTAAATCTAACTCTAACACTAAACCTAATACTAAACCTAACTCTAACCCTAACACTAAATATAACCCTAATCATAAAACTAACCTAACACTAACAATAACCCTAAACATAACTCTAACCTTCACCTTAAACCTAATCTTAACACTGACCTAACCCTAACCCTAAATGTAAACTATACCTCACCGTAACCCTAACCTTTTACCTAATACTAACACTAACCCTAACATAATACTAACCCTAACTCTGATTCTAACCCTAATTCTAAACCTAACATTAACACTAACCCTAACTGTAAGCCTAAAGGAACCTTAACCCCAAACCTAACCGTAACCCTAAAACAAACCCTAACCCAAAACATAACTCTAACACAAAGATAACACTAATCCTAACCATTTCCTAACTTTATCCGTAACCCTAACACTAAACCTGACACTAACCCTAACCCTAAACCTAACACTAATGGTAACCCCAACCCTAACCCTATCACTAACCATAACCTTAACCCTAATCTTACACATAACACTAACCCAAACCCTAACCCTAATCTTAACTCTAACATTAACCTTAACCCTAACCCTATCACTAACCCTAACTTTAACCTAATCCTACACATAAAACTAACACAATCCCCTACCCTAATCTTAACTCTAACATTAACACTAACCCTAACACTAACCCTAACACTAACCTACCCGTAACCCTAAAACTAACTCTAACCCTAACCCTATGCCTCACTTTAATTCTCTTACTAACCATAACACAAATCCTAAATCTAATTTTAACCCTAACACAAACCCTAACTGTAACACTTACCCTAACACAAACCATAACTCTAACCCTAACACTAACCCTAATCCTAATCCTAACCCTAACTCTAAAACTAATCCTAAACATAGCCCAAACCCTAACATTAACTCTAATTCTAACCCTAAAACTAACCCTAATCATAACCCTAACTGTAATCCTAAAACTAACCCTAACCTTAACCATAACCCGAACAGTAACATTAAACCTAAACCTAAGCCTCACTGTAATACTAATACTAACAGTAAAACTATCCCTAACCCTAACATAATACAAATCCTATACCTAATCATAACCCTATCACAAAAGATAACCCTAACAATAACACTAACCCTAACATTAAAACTAACCCAAAGAATAACCCTAAACCTAACCTTAAAACTAAACCTGACCCTAACCATAATCTTAACCATAAAACTAACCCTTACCTAAACATAACCCTAACTCTAATCCTAACACTAACAATAACCCTAACCCTAAACTTAACCTGAATAATAACCCTAATCCTCACCCTAACTTTAACCCTAATTCTAACAGAAACAGTAACCCAAACCATAACCCTAAACCTAACCTAAACTTAACCCTTACCTAACCCTAACCCTATCCCTCACCTGAACCCTAAATCTAATGCTCACCCTTATCCAAATGCTAAACTTAATACTAACTGTAATGCAAACCCTAACAATACCTCTAAACATAACTATAACACAAACCCAAACACTAACACTAACCCTAACCCTACCCTTAACACTAACACTAACCCTAATTGTAACCCTAACCCTAACCCTAAACCTATCCTAACCCTAACTATAAACCTAACAGTAAACCCAATTCTTAACGTAACCCTAAACCTAACACTAACCCAAACACTAACCTAACACTAACACTAACCCTAACTGTAACCCTAACTCTAACCCTCACGCTAAATCTAAACCTAACACTAAACCTAACCATAACCTAAAATGAACCCTAACCCTAATCCTAACCCAAGCATAACCCTAACACTAACCCTCTCCATAAAACTAAACCTAACCATAACCCTAACACTAACCCTAAATTAAACACTAATCATAACCTAACCCTAACCATAACCCTAAACACAACACTAACCCTAACCCTAAAGCTAACCCTAACACTAAACCTAAAGCTAACCCTAAACATGACACTAAACCTAAGCCTCACCCTAACCCTAACCAAAAACATATCACTAACCCTAACCCAAACAATAAACCTAAACCTAACCCTAACCATAACACTAACCCTAACCATAAATGTAAACCTAAACTAACATGAACCGGAACCTTAATCCTAACATGAACCATAATCCTAACCCTAACCTTTATTTAACTTAAACCCTATGCCTAACCCTAACACTAATCTTAAACTTAATTTTTACCCTAACCATAACACTAAACCTAAACCTAATCATAACCCTAACATAATCCTAAACATAAACCTAACTCAAACTCTAATCCTAAACTATATTGTATCCCTAACCATAACCCTAAACATGACCTCAACAGATACCCTAAGCCTAAAGTTATCATTAACCTAAACCCTAAACCTAACACTAACCATAACCCTAATTCAAATACTAACACTAACTTTAATCTTAACCCTAAACCTAACCTAACCATAATCATAATTCTAACACTAACACTAACTCTCAAATTACCCCAACCCTAACATTAAATTTTACCCTTACCCTAACCCTAACCCTATCTGTAATCCTAACACTAACCTTAACCCTAATCCTAACACAAATCATAACCCTAACCCTAACTCTAAACCTAACAGCAACCCTAATCCTAACCCTAATACTGACACTAATCCTAACCCTAAATTTCATCCTTACCCTAACCCTAACCCTAACTGTAATCCTAACACTAAACATAACCCTAATCCTAACACAAACCCTAACCCTAACCCTAACTCTAAACCTAACAGCAACCCTAACCCTTACCCTTATCCTTATCCTAACCCTAACCCTAAACCTAACACTAACCTTAACTTTAACCATAACTCTAACCCTAACTCTTACACTAACCCTAACCCTAACTCTATCTCTAACCATGACAATAACCCTAATTCTTAACCTAACCCTAATCTTCACCCTAATTCTAATGCTAAATCTAACCCTAAACCTTAACCTAATCCTAACACTCGCCCTAAACCTAACTAAAACCCTAACCCTAACCCTAACACTACCCTAACCCTAACCCTAAATTTAAACCTAAAGCTAACACCAACCCTAAAGTTAACCCTAACAAGAACCCTAAATATAACCCTAATCCTAACCTAAACTTAACCCTTGTTGGGACTGCAAATCAAGTCAAGATGGTGCCTGGCATTTTGACAGGAGGAGTGGTTTGTAAGGAAAAGCCACCGAGCCATTAAGATGGTAGGGATTACTTATTGGCTCATTGCTGTAACTGGATGATTCTAATTGAGTCAAGCTGTGTGTAATCAGTTAGGTATATATACCTCTGCTCTTTTGCAGAGATATGTATATATACCTCTGCTGTTTTGAAATAAAGCAGCTGCTGCGACTTTAGGTGCCCAATACCTTCAGTTCCCGCTATGTTCCCGCTGAGTTTCCCTGCAATAAATCAGTTCCCACTTCAACCTTCAAGTCATTTCTCACCTCCCGGTTATTGTGCCCAGCTGGACTGCAGAAACCCTAAACCTAAACCTAACAATAACCCTAACCTTAACACTAACCTAACTGTAACCCTAAACCTAACCCTAATCCTAACATTAAATGGAAACTTAAACATATTCCTAAGCGTAAACCTAAGAAAAATCCTCCTAACCCAAACACTAACCCTAACCCTAACCCTAACACTAACCCTAACCATAATCCTAACCCTACATTGACAGTAATTCTAACCATAAGTCTAAACCTAACCCTAAAACGTACCCTAACAATTGCCCTAATCCTTACCCTAACCCTTACCATAAACCTAACCCTAACACTAAGCCTAACACTAAACCTAAACCTAATCCTAACCCTAACACTAACCCTAACTCTAACCCTAACTCTAATGCTAAACATAATGCTATGCCTAAACCTATCACTAACAATAACCCCAACTCTATCTTTAACCCTAAATCTACCCCTGACTCTATCAATAACCCCAACCCTAACGTAACCTTAACCCTAACCCTAACCATAATACTAACCTTAGCTCTAACCCTAACACTAACCCTAAACCTAAACCTAACACAAACCCTAAACCTAACCCTATCGCAAACCCTAACCATAACAGTAAATTTAACTCTAACACTAACCCTAACTTTAACCTATGGTTAATCCTAACCCTAAATCTAAACCTAATCCTAACCCTAACTCTAAACCTAACCCTAACCCTAAACCTAACCCTAACATTTACTATAACCCTAACCCTAACCTAACACTAACCCTAAGCCTCACTGTAACCCTAACCGTTACCATAAAACTAACCCTAACTCTTACCCTAACACTTACCCAAACACTAATCCTTACCTAACTTTAACCCTAAAGGTAACACGAACCCTAACTCTAACACTAAACCTAACCTTAACACTTACCTTAACCTTAACCCTAACACGAATCCTAATCGTAACCTTAACCCTAACACTAACCCTAACCCTAAACATAGCCCTAAATTAATCCTAATCCTAACAGTAACCCTAAAACTAAACATAACCATAACACTAATCCTTAATCTAACCCTAAACCTAACTCTAATGCTAACCCTAACCCTAACCCTATCCATCACCCTAAACCTAACATAACCTAACTCTAACCCTAACCATAAACCTAACACAAACCCTAAAGCAAACCATAACCTTAGCCATAACTTAACACTAACCCCCCTCTTACTCTCTCTTTCCTCCTCTCACCCTCTCTCTCTCCTCTGCCCTCCCTCCTCTCTCTCTTACTCTTACACTTTCTCTCCTCTCTCGCCCGCTCCCTCTCTCTCCTCCCCTCTCTCTTCCCCCTCTCCTCTTTCTCCCCACTCTCTCTTCCCCCTCTCCTCTCTCTCTCTCTCTCTCAACTCCCTTCTCCTCTGCAACTGGCTGCTACAGTCCTGCTAATAAAATCATCAGACAGGTAGAAAAAAAAAAAAAAACACTAACCCTTACCTAACCGTAACTCTAACCCTAACATGAACACTAACCCTAATATTTACACTAACCCTTATTCTAACATTAACCCTAACCCCAACACTAACACTATCACTAACCCTAACCCAAACCATAACCATATACTAACAGTAACACTAAACCTAAACCTAAAACTATACCTAAGCTACCAGTAACCGTAAACTAACCCTAACCCTAACACTAGGCCTCACTCTAACTCTCTTCCTATCCATAATCCTAACCATAACACTAACCCTAACCATAACACAAAATATAAACCTAAGTATAACACTAACCCAAACACTAAGCCTAAACCTAACCATAACCCTAAACGGAACAATAATCCTAAACCTCACCCTAAACATAAACCTATTTTTAACCCTAACACTTTCAGAAAAAACTTAACCTAAACCTTACCATAACACAAAATATAATTCTTACCATAACACTAACCCTAACCTTAACACTAATTTGAAAACTAACCCCAACCCTAATCCTAACATTAACAAAACCCTAACCCTAAGCATAACACTGATTCTAACCCTAACCCTAACTGTAAAATTAAACCTAAACCTATCCTGAACACTAACACTATTTCTAACACTAACCCTAACACTAACACTTCTACTAAACATAACCCTAAACCTAATGCTAACCCTAACTGTCACCCTGAACCTAAACCTAACACAAACCCTAACCCTAAGCCTAACCCTAACACTAACCTTAACACTAACACTAACCCTATCCTAACCGTAAACCTAAACCTAACACTAAACCTAATTCTAAGCCTCATTCTAACTCTAATAATAACCATAACACTAACGCTAATCCTATCACTAATACTAACATAAACCCTAAACTTAACCCTTACCCTAATACAAAACACAACTATGAAACTAACAATAATATTAATACTAATCCTAATCCTAAACCCAACTCTAAAACTAACCCTAACCTATCCAATATCATAACCCTAACCCTAACCCTAACCCTAACACTAACACTAACCCTAACCCTATCACTAACCCTAAGCCTAAACCTAACTCTAAACCTAACACTAACCTTAACACTAACCCTAACACCAATACTAACCCTAAACCTAACCCTAATTGTAACACTAATCCTAACCCTAAACTTAACCTTAACACTAACCCAAACCCTAACACTAATTCTAACCCTAATACTAACCATAAAGCTAACCCTAACCGTAACCGTAACAGAAACCCTAAATTTAACTGTATCCAAACACTAAACCTAAACCTATCTCTAACCCTAATACTGTTCCTAATATTAATCCTAAACATAACCCTAACACTAACACTAAGCCTCACCCTGAATTTAACCTTCACCCTTACCCTAACACTAACCCTAACCCTAACCTTAACACTAACCCTAACCCTAACCTTAACACTAACTCTAACCCTAACCTACATATAACCCTAAAATTAAGCCTAAACCTAAACATAAGCCTCACTCTAACCCTAATACTAACCATAACTGTGACCCTTACCCTTTCCCTAAACATAACACAAACCCTAAACATAACTCTTACCCTTACACAGAGCATACCCTTCACCCTAACACTAACCTAACCCTAATTGGAACTCTAAAACTGACCCTAAGCCTAATTTGAGCTATAATCCTAACCCTAACCCTAACACAAACGAACCCTAATCCTAACCCTAATATAAACCATAACTGGAACCCTAACCCTAACTCTAACCCAAACCTTAATCCTAAACCAAACCCTAACCCTTACATTAAAACTAAACCTGGATTGGGGATGTGGTTCAAATGTTAGAGCACTTGCCTGGCATGGTGTGGCCCAGGTTTGAACCTCAGCCCCACATACAAAACAAAGATGTTGTGTCTGCCGACAACTAGAAACTAAATATTAAAAATCCTAACTGTAAACCTAACCCTAACTGTATCCCTAATCCCAACTGTAACTCTAATCCAACCCTAACCCTAACCAAACACAAACCCTAACCTAACCCTAAACCAAACCCTGTCCCTAATTCTATCATTTACCATAACCCTAACACTAACCCTAACCCTGACCCAAACCCTAACCCTATCACTCACCTAATATTAAACCTAACCTTACATTAACACTAACCCTATCCCAAACACTAACCTAAAACCTAACTATAACCCTAACCCAAACACTAAGTCAAACCCTAATGCTAACTCTAACATTAACCCTATCCCTAACCCAAACCCTAACCATAACACATACACTTACACTAACCCTAAAACTAACACTAACACTAAACCTAACCCTAAACCTAGCTCTAATGCTAACCCTATATCTAACCTTAACTCTAAACCTATAACAAACATTATTTCTATACATAAATCTAACATGATAAATAAACCTAACCCTAACACTATCACTAAAACTAAGACAAACCCTAACACTATCTCTAAAGCTAATCCTAACGCTAACACTATCCCTAAACCTAACCATAATTTCAACCCTAACACTAACCCTAACACTAAACCTAAAACTAACCCTAAACTCAATCCTAACCCTAACGTTAACCCTAACCCTAAGCCTAATCTTAACACTAACACTAACCCTACCCTAACCCTAAAAGTTACACTAACCCTAACCCTAACCCTTACATTGACCCTAACATAACCCTAACCATAACAATAACACTAACTTAACCCTAACCATAACCATAACCTAAATTTAATTCTAAACCTATCCTTAACCCTAACTGTAATACTAATCCTAAACCTAATTTTAACCCTAACCCTAATTCTAACATTAACCCTTAGCCTAACACTAACCCTAGACAAACTCTAACTGTAAACCTAACACTAAAAATAACTGTAAACGTAATTCTAACACTAACCCTATTCCTAACCATAAATTTATCACTAACCCTAACCATAAACCTAAACCTAATCCTATGCCTAACACTAACACTAAACCTAACCTTAATCCTAAAACTAACCCCAACCTAACCTTAATCCTAAGACTAACACTAACCCTAAACTTAACCCTCACTCTAACCCTATAATATAACCCTAACCCTAACTCTAACACTAAACCTAACCCTAACCCCAACCCTAACACTAAATATAATCCTAACCATTACCCTAACTCTAACCCTAACACTAACACTAAACCTAACCCTAACCCAAACCTACCCCTAACCCTAACACTTACCGTAACACTAACCCAAGCCCTAACACTAAACCTAACACTATCCTTAATCTTAACTGTGACACCTACACTAACCCTATCTCTAAACCTAACTATAACTTAACCCTAATCCTAACACTACCCCAATATAAACTCTAAACCTAACCCTAACCTTAAGACTAACCCTAACACAAACCCTTACTGTAAACATAACTGTTACCTTAACAGTGACTTTAACCCTAACCCTGTCCCTAACATTATCCCTAATACTAAACCTAACCTTAAATCTAACCCTAAATTTTACCCTAACCCTAATCCTTACCCTAACACTATCCCTATCTTTAACCCTAACTATAACCCTAACCATAAGACTAACTCTAACTGTAAACATAAGCCTAAACCTAAAACTAAACCTAATTCTAATTCTAAACTTAACACTAAACCTAACACTAACTCTACCCTTAACCCTAACTCTAAAGCTAACCATAACCCTACGCTAACCCTAACTCTAATCCTAAACCCAACACAAACCCTAAAACTAATTCTAACCCGAACCTTTACAATAGCACAAACCCTAACCCTAACAATACCCCTAACCCTAACACTAACACTAACCATATCCTTAACACTAACACTAACACTAACCCATATCTTAAAACTAACACTGTCTCTAACCCTAACACTAAACCTAAACCTCACCCTAACCCTGACACTTACCCTAACACTAACCCTAACCCTAAGCCTAATCCTAGCCCTAAACCTAACCCTAAACCTAACCCTATCTCAAACCCTATCACTTTCCCTAAATCAAAGCCTCACTCTAATGCTACCCTAGTCCTAATCTTAATCTTTAGTCTACCCCAAACCCTAACTCTATTACTAGGCCTATCCTCACCCTCATTGTACCTCTATCCCTAACCCTAACTATGACCCTTATTTTGACCCTAACACTAACCCTATGTCTTAACCTGACACTAAGACTAAACTGAATCGTAACACTACTCCTACCGGTAAACCTATATCTAAACTTAACAGGAACACTAGCACTAGACCAAACCTAATCCTAAATATACTCATAAATCTAGCCCTAGCCCTAAACAAAAACCTAGCACTAGCCCTAAAATAACCATAAACCTAATGTAAAGACAAACCCTATCCCTAGACCCAATGCTAGTCTTAATTCTGGCAGTCACCCTAAACCTAACCCTATCAGGAACAATGACCCTTAACCTAACAAAAACCCTACCTCTAAGACTAACTCTAACTCTCGCCCCAGCCCTATTTCTACTTCTAACTCTATCTGCTACCATAACCCTAAGACTAGCCCCAACCTTAGCCCTAACCCTAGCCATAGTCCTAAACCTAGATCTAACTGTAACAATAAATCTAAGCCTAAACCTCAACATAACACTCCCTGTAACACTATAGCCAATCCTAAATGTAGGCCTAATCCTAGCCCTTGCAGTAAACAAAACTGAGCCAAAGCCCTAACCCTAACACTAACCAAATCATAATCCTAAACATGACATTATACCTATCCCTAATTCTTACCCTAACCCTTACACAAACTCTAACCCTACACCTAGCCTTAAACCTAGCCCTAATTGACTCTATCCCTACCTCTAATCAGTAACATTGATCCTGACTCTGACAGTAACACTAACATTATCTTTAATCATCACCCTAAACCAATACATAATGTAAAAACTAGACTTAGACATAATGCTAAACTTAATACTAGCCCTAATCATAACCCTAGTTCTAACATTAGCCATAGTCTTACATAGCCCTAACCTAACCAAAAACCTAGCCCTAATCAGAGCCCTAACCCTAGATTTAACTCTAGCCCTAACCCTAACTCTAGTCCTAACACTTAACCTAAACCTAATAATAAACCTAAACCTTGTCCTAACCCGAAATCTAACCAAAACCATCACCCTAGCCCTATACGTACCTCTAATCTTATCCATTGCCCTAAATATAACCCTAACTGAATTCTAACCCTAGGCCTAACCCTAACCATAGACCTAACCTAACCATAACCCTAGCCTTAACTGTAACTCCAATCCAATCTATTATCCTAACCATAACCCTAACCAAATTCTATTCCTAGTCCTAAACCTAACCCTATCACTAACCCTAAATCTGTTCATTACTCTAAATCTAATCTTAAGGCTAAACCTAACCATATCCATTATTCTAACCCCTAATACTTAACCATTAATGCTGATTTGAGCACTAAGCCTAAACCTTAACCTAACCCATACCCTAACACTGACTCTGACCCTAATAATGGCCCTAGATGTAAACCAGACTGTTACCCTCAACCTAACACTAACAATAGACCTGGGCATAATCCTTACCCTAAATCTATGCCTAAAAATAACCCTAGACCTAACATTAGACCTATTCCTATCGGAGCCCTAACCTTAACAAACTCCTAGTCTTAATCCTATCTCTAAGCCTAGATTTATTCCTAAACCAGACATTCACACAAGCCCTAACTCTAATTTTATGCCTTGCCCTAGCCCTAGATGTAGCTGTAACATCAAACCTTACCCTAACCCTAACACTAAACCTAACACTAGCCCTAAACCTAGACCTAAACCTACCACTAATCTTAGTGCTAATCCTAGCCCGAATTTAGCTCTAATACTAAACCTAACACTATCCCCAGCACTAAGACTAACTCTAACACTCACCCTAGTGCTATCCCTAGTTCTAAAACTATACCTTACCATAACCCAAACCGTAGCCCTAACTCTAGCCTCAATCCTAACCCTAACTTTCACCCTAACCCTAAAACGAACCATAACACTATGTCTACTGGTAAACTTATACCTAAACCTAACAATAACCCTAGCACTAGACCAAACCCAATCCTAAATAGTCATACATCTATCCCTAGACCTAAACAAAAACCTAGCACTAGCCCTAACAATAACTCTTAACCTAACATAAAGACTAAAGCTATCACTAGACCCAATGCTAGTACTAATTGTGGTTCTAAACCTAAAACTAATCCTAACCCACCAGTGACCCTTAATCTAATAGAAACCCTAGCTATAAACATTATCCTAAACCAAAACCTAACCCTAACACTAGACTTATACATAACTCAGACCCTAAAACTAGCCACAACCACATCCCTGCTTTTACATTACCCAAAGCCCTAACATTAGCCCTAAACATCACACAAAACCTAGCCCTTATCTTAGCCCTAAACCTAGCCTTAATCATAACCCTAACTATAACCTTAGACCTAACCCTAATGATAAGCCTCGCCCTAGTCCTAACCATAGTTCAAACTCTAATTCTTAGCCTAAAGATAACACTAAAACAAAAACCTAACCCTACCACTGACTCAAACCCTAACCCTCTCCCTAGCCCTAACCCTAGCTCAAATGCCTATATTTACCCTAAACCTAACCCTAACATTAACTCTAGGCCTAACCCTAACACTAAACCTAATCCTAACCTTAACCCTAGCCCTAAAATTAGCTCTAACCCTATATATTACCCTAAAAAAAAGCCTAACCGAAATGCTAACCCTAGGCCTAATGATAACCCTATCATTAACACTAACCCTACCCATTACTCTAAACCTAACTGGAACCATAAACCTAATTCTATCCATTACTCTAACCCTAACACTAAACCTAACCCTATGCTAATTCAAGCATTAACTCTAAATCTTAACCTAAACCAAACCCTACCCAGAACCTGACCCTAATAATACACTTAGCTCTAAATAGACCCTTAACTAGACATAGCCATAACCTAACACTGAAACTAATACTAACCACAAACCTAGAGCTGACATTAGCCCTAGTCCTAATCCTAGCCATAGCCCTAAAACAAACCCTCCACCTAGCCTTAAACCTAGTCTTAATCTTAACCCAAACCCTAACTTTAGTCCTACCCTAATTCTAACCCTCAACCTAGCCCTAAACCTAGCTATAACCCTATCCTTTCCCCTAAACCTAATCCTAGACCTAACACTAACCCTAGTGCTAATCCTAGCCCTAATTTAGCCCTAACCCTAAACCTACCCCTAACCTTAGCTCAAGACTAAATTGAACTCTCATCCTAGGCCTATTTCTAGTTCTAACCCTATCTTCTACCATAACCCTAACACTAGGCCTAAACTGAGCCCTAACCCTAGCCATAGCCCTAAACCTAGATCTAACCATAACAATAAATCTAAGCCTAAACTTCCCTCTACCACTAGCCCTAACACTATCGCTAATCATTAAACTAGCCCTAACCCTCGGCCTAATTCTAAAACATACCTGAGCCATAGCCCTATTCCTAAACCTTAACCCTAGACCTGATATTAGCCCTATCCCTAGCCCTAATCCTAGTTCTAAGCCTAGCCTTAATCCTAACTCTCATCTTAACCCTAGCCCTAACCCTAATTTTATCCCTTGTACTAGCATAAAACAGCTGTAACATCAAACCTTACCCTAACCCTTACGCTAACCTTAACCCTAGCCCTCAACCTAGGCCTAAACTTAACACTAACCCTAGCACTAATCCTAGCCCTAATTTAGCCCTAACACTAAACCTAACCCTATCCCTCTCCCTAAGACTAACTCTAACTCTTGCCCTTGCCCTATCCCTAGTTCTAACCTTATCCCTTACCATACATAACCCAAAACCTAGCCCTATCCCTAGCCCCAACCTTAGCCCTAACCTTTGCCCTACCCCTAAACCTGGATCAAACCCTAACCTTAAGCCTAAATCTCATCCTAACTAGCCCTAACACTAATGCGAATTTGAAAACTAGACCTAACCCTACCCTAGCCCTAAAACAAAACCGACCATAACCCTAACTTTTAATCTTAACCAAACCCTAACCCTACACTTAGCTCTAAACCTAGCCCTAATTTGATTCCTAACCCTAACCCTAGAAATGATCCTGACTCTGACTCGGGCCTTAACACTAACCCTAGCTCTAACCATTGTCTTAATGCTAAAACAAGAACTAGCCCTAATCAGAAACCAAGTTCTTTTATTAGCCATAGCCCTAATGCCAAAACATATCCTAGAGCAAATCCAAGCCCTAACCCTAGGTTTAACTCTTAGACTTACCCTAACCCTAACCTTATCCTAACCCTATCAATAATTCTAACCCTACCTCTAATCCTACCACTTACTCTAAGCCAAACCCTTAACCTAACACTAACCTAGTATTAACACTAATCCTTAGCCTATCCCAAACCTTAACTCAATTACTAGTCCTAACCCTACGCCTCATTCTAGCGGTAGCCCTAATCCAAACCCTGACCCTTATTCTGACCCTAACTCTAACCCTAGATCTAAACCTGACACTAACCCTAAACTGGACCCTAACTCTACTTCTGCCAGTAAACCTATACCTAAACCTAACAGTAACACTAGCACTATACCAAACCTAATCCTAAATAGAGTCATAATTCTAGCACTAGTTCTAAATAAAAACCTTGAACTAGCCCCATCAACCCTTAACCTAACACAAATATTAACCATATCCCTATACCCAACTTTATTCCTAATTCTGGCCCTAACCCTAACTCAAACACTGACGCTTACCCTAACAAAAACCCTAGCTCTAAACCTTATCCTAACCCAAAACCTAACCCTAACACTAGTCTTATCCAAAACCCTAACCCTAAAACTAGCCATAACCATAACTCGAGCTCTTACATTACCCATAGCCCTAATGCTAGCCACAAACTTCACACAAACCTAGCCCTTATACTAGCCCTAAACCTAGTCCTAATTGTAACCCTAACTGTAACCCTAGACCTAACTATAACCCTGACCCTCGCACTAGTCCTACACCTATCTCAATCTCTAACCCTTTCCCTAATCGTAACACTAATCCTAACCCTCACCCTAGCCCTAACTCTAACTCTAACCTTTGCCCTAAACTTAATCCTAGCTCAAACCCTAATACTTACCCTAAACCTAACCCTGACACTAACCCTAGGCCTAATCCTAACCTAGCCATAAACTTAACCTTAACCCTAGCCCTAACTTTAGCTCTAACCCTATCCATTACCCTAAAGATAAGCCTAAACTAAATGCTAACCCTAGGCCTAAGGCTAATAACCTATAGCTAACAGTAACCATATCCATTACTCTAAACCTGACCTGAATCCAAAACCTAACTCTGTCCATTACCCTAATCCTAAACAAAACCCTAATGCTAATACAAGCCTTAACCCTAAAAAATTAACCTAAACCAAACCATACCTGAACCCTGACCCTAATAAAACACCTAGCTCTAAACCTGACCCTTACCCTAAACGTAAACCTTACACTAGACCTAGCCATAACCTAACCATAAAACTACCACTTACTATGAACCTAGACCTGACATTAGCCCTAGACTTAATGTTATCCCTGGCCCTAACACATACGCTCATCCTGGCAATAAAACTAGACTTAATCCTAACCTGAACTCTAACCCTAGCCCTAAATAAAATTCTAACCTGAACCCTAGATTTAAACCTAGCTATAACCGCATCCCTTCCCCTAAATCTAACCCTAACCCTAACACTAACACTAATCATATCTCTAGCCCTAACCAAAGGCCTAACCCTAACACTAACCCTAGCACTTATCCTAGCCATAATTTAGCTCTAACCTTAAAATTACCCCTAACCCTAACCCAAAGAATAACTCTAATAGCACCTAAGTCCTATTCATAGTTCTAACCCTATCCTTTACCGTAACTCTAACACTAGTCCTAACCTTAACCCTAATGCAGGCACTAGCCCTAAACCTAGATCTAACCATAACAATAAATCTAAGCCTACACCTCATCCTTCCATTAGCCTTAACACTATCGCTAATCCTAAAACTAGCCCTAACACTAGCCCTAGCTCTAAAACAAAAATGAGCCATAGCCCTAACCCTAACCCTAGCCTAATGGTAACACTAGACCTGACATTAGCCCTATCCCTAATTTTTACCATAAACTTAACCAAAACCCTAACCCTACACCTAGCCATAATCCTAGCCCTAATTCGAGTCCTATACCTATCCCTGAACACTGATCCTGACTCTGACCCTAACACTAACCCTATCTCTATTCATCTCCCTAAACTTTAACCTAATATAAACACTAGACATAGAACTAATGCTAACTCTAAAACTAGTCCTAATCTCAACTCTAGTACTTACAATAGCCATAGTCCTACCTTAACCCTAAAATAACTCAAAATAACTAGCCCTAAACCTACCCTAGCACTAAAACAAATAGAAAACCTTGCCCAAATCTGAGCCCTAACCTTAGATTTAACCCTATCCCTAACTCTAACCCTAGCTCTAAAACTTAACCTAAACTTAACCCAAAAACTAAACCTTCACCTAACCCGAACCATGGCCCTAATCCTAACCAAAACCCTAGCCTTAACCCTAGCTCTAATCTTATTTATTACCCTAATCATAACCCTAAACAAATTTTAACCCTAGGCCTAACACTAATCATACCCCTAACCTGAAAATAAGCCTAGCCCTAACTGTAGCTCTAATCCTATCCATTAGCCTAACCTCAACCCTAACAGAATTCTATCCCTAGGCTTAACCTTAACACTATTCCTAACCCTAAGGTTGTCCATTACCCTAAACTTAAACTGAACCCTAAACCTAACCATATCCATTACCCTAATCCTATCACTAACCCTAATGCTAATATGAGCCCTAACCCTAAACCTTAACCTAAAACATATCCTAACACTGATTCTGACCCTAATAATACCCTAGCTGCAAAGCTGACCCCAACACACAACCTAAACCTTACAAACAATCTGGCAATAAACCTAACCCTAAAACTCTCCCTAACCATAACCCTAGACCTGACATTAGCCCTAGCCCTAATCCTAACCCTAAGTCTAACACAAAAACTAGCCCTAATCCTGGCACTAAGCCTAGACTTAATCTTAACCATAACCTTAACCCTAGCCCTATCCTTAATTTTATCCCGTGACCTAGCCCAAAACTTAGCTGTAACATCATAGCTTACCCTAAACCTAGCACTAAACATAAGCCTAAACCTAACACTAACCCTAGCACTAATCCTAGCCCTAATTTAGCCCTAACCCTAAACCTATCCCTAGCCCTAGCCCTAAGACTAACTCTAACTCTCTCCCTATCCCTATCCCTAGTTCTAAACCTATATCTTAAGATAAACCAAACTCTACCCCTATCCCTAGCCCTAAATTTTGCCCTTGCCTTAAATGTTAATATAACCCTAATCTTAAGCCTAAAGCTCACCCTAACCCTAGCCCTGACCCTAACGTTAATTGGAAAACGAGGCCTAACCCTAAACTAGCCCTAAAACAAAATTGAGCCATATACCTAAACCTAACCCTTAACCTAAACCAAATACTAACTCTAAACCTAGCCCTAAACCTTGACATAATTTGAGTGCTAAACCTAACCCTAGAAATAACCCTGACTATGACTCAAATCCTAACACTAACCCTAGCTCTATACATTGCCCTAACGCAAACCCTAGAACTAGCCCTAAGGAGAAACCAATTTTTTTCATTAACCATAGCCCTAAAGCTAACACAAAACCTAGCACTAATACAAGCTCTAACCCTAGGTTTAACCATAAGACTAACCCTAACCGTAATCCTAGCCCTAAACCTATCCCTAACCCTAATCCTGCCTCTAAACCCATCCCTTTCCCTAAGCCAAACCCTCACCCTAATGTTACCAGTCCTAACCCTAATCCTTAGCCTACCCCAATCCCCAACTCTATTACTAGTCTTAACCCTAGGTCTCATCCTACCTGTAACTCTAATCCAAATCCTGACCCTTATACTGACTCTAACAATAACCCTAGAACTAAACCTCACATTAACCCTAAACTGGACCCTACTTCTACCCCTACCAGTAAAACTGTACCTAAACCTAAGAGTAACACTAGCACTTGACCAAACCTAATCCTAAGTAGAGTCATAAATCTAGCCCTAGCCCTAAACAAAAACCTTGCACTAGCCCTAAAAATAACCCTTAACCTAACCCAAAGACTAAACCTATCCCTAGATTCAACACTAGTCCTAATTCTGGCCCTAACTCTAACCCTAATCCTAACCCTAACTGATAGCCCTAATGCTATCCTTAAACACCATACAAACATATCCTTATCCTAGCCCTAAACCTACTCCTAATAGTAACCCTAACCATAACCCTAGCCCTGACTCTAACCCTAACCATCACCCTAGCCCTAACCCTAGCTCATATCCTAACACTTAACCTAAACCTAAGCCTGACACTAACCTTAGGCCTAAACATATCCCTAGCCCTAATCCTAACCTTAAACTTAGCACTAATGTGAGCTCTAACCTTATCCATTAACCTAGAGATAAGCCTAACTCAAATGCTAACCCTAGGTCTAATGCTAACCCTATCACTAATACTAACCATATTCTTTACTCTAAAATTAACCTGAACCCTAAACCTTAACCTATCCATTACCCTAACTCTAGCCCTAAACCTAACACTAATTCAACCCTTGAATCTAAACCTTAAACTAAACCAAACCTTACCCGGAGCCTGATCCTATTAATACGCCTAGTTCTAAACTTGAAGCTTAACCTAAATGTAATCCTTACACTAGACCTAGCCATAACCTAACCATAAAACTAACCCTAACCATAACACAAGACCTGACATTAGCCCTAGCCCTAATCCTAGCCCTAGCCTTAAGGCAAACCCTCAAATCTAGCCCTAAAGCTAGCCTTAATCATAACCTGAACCCTAACCTAGCCCTAACCATAATTCTAACCCTTGCCATATCCCTAAACCTACCTATATCCCCATCCCTTTCCCTAAACCTAACCCTATCCCTAACACTAACACTAACCCTAAACCTAGCCCTAAACCTAACCCTAAATCTAGCACTAATCCTAGTCCTAATTTAGTCCTAACCTTTAACCCACACCTAATCCAAACTCTAAGACTAACTCTCTCACCCTAGCCATATTTCTAGTTCTAACCCTATCTGTTATCATAACTGCAACACTAGCCCTATCTTTAGCCCTAACCATAGCCCTAGCCCTAAACTTATATCTAACCATAACAATTAATATAAGATTAAATCTCACCTTACTTCTAGCCCTAACACTAATGCTAATCCCCAAACTAGCCCTAAACCTAGCCTAGCTCTAAAAAAAATTAACCATAGCCTCGACCCTAACCCTAACTTAAACCTAACTCTAGACCTAACATGAGCGCTATGCCTAATTCTTTCCCTAATCCTAACACAAATCCTAATCCTACACCTAGACTTAAACCTCACCATAATTTGAATCCTATCCCTAATCCTAAAAGTAACACTAATACTGACTCTGACCCTAACACTAACCCTATCTCTAATCATCCCCTTAAACCTAAACCTAATATAAACACTAGACTTAGTTCTAATGCTAACCCTTATACTAGCTCTAATCATAAACCTAGTTCTTACATTAGCCATAGTACTACAGTAGCCCTAACCTAACCCAAAACCTAACCCTAATCGGAGCCCTAACTATAGTTTGAACCATAGCTCTAACCCTATCCCCAGCCCTAACACTTAACCTCAACCTAACCATAAACCTAAACCTTGTCGTAACCCGAAACCTAAACCGAACCATAGCCCTAATATAGCCATAACACTAGCCCTCAACCTAGATATAATTTTATCAATTACCCTAATCATAACCCTAAGCAAATTCGAACCCTAGGCCTAACCCTAGCCATAGCCCTAACCTAACAATAACCATAGTCCAAACTGTAAATCTAATCCTATCCAATACCTGAACCATATCTTTAACCAAATTCTATCCCTAGGCCTAACTCTAACCCTATGCCTTACCCTAACCCTGTCCATTATACTAAACCTAACCTGAACCTGAAACCTAATCATATCCATTACCCTAACCCTAATGCTAATTTTAGCCCTAACCCTAAGCCTTAACCTAACTCATACCCTAACCCTGACTCTGACCCTAATAATACCCCTAGCTGTAAATTTGACCCTAACATAAACCTAAACCTTACAATAGACCTGGCCATAATCCTAACCCTAAAACTATCCCTAACCATAATCCTAGAAATGACAATAGCTCTAGACCTATTCCTAGCCCTAACCCTAGCCATAAACCTACCCCTAATCCTAGCCCTAAACCTAGCCTTAATCCTAATCCTAACCTTAACTGTAGCCCTATCCCCAATTTTATCCCATGCCCTAGCCCTAAGTGTAGCTGTAACATCATACCTTACCCTAAACCTAACACTAACCCTAACCCTATCTCTAGCCCCTAATTCTAGGCCAAAACCTAACACTAACCCTAGGGCTAATCCTATCCCTAAATTAATCCTAATCCTAAACCTAATCCTATCCCTAACAATAAGACCAACTCTAACTCTTGCCCTAGCACTATCCCTAGTTCAAATCCTATCCCTTAACATAGCCCAAACCCTAGCCTTATCCGTAGCCCCAACTCTAAATCTAACCATCACCCTAGCCCTAAACCTGATTGTAAACCCTAACCTTAAGCCCAAACCTCACCCTAACACTAGCCCTAAACATAATGATAATTGGAAAACTAGTCCTAACCCTACCCTAGCCCTAAAACAAAACCAAGCCCTAATCCTAACACCAACCATTAATGTAAACCAAACACTAACCCGACACCTATTCTTAAACTTAGCCCTAATTTGAGACCTAACCCTGACCCTGAGTCAAACCTAACAGTAACCCTAGCTCTAAACATTGCCATAACACTAACCCTAGAACTAGCCCTAATCGGAATTCTAGTTTTTTCATTAGCCATAACCCCAATGCTAACACAAATCCTAGCCTAATCTGAGCCCTGACTCTAACCCTAACCCTAACTGTAACTCTAACCCTATCCCTTACCCTAAGCCAAACCCTATCCCTAATGCTACTCTAGTCCAAACCTTAATCCTTAGCCTACCCCAATAACTAACTCTATTAATAGTCCTAAACCTAGCCCTCATTCTAACTTAAACCTGGATCTAAAACTAAAATTAATATAAACCTCACCTAACACTAGCTTTAATCCTA
The DNA here is from genome assembly GCF_001458135.2 of Marmota marmota marmota. Lineage (NCBI taxonomy): Eukaryota > Metazoa > Chordata > Mammalia > Rodentia > Sciuridae > Marmota > Marmota marmota. The sequence continues at coordinate 752,894 of NW_026001656.1, read as the reverse complement.
ATACTAATTGGAAAACTAGGCCTAAATCTACCCTAAACCTAAAATAAAACCGAGACATAACCCTAAACCTTAACCTAAACCAAATCCTAAAGCTACATCTAGCCCTAAACCTAGCTCTAATCTGAGTCCTAACCCTAACCCTAGAAATAACCCTGACCCTGACTCGGCCCCTAACACTAATCCTTGCTCTAAACTTTGCCCTAACTCTAACCCTAGAACTAACCCTAAACAGAAATCTTGTTCTTTCATTAGCCATAGCCCTAATAATAATACAAATGCAAGCCCAATTCTGAGACCTAATCCTATTTTTTAACTCTAACCCTAACCCTAACACTAACCCTAGCCCTAAACTTAACCCTAACCATAACCCTACCTTAAACCCTATCCCTTTCCCTAAGGCAAACCCTATCCCTCACACTAATGCTACCTTAGTTCTAAACTTAATCTTTAGCCTACCAAAAACCCTAACTCTATTACTAGCCCTCATTCTAACTCTGTACCTAAACCTAACCCTGACCAGTATTCTGACCCTAACACTAACCTAAGTCTAAACCTGACCCTAACACTAAATTGAACCCCAACACTTCCCATACCTGTAAACCTATACTTAAACCTAGCAGTAAAACTAGCACTAGACGAAACCTAATCCTAAATATAGTCATAAATCTAGCCCTAGACCTAAACAAAAACCTAGCACTAGCCCTAACAGTAAGCATTAACCTAACATACAGACTAACTCTATCCCTAGACCCAACAGTAGTCATAATTCTGGCACTCACCCTAAACCTAAATCTATCCTGAACAATGACCCTTAACCCTAAACAAATTCTAGCTCTAAACATTATCCTACCCCAAACCTAACCCTAACACTAGACATATCCATAACCCTGAACCTAAAACTAGCCATAAACATATTCCTAGCTCATATATTTCCCATAGCCCTAATGTTATCCCTAAACCACATACAAAACCTTATCCTAGCCCTAAACCTAGCCCTAATTTTAACCCTAATCATAACCCTAGACCTAAGCCTAATCCTACGTTTGCCCTAGCCCTAAACCTAGCTCAAACACTACCCTTACCTTAAACATAACCCTAACCCTATCCCTAGATCTGACTCTAACCCTAACCCTCGCCCAAGACCTAATCCTAGCTCAAATGCTAATACTTACCCTAAAACTATCCCTGACACTAACCCTAGGCCTAACCCTAACCATAGCCCTAATTGTAACCTTATTTCTAGCCCTAAGCTTAGCTTTAACACTATGTATTGCCCCAAAGATGAGCCTAACTCATATGCTAAACATAAGCATAACACTAACTCTATCGCTAACACTAACCCTATACATTACTCTAAATCTAACCTGAACCCTAAACTTAATCCATTACACAATCCTTAACCCTAACCATAAAGATAATTCAATTCTTAACCCTAAAACTTAACCTAAACCAATCCCTACCCGGACCCTGACCCTAATAATACACATAGCTTTAAACCTTTCCTTACCCTAAACCTAAACGTTACAATAGACTTAGCCATTACCTAACCCTAAAATTAACACTAACCATAAATCTAGACCTGACATTAGCCCTATCCCTAACCCTAGCCCTAGCCCTAACACAAAACCTCACCCTAGCACAAAATATAGCCTTAATCCTAACCCTAACCCTAACACTAATTCTAACTCTTGCCCGAGCCCTAAACCTAGCTATAACCCCATCTCTAAAGACAAACTCTAACTCTTGTCCTAGCCCTAGTTCTAGTTCTAACTCTATCCATTAATACTAGACCTAACCTTAGCCTAAACCTAGCCATAGCCCTAAACATACATCTAACCGTAACAATAAAACTAAGCCTAAGCCTCACCATACCAATAGCACTAACACTATCGGTAATAATAAAAGTAGCCCTAGCTGTAAAACAAATCTGTGACAAAGCCCTAACCTAACCCTAACCAAACCATAATCCTAGATTGACATTAGACCTATCCCTAATACTTACCCGTACCCTTACACAAACTCTAACCCTACATCTAGCCTTAACCCTAGCCCTAATTTGAGTCTATCCCTAACTTTGATCAGTAACACTGATCCTGACTCTGATGGTAATATTAACCCTATCTCTAATCATCACCATAAACCTAAACCCAATCTACACACTACATTTAGACATAATGCTAAACTTAACACTAGTCCTAATCATAACCCTAGTTCCAACATTAGCCATAGTCCTAAATAGCCCTATCCTAACTCAAAATCTAGACATAATCAGAGCCCTAAACCTATCTTTAACCCTACCCCTACCCCTAACCCTAGCCCTAACACTTAACCTAATCCTAAACATAATCCTAAACTTTGTCCTAACCCGAAATCTAACCCAAATCATAGCCCTAATCCTAACCATAATCCTAGCCCTATCCCTAGCTCTAATCTTATCCATTACCCTAACCATAACCGTAACCAAATTCTAACCCTAGGTCTAAGCATAACCATAATTCTAAACTAACCATAATCCTAATCCTAACTGTAGCTCTAATCCAATCTATTACCCTAACCATAACCTTAACCAAATTCTATCCCTAGGCCTAAACCTAACCCTATCCCTAATCCTAAACCTGTCCATTACTGTAATTCTAACATTTTTTTCTAAACTTAACTGTATCCATTACACTAACCCTAACACTAACCCTAATGCTAATTTGAGCCCTGAGCCTAATCCTTAACCTAACCCATACCCTAACACTAACTCTGACCCTAATAATAACGCTAGCTGTAAACCTGACCCTAACTTTCAACCTAATACTTACAATAGACCTGGCCATAATCCTTAGCCTAAAACTATCCCAAACCATAACCCTAGACCTGATATTAGCCCTATCCCTAATCCTAGCCCTAACAATAACCAAATCCTAGCCCTAATTTTATTCCTAAACTAGCCTTAATCCTAGCCCCAACATTAGCCCTAGCCCTAGCCCTAATATTATGCTTTGCCCTAGCCCTAAATGTAGCTGTAACATCATACCTTACCCTAACCCTTATGCTAACCCTAATCCTAGCCCGAAACCAAGGCCTAAACCTACCACTAACCATAGCTCTAATCTAGCCCTAACCCTAAACCTAACAATATCCCTAGCCCTAAGACTAACTCTATCTCTCGCCCAAGCCCTATCTCTAGTTCTAAACCTATCCCATACCATAACCCAAACTCTTTCCCTATCCCTAGACCCAACCCTAGCCCTAACCTTCACCCTAGCCGTAAACCTGGATGAAACCCTAAACTTAATCCTAAAGCTCACTCTAACACTAGCCCTAAACCTTATGTTAACTGGAAATCTATCCCTAACAGTACCATAGCCCTAAAACAAAATCGAGCCATAAACCTAACCCTAACTGTTAACTTAAACCGAACACTAACACTACACCTAGCCCTAAATGTAGCCTTAATTTGAGTCATAACCCTAACCCTAGAAGTAACCTTGACCCTTACTTGGACCCTAACATTAAACCTAGCTCTAAACGTTGACCTAACTCTAGCCCCAGAACTAGCCCTAATCAAATTCCTAGTTCTTTCATTAGCTGTAGCCCTAATGCTGATACAAATCCTAGCCCTATTCCAAGCCCTAAACCTAGATTTAACACTAAACCTAAACCTAACTTTAACCCTAACTCTACCTCTATCCCTATCCCTTACCCTAAGCCAAACCCTCAACCTAATGCTACCCCAGTCCTAACCCTAATCCTTAGCCTACCTCAAACCCTATCTCTATTACTAGTCCTAACCCTAGCCTTCATTCTAGCTGTAACCCTAACTCTAAACCTGACCCTTATTCTGGCCCTAACACATCCCTAGGTCTAAACCTGACACTAACCCTAAAGCAAACCCTATCCCTACCCCTACTGGTAAACCTATACCTAAACCTAACAGTAACACCAGCACTAGACCAAACCTAATCCTAAATAGAGTCATAAATCTAGCCTTAGCCCTAAACAAAAACCTAGCACTAGCCCTAACAATAAACGTTAACCTAATGTAAAGAATAACTCTATCCCTAGACCCAATGCTAGTTCTAAATCTGGCCCTCACCCTAAACCTAACCCTAACCCGAACAATGACTGTTACCCTAAAACAAACCCTGGCTCTAAATCTTATCCTAACCCCAAACCTAACTGGAACACTAGACTTTTCCACAACCCTAACCCTAAAACTAGCCATAACCACATCCCAAATGAGCCATAACCACATCCCTAGCATTTATATTACCCATAGCCCTAATGCAAGCCATAAACTTCACACAAAACATAGCCCTTATCCTAGCCCTAAACCTAGCCCTTATTGTAACCCAACCATAAGCCTAGACTTAACCCTAACCCTAACCATTTCCCTAACCCTAATTCTAGCTCAAACTCTAACCTTAATCTAAACATAACCCTAACCCTAACCCTAACATTAGCCCTGATTCTAAACCTAACCCTCACAATAGCCCTAATCCTAGCTCAAATGCTAACACTTCCCCAAACCTAACATTGACACGAACTCTAGGCCTAACCCTAACCCTGGTCCTAATTCTAATCTTAACTCTAGCCCTAACCTTAGCTCTAACCCTGTACATTAACCTATTGACAAGCCTAACCCAAATGCTAACCCTAGGCCTAACTTTAACACTATTGCTAACACTAACCCTATTCATCACACTAAACCTAAACTGAATCCTAAACCTAACCCTATCAATTATCCTAAACTGGACCCTAACTTTATCCCTAAGTCTAATTCAAGCCTTAACCCTAAATCTTAACCTATACCAAACCCTACTCACACCCTGACCCTAATAATACACCTAGCTTTAATTCTGACCTTTAACCTAAACCTAACCCTTACACTAGACCTAGCCATGACTTAACTCTAAAACTAACCATAACCATAAACCCAGACCTGATATTAAGCCCAGCCCTAATCCTAGCCCTAACACTAAGACAACACTAGTTCTCATCTTAGGCCTATACCTAGCCTTAATCCTAACCCAAGCCCTAACTCTAGCCCTATCTCTAATTTTAACCCTTGCCCTAGACATGAACTTATGTATAATCCCATGCTTTCCCCAAACCCTATCACTAACCCTAACCCTAACACTAACCATATCTCTAACCCTAACCATAGGCCTAACCCTAAAACTAACCCTAGCACTAAACCTAGCCCTAATTTAGCCCTAACCATAACTCTACCCCTAACCTTGACCTAAGACTAACTCTATCTCCCCCCAGGCCTGTTTCTTGTTCTATCAATATCCATTACAATAAACCTAAAAAAAGCCCTAAGCTTAGCCATAACCCTAGCCCTAGACCCTACCCTAGATCTAACCATAACTCTTCATTTGACCCTAACCTTAAGATTAATCCTCAACCTACCACTAGACCTAAACTATCGCTAATCCTAAAACTATCTGTAACCCTAGTCTTGTCCTTTAAAGAAAACCGAGCCATTGTCCTAACCCTAAATTTTAACCTAAACCAAACCCTAACTTTAGAACTAGCCATAACCTTCTAGCTCTAATTCATGTTCTAGTCCTAAAATTAATTCTGACCCTGACTTATATTCTAACACTAACCTTAGTTCCAAAGATAACACTAAACCTAAAGATAACGCTAACATTAGATCTAGATGAAATACTAACTCTAATCATAACCTTAGTTCTTATATTAGCCATAGCTCAAACACTAGCCCTAACCCTAAGACAAAAAGAGCCCTAATCCGAGCCCTAACTAGATTTAACCCTAACCCTAACCCTAGCACTAAACCTAAGCCTAAACGTAGCCCCAACCCTAGCTCTAACCCTATCCCTTGTGCTAAGCCAAAAATTATCCATAATGCTAAACCTAGTCCTAACCCTAATCCACAGCCTAATACAAACCCTAACCCTATTAATAGTCCTAACCCTAGCCCTCATTCTAGCTAAAACCCTAACTCAAATCCTTACCCTAACACAAACCCTAAGTCGAAATTTGACCCTAACACTAAACCAAAACCTAAAACTAGCCCTACGAGAAAACTTATACCGAAATCTAACCCTAACAAGCCCTAGACCTAAGTGTAATTATAAATTTACCCACTACTCTAGACCTAGACCTAAAAAAAATCCTTGACTCTAGCCCTAACATAATCCTTAACCTAAAGCAAACACTAACCCTATTCCTAAACCAAACTCTAGTCCTAATTCTGGCTTTCATGTTAAACCTAACTCTAACCTGAACAGTGACCCTAACACTAACACTAAACCAAGCTCTAAACCTGAACCTAACCCAAAACCTAAACCTAACACTAGACATATCCATAACCCTAACCTTAAAACTAGCTCTAATAAGAACCCTAGATCTTACATTACACATAGCTTTAACCTTGGGCCTAAACCTAACACAAAACCTAGCCCTAATCCAAGGCTTAAAAATACCTTAAGCATAACATAATCCTAAGTGTAGCCATAACCCTAACCCTCACCTTACATATAACCCTAGCTCAAAGACTAACCCTTAGCCTAAACATAACCCTTGCCCTATTCCTAAACATAAACCTAACCTTAGCCCTAATCCTATCCTTAATCCTAGTACTAACACTAGCTCTAATCCTAACATTACCCTAACCTAACCCTAATAATAACCCTAGACCAAAACCTAACCCTATCCCTAACCCTAATCATAAACCGAATCCTAGACCTGACCCTAAACCTAATCCTTGCCATAAACTTAATCCTATCACTTACCATAAAACAAAACTAAACCTATCCCTAAACCTAAATTTAACCATAATCTAAATTTACCCCTAAACCTAATCTTACATCTAATCCAATACATTACTCTAAGACTAAATCTAGCCATAACTCTACTCCTATCCCTAATCCTTAACTTAAGACTAAATCTCACACTTACACTAGCCCTAAACCTAAGACTAATCTTAAGACTAGTCTTAACCCTAACCCTAGCCCTAAACCAAAACCGAGTCATAGCCCTAACCATAAACCTGAACCTAAATCAAACCCTAACCCTACACCTACCCTAAACCTATCCCTAATTATAGTCTAACCCTAACCTCAAATCTAACCCTGACCCAGACTCTGACCCTAATACTAACCAGGGTTCTAAACATCATCATCACCACAAACCTAACCATAACACTAGAACTAGAAATAGTAGCCTTAACCCTAGCCCTAACCTAACCCAAAACCTTGCCTTAATCTGAGTCTTAAGCCTAGCTTTAACCCTAAACTTAAACCTAAGCCTAACCCAAACACTAGCCCTAACCCTGTAAATAACCCTAGCACTAACCTTATGGCTAACCCTATCCATTACCCTAATGATAACCCTATCCCTTTTGATAACCCTAGGCCTAACTCTATCCCCATCCATTACACTAAACCAAACCTAAATACTAACACTAACCCTGTCATTACCCTAAACCTAAACTCTAAAATAACCCAAACCCTAACCCTGACAGTGACCCTAAAATAACCCTAGATATAAACCTGAATCTTAATATAAACCTAATCCTTACACTGAACCAAGTCATGAACCTCACACTAAATCTAGCCCTAACTATAAACATAAGACTTGACATTAGTCCTAGCCCTAATACTAACCCTAACCCTAACACAAACCCTAAACCTCATCCTAGTTATAAACCTAGCCTTAATCATAACCCTAACCTTAACTCTAGCCTAACCCTAATACTAACCCTTGCCCTAGCCCTAAACCTAGCCAAAACCACATCCCTTACCCTAAACATAATCCTAACTCTAACCCTAACCCTTGTTGTCACAATTGCCCTATCCTGAGCCCTAGCTTTAACACTAGATCAAAACCTAAATTTAAATCTAACCCTAACTTGATACCTAAACTTAAAACTAGCCCTAACCATGATGCTAATTCTAAAACTAGCCCTACCCCTAGCCCTAACACTAACCCTAGCAGTAATTTAGCCCTATCCCTAACCCGAAACCTAGCCCTAAGAATAACTCTAACTCTCACACTAGCCCTATCACTCGTTCTAATCCTATATTTTCCCATAAACCTAACCCTATCCCAAATCCTAGTCCTAACCCTTGCCCTATCCTTAGCCCTAGCACTAACCTTAGATAAAAACCTAACCCTAAATTTAACCCTATACTGAAGCCTAAGCCTAATTCTGACTAGCACTAACCCTAACACTAAACTTAAAAATTGCCCTAACCCTAACCCTAGCCCTAAAACCAAACTGAGCCAAAGCTCTATTCCTAACCCTTAACCTAATCCAAGCCCTAAACCTACACGTAGCACTAACCCCAGCCCTAATTCGAGTTTTAAACCAAACCCTAAAACTAAACCTGACCCTTACTCTGACCACAACACTAACCCGATGTCTATACATCAACCTAACCCTAAATCTAACACTAAACCTAGCCTTAAAACACTAAAATTAGCTGTAATCATAACCCTATTTCTTACATTAGCCATAACCCTAACCCTAGCACCAACTTAACTCAAAATCTAGCCCTTATACTAACCATAACCCTAAACATAAACTGATTTCTAACTCTATCCATTGCCATAACCATAATGCTAATCCTAATGCTAATTTTAGCCCTAACTTTAAACCTTAACCTATCCAAAATACTCACCCAGTACTTTACCCTAAAAATGCCCCTTGCTCTAAACCTGACACTAACTCTAAACCTAACCCTTACACTAGACATACCCATAATCCTAAACCTAAAACTATCTCTATTTTTAACCATAATTCTGTACCTGAAATTAGCCCTAGCACTAATCCTGTCCCTAACCCTAAAAAAAAACCTAGCCCTCATCCTAGCCCTAAACCTAGCCTTAATCATAACCCTAACCCTAACCACAGCCCTAAACCTAATTCTCTCACCCTACCTCTAAACCTAGCTATAAAGCCATCCCTTACCTCAAACGTTGCCCTAACTCTAAACCTAAACTCTAAACACTTAACTCTAAACTCTAACTCTAAACCTAACCCTAACCCTAACTCTAGGCTTAAAGTAAACACTAAACCTAGCCCTAATCCTAGCCCTAATTTAGCCCTATATCTAACCATAACCCTAACTCTAGCCATAAGACTAATTCTCGCCCTAGCCCTATCCCAGGTTCTAACAGTATCCCTTACAATAACCCTAAACCTAGCCATAACCCTTGCCCTATATTTAGTTCTAGCCCTAACCCTAGATTTAAACCTAATTCCAAATTTAACCCTAACCCTAAGCCTAAGCCTAACACTTACACTAGCCCTATCCCTATCCCTAGGACTAAAACAAAACTAAGCAAAAGCCCTAACCCTAAACCTTAACTTAAACCAAATCCTAACAATAAAACTAGACCTAACCGTAGCCCTAATTTGAGTCCAAACCCTAACCTTAAAACCAACCCTGACCCTGACTCATATTCTAACCCACACCGTAGCTCTAAAAACTGCCCTGACCTTAAACTGAACACTAACAGTAACCCTATCCCTAATTCGAGTCCTAACTCTAACCCTAAAATTAAGCCTGACCCTGACTCCTATCCTAACATGAACCCTAGCTATAAATATCACCCTAAATTTAGACTTAACCCCAACACAAAACCTAACACATACCCTAAAACTAACCCTAATGTTAACCATAGTTCTTACGTTAACCATTGCCCTAACCATAGCAGTAAACATCACACAAAACCTATGCCTTATCCGAGCCTTAAACCTAGTTTAACACTAAGTCTAACCATAAACATAGCCCTAACCCTAGCTCTAAACCAATCTTTTACCTAAGCAAAACCCTAAACCTAAGGGTAACCCAAGACCTATCCCTAATCCTTAGTCTAACCAAAACACTAACCCTATTAATAACCCTTACCCTTGGCCTCATTCTAGGTGTAACCCTATCCAAAACCCTAACACTAACCCTGACCCTTTTACTGAACCTACCACTAATCCTAGGTCTAATCCTAACCCTAAAGAAACCCCAAACCTGCCATAATCCTATCCTTAGAACTATTCCTGAATCTAAATCTCAGCCTAGCCCTAACCATAGCTCAGAACCTAACCCTTACACTAAACATAACCCTAACCTAACACTAGTTCTTACTCTCACACTAACCCTAAATCAAGACCTAATTCTAACCATAACCCTAACCCTAACCTTAAGTCTAACTGTATCATTACCCTAAAAAAAGCCCTTAACCTAATGCTAACCCTAGTCCTAACCCTAAACATATCACTATCCCCAAACTTATCAATTACCGTAAACCTACCTGAACCCTAGACCTAATCCAATCATTACCCTAACCCTAACCCTAATTCTAATTTGATCCCTAAACCTAAACTCAAACCTAAACCAAACCCTAACACTGACACTGACGCTAATAATTCCCCTAGCTCTAAACCTCACTCTTACAATATACCTAACCCTTACAATAGACCTAGCCATAAAACTAACCCTAAAACTATCCCTAAGCATAACCTTAACATGATATTAGTCCTAGCCATTATACTATGGTTAGGGTTAGGTTTAGTGTTAGGGGTAGGGTTAGAAGTTTGGTTAGGGTTAGTGTTAGTTGTAGGTAAGGTTTAGGGTTCGTGTTAGGATTAGGTTTAGGTTTAGGTTTAGGGTTAGGGTTAGGGATAGTGTTAAGTTTAGGGATAGGTTTAGGGTTAAGGTTATGGTTAGGGTTACGGTTAGGTTTAGGTTTAGTGTTACGGTTAGGGTTAGGGTTAGCTTTAGGGTTATTGATAGGGTTAGTATTAGGGTTACTGTTAGTGTTAGGGTAAGGTAGAGGGTTAGGCTAAGGTTCTTGTTAGACTTAGGTTTAGTTTTAGAATTAGTGTTAGGGTTAGTTGTTAGGGTTAAATTTAGGGTTTGTTTTAGGGACAGAGTTAGGGTTAGTGTTTCGGTTAAGACTAGGGTTAGCTTAGTGTTAAGGTTAGGGTTTGGGTTAGTGTTACAATTACGTTGAGAGTTATGGTTAGTGTTTTATTTAGGGTTAGATTTAGGGTTAATGTTAGTGTTAGTGTTAGAGTTAGGGTTAGGATTAGCATTAGTGTTAGGGTTAGGGTTAGGTTTAGGGTGAGTGATAGAATTAGGGTTTTAATTAGGGTTACGGTTAGTGTGAGGTAATGTTTAGAGTTAGGGTTAGTTTAGGTTTAGAGTTTTGATTTTTGTTATGATTTTTGTTAGGGTTAGGATTAGGGTTAGAGTTATGCTTACGGTTAGTGTTAGGGTTCCTTTTAGGTTTAGTGTTATGTTAGGGTTAGGGTTAGGGTTAGGGACAGGGACAGGTTTAGTGTTAGGGTTAGAATTAGTGTTAGGGCTATTGTTAGGTTTAGGGTTTTGGTTAGTTTTAGGCTTAGGGTTAGTGTAAGTTTATGATTAGGATTAGATAATTGATAGGGTTAAATTTAGGGTTCATTATAGGTTTCTTGTTAGGGTTATGGTTAGGGTTGGTGTTGATGTTAGGGTTAGGACTAGGATTAGTTTTAGAGTTAGTGTTACTGTTAAGATTAGGGTTAAGATTAGTGTTAGTAATAGATTTAGTGTTAGGGTTAGAGTTCATGTTAGGGTTAGGATTAGGGTTAGTTTTAGGGTTAGGTTTAGGGTTAATGTTAGGGTTAGTGTTAGGGTTACAGTTACTTTTAGGTAAAGTTTTAGAGTTAAAATAGGTTGAGGGTTAGTTTTAGGCTTAGGTTTAAAGTTATGATTAATGTTATGGTTAGGGTTGAGATAGGGTTAGGGTTAGGTAACGGATACTGTTAGGGTTGGATTAGGTTTAGGGTTATGGTTGGGTTTAGGGTTTGTATTAGGTTTAGGTTTATGTTAGGTGTAGGGTTAGGGTTAGGTTTAGGGTTAGGGTTGATGTTAGGTGTAGGGCTAGGGTTAGGGTTAGGGTTGATGTTAGGTTTAGTTTTAGGGTTTGGTTTATAATTAGTGTTAGGGTTAGCGTTTGGATTAGTTTTAGGTTTAGGGTTAGGTTTTTTTGGTAGGTTTACAGATATGCTTAGGGTTAGGTTTATCATTATGGTTAGTGTTAGGGTTCGCTTTAGTATTATGCTTAGGGTTTAAGTTAGGATTAGGGTTCGGTTTAGGGTTAGTTTTTGGTTTGAGTTACGGTTAGGGTTAGGTTTTGTGTTATGGTTAGGGTTAGGGTTAGTGTAAGTTTAAAGTTCAGGGTTAGGGTTAGAGTTAGTGTTAGGGCTAGCTTTAGGGTTAGTGTTAGTGTTCATTTCAAGGTTAGGGTTAGGTTTATAGTTAGGATTTGTGGTAGGTTTAGGTTTAAGTGTTAGGGTTAGGGTTATGTTTAGAGTAAGTGTTAGGCCTAGGTTAGGGTTAGTGTTAGGGTTAGCGATAAGTTTAGTGTTAGGGTTGGAGTGAGGGTTGGTGTTACGATTTGCATTAACATTAGGGTTAGTGTTTGGGTTAGGGTTAGGGTTAGGTTTAGGTAAGGGTTAATGTTAGGTTTAGATAAGGGTCAGGGATATGATTTGAGTTAGGGTTTTTCTTAGGTTTAGATTTAAGATTAGGGTTAGGTTTAGGTTTAGACTTAGTGTTAGGATTAGGTTTAGGGTTACGTTTAGTGTTAGGGATAGTGTTAGTGTTAGGGTTACTTTTAGGGTTAGTGTTAGTGTTAGGGTTCATTTTAGGGTTCGTGTTAGGGTTACAATTTGGTTTAGTGTTAGGGTTCGTTTTAGGGTTAGGTTTAAGGTTAGTGTTAATTTTAGGTTTAATGTTAGGTTTAGGGTTAGGGTTAATGTTACATTTAGTGTTAGGGTTAGGGTTAGGAATAGTGTTTGGGTTAGGGTAAATGGTAGGTTTAGTGTTAGTGTTTGTATTATGGTTAGGATTATGGTGAGGTTTAGAGTTAGTATTAGTGTTCGGGTTAGGGTTAGGGTAAGGGTTAGTCTTAATGTTAAGGTTAGGGATAGGTTTAGGGTTAGTATTAGGGTTAGGGTGAGGCTTAGGCTTAGTGGTATAGTTAGGGTTATGGTTTGTATTAGGGTTAGGGTTAGTGTTAGGGTTAGTTTTCTGGTTAGAATTAAGGTTAGTGTTAGGTAATGGTTAGCATTAGGGTTAGGTTATGGTTACGGTTATAATTTGGGTATTGGTTTATATTTGGGTTAGGGTTAGGCTTAAGGTTAGATTTGAGATTAGAGTAATGGATGGGTTTAGGGTTAGTGTTATAGTTAGGGTTCTTGTTAGGTTTAGGGTATAGGTTTAAGGTGAGCGTTAAGGTTAGTGTTAGGGTTGGGGTTAGGATTAGCTTTATGGTTAGTGTTAAGATTAGTGTTAGGTTTAGATTTAGAGTTAAAGATAAGATTGGGGTTAGGGTTTTGGTTAGGTTAAGTGTTATGTTTCAGGTTCGGTTTACCTTTAGAGTTAGTGTTAGTATTAGGGTTAGGGTTAGGTTTAGTTTTAATGTTAGGGTTAGTGTCAGGGTTCGGATAGGGTTAAAGTTAGTGTTTGGATTTGGTTAGTGGTTAGGGTTAGTTAAGGGTGAGGGTCAGGGTTAGATTAAGTTCAGGATTATGGTTTGGGTTAAGGTTTGTGTTAGGGTTAGAGTTAATGTTAGTGTTAGTGTTAGGGTTAGTGTTAGTGTTAAGTTTAGGTTTAGGTTTAGGGTTACATTTAGTGTTAGTTTTAGGGTTTGGTTCATGTTTGGGCTTAGTGGAATTGTTAGGGTTAGGGTTTGTTTAAGTGTTAGGATTAGGGTTATGTTTTGTTAAGGGTTAGCATTAAGGTTACGTAAGGGTTAGGGTTATGGTTTGGGTTAGGGTTTGTGCTTGGGTTAGGGTTAGGAATAGGGTTAGGTTTAATGTTAGGGTTAGGTTAGGGTTAGTGTTAGGGTTAGTGTTAGTGTTAGGGTTAGTTTTAGGTTTAGTGTTAGGGTTAGAATTAGGTTTATGTTTAGTGGTTAGGGTAAGGGTTAAGGTTAAATTTAGGGTTTGTGTTAAGGTTAGTGTTAGGTTTCATGTTAGATTTACGGTTAGGAGTAGAGTTAGGGTTCGTGTTAGGGATAGGTTTAGAGGTAGTTTTAGGTTTAGATTTAGGTTCACTGTAAGTTTTAGGGTTAGTGTTGCATTTAGGGTTAGGGTTAGGGTTAGGATTAGTGTTTGGGTTAGGGTTAGTGTTAGGTTTAGTCTTAGTGTTAGGTTTAGGATTAGGGATAAAGTGAGGTTTAGGGTTATTATTAGCATTCAGGCTAGGGGTAGGTTTAGGTTTATCTTTAGGTTTAGGGTTAGTGTTAGTGTTAGGGTTAGGGTTAGGGTTAGTTTTAGGGTGAAAGTTCGGTTTAAGGATAGGGTTAGTGTTAGGGTAAATTTTAGGTTTAGGTTTTGTGTAAGGTTTAGGTTTAAGGTTGGAGTTACGGTTTGGGTTAGGTTTACACTTTGTGTTAGGGTTAGTGTTAGGGTAATATTTAGGGTTAGTGAAAGGGTTAGTGTTTATTTTCAGGATTAGAATTTGGGTTAGCATTAGCGTTAAAGGTAGGGTAAGGTTTAGGGTTCATGTTAGGATGAGGTTTAGGTTTAGGTTTAGGTTTAGTTTTAGGGTAAGTGTTAGGGATTGTGTTAAGTTTAGGGATAGGTTTAGGGTTAGGGTTAGTGTTAGAATTAAGGTTAGGTTTAGGTTTAGTATTACAGTTAGGGTTAGTGTTAGGGTTAGGTTTAGGGTTATTGATAAGTTCAGTGTTAGGGTTAGTGTTAGTGTTAGGGTAAGGGATATGGTTAGGGTTATGTTTCTGGTTAGGCTTAGGTTTAGTTTTATGGTTAGGTTTAGGGTTTGGGTTAGGGTTAATTGTTTGGGATAGGTTTAGGTTTTGTGTTAAAGACAGTGTTAGTGTTAAGGTTTTCATTATAATTAGGGTGAGCTTAGAATTTGGTTTAGTGTTACAGTTAAGGTTAGGGTTAGGGTTAGGAATCATGTTTTATTTAGGGTTAGATTTAGGGTTAATGTTATTGTTAGGTTTAGGTTAGAGTTAGGATAACATTAGTATTAGGTTTAGGGTTAGGGTTAGGCTTAGGATTAGTGATAGAGTTAGGTATTTTATTAGGGATAGAGTTTGGTTTAGGTAAGGTTTAGGGTTAGGGTAAATTTAGGATTAGCATTATGGTTTTAGTTAGGGTTTGTGTTAGGGTTTATATTAGGGTTAGAGTTATTCTTAGGGTTAGGGTAAGGGTTAAGGTTCATGTAGGGTTAGTGTTAGGGTTAGGTTTAGGATTCAGTTTAGTGTTAATAACAGGGTTAGGTTTAGTTTTAGTGTTAGTGTTAGGGTTAGGGATAGGATTAGAGTTAAGTTTAGGGATAGAATTAAGGATAGGGATAGGGTTAGCATTAGGTTTAGGATTAGGGTTAATGATTGAGTTCTGTTTATGTTTGGGTTTTTGGTTAGTTATCGGGTTAGGGTTAGTGTAGGTTTAGGGTTAGGGTAAGGGTTGTGTTAGGGTTAGGGTTAGGGTTCGGTATAGGTTTCGTTTTAGGTTTACTGTTAGGGTTAGTGATAGTGTTAGGCATACAGTTAGGTTTAGGTATAGTGTTAGAATTAGGGATAAAATTAGGGTTAGTTTTAGGGTTAGGGTTAGAATTACGATTAATGTTATGATTAGGATTAGAATTAGGATTAGTGTTAGTGTTAGGGTTTTGGTTACTTTAAGCTTTAGTTTTATGGTTAGTGTTATTTTTAAGGTTAGGGTTAGGTAAGGGATAGGATTAGGATTGGGTTAGGTTTAGGGTTATGGTATGGATTAGGGTTTGTGTTAGGATTTGTGTTAGAGATTGGTGTAGGGTTAAGGTTAGGTTTAGGTTTAGTGTTAGGGTTAGTGTTATGGTTAGGTTTAGAATTAGTGTTGGGTTTACCGTTAGTTTAAGGTTAACAGTTAGTGAAAGTTTTAGATATAGTGTTAGGGTTAAGGTTAGTGTTAGAGATAAGGTTAGCTATAGGATAAGTGCTTGGTTTAGGGTTAGGGTTAGGTTTAGGTTGAAGGTTACGTTTAGTGTTAGGGTTTGGGTTAGGGTTAGGTTTAGGGTTAGTGTTAGAGTTAGGATAGGGTTACTTTTCGGCTTAGTGTTTGGGTTTGTGTTATGGTTAGGATTATTATTAGGGTTAGGGTTACAGTTCAGATTAGGGTTAGTGTTAGGGTTAATGCTAGTGTTAATGTTATAATTAGGGTTAGGTTTAGTGTAGGATTAAGTTTAGATTTGTGGTAAGAGTTAGGTTTAGATTTAGTGTTAGGGTTAGGGATAGTGTTAGGGTTAGTGTTAGGGTTAAGTTTAGTGTTAGGTTTAGGATTAGTTTTAGGGTTAGTGTTAGGTTTAGGTTTATGGTTAGGTTTAGTGTTAGGGTTAAAGTTAGGGTTATGGTTATAGATAGTGTTAGGGTTAGTGTTAGGGTTAGTGTTTGTGTTAAGGTTGGGGTAACGATTAGGGTTAGTGTTGGTGTTTCGGTTAGTTTTAGGGTTAGGTTTACTGTTAAGTTTAGTGTTATGGTTTAGGTTAGATTTTAGATTAAGGTTAGTGTTAGGGTTAGGGTTAGCTTTAGTGTTAGGATACAGGTTAAGGTTAGGGTTAGTGTTAGTGTTAGAGTTAGGGTTTGAGTTAGGGTTAGGGTTTGGGTTAGGGTTAGGGCTTGTGTTACAGTTAGAATTAGGGTTTTGGTTAGGTTTAGTGTAAGTGTTACATTTTGCATTAGAGTTAGTTTTAGGGTTAGTGCTAAGGTTAGGTTTATGGTTACGGTTAGTGTTAGGTTTAGGGATAGAGACAAGTTTAGATTTAGTGTTTCAGTTAGGGTGAGGGTTATGTTTATGGTTAGGGTTAGTGTTAGGGTTATGGTTAGGTATAAAAATAGGGTTAGGGTTAGGATTAGTGTTATATTTAGGGTTAGGATTAAGGATAGGTTTAGTGTTAGGATTAGTGTTAGGTTTACGTTTAGGGTTAGAGTTAAGGTTAGCATTAGGCTTAGTGTTAGTGTTAGTTTCAGGTGTAGTATTATGGTTAGGGTTAGGGTTAGTGTTAGGTTTATGATTAAGGTTAGGTTTGGTGTTAGCGTTAGGGCTATTGCTAGGTTTAGGGTTAGGTTTATTTTTCTTGTTAGGGTAAGGTTTAGGGTTAGGTATGATTTAGGGTTAGGTTTACTGTTACATTTAGTGTTAGGGTTAGATTTAGTGTTAGGTTTAGGCTTTGGGTTAAAGTTATGATTGGGGTAGGGCTAGTGATACGGTTAGTGTTAGGGTTTGTTTTAGGGTTAGGTTAGTAGTAGGGTTAGTGTTACATTTAGGATTAGGGTTATAGTTAGGATTAGTGTTAGGGTTAGTGTTAGAGTTCGGGTTCGGTTTAGGTTTACTGTTAGGTTTAGGTTTAGGGTTTGTGTTATGGTTAGTTGAGGGTTAGTGTTAGTGTTATGGTTACGGTTAGGGTTAATGTTAGTGTTAGGATTAGTGTTAGTGTTAGGGTTTGCATTATGGTTTGTGTTAGGCTTAGGGTTAGTGTTAGGGTTAGTGATAGTGTTAGGGTTAGTGTTAGGATTGGTATTATTGTTATTGATTGTGTTAGTGTTAGATTTAGGGATACCTTTAGTATTAGTGTTTGGGTTAGGGTTCCGGTTTGTTTTAGGTTTAGGGTTAGGGTTACTGTTAGGATTACGGTTACAATTAGTGTTATGGTCAGTTTTAGGATTATCTTAGTGTTATGGTAAGTGTTAGGTTTAGGTTTAGGGTTAGGGTTAGTGTTAGGTTCAGCGAAGGGTTTACAGTAAGTTTTAGGGTTTGGATTAGGTTTAGGTTTAGTATAACAATTAGGGATAGGGTTAGGGTTAGGGTTAGAGTTAGTGTTAGAATTAGGGTTATGGTTAGGGTTATTGTTATGTTAAGGTTTAGGATTTGGGTTATGATAAGTGTTAGGGTTAGTTTAAGAGTTAGGTGTAGTGTTAGATTTAGGGTTAGATTATACATATATTTAGGTTTAGTCTTAATGTTAACGTAAGGTTTAGGATTAGGTTTAGGATAAGTGTTAGGATTAGTTTAAGAGTTATGTTTAGGGTTAGGGTTATGGTTAGTTTTAGTGTAAGTGTTAGGGTTAGTGTTGGGTTTAGGGATTGTGTTAGGGTTAGGTTTATGTTTAGAGTTAGTGATATGGATAGGATTGGGTTTAGAATTAGTTCTAGGTTAGGGTTAGGGTAAGTGTTATGGTTACGGTTAGGGTTACTGTTATTGTTAGGTTTAGGTTCAAAGTTAGGGTTAGTGTTAGTGTTAGGGTTAGGGTTATTGTTAGGTTTAGGGTTAGTGTTATGTTTAGGGTTACATTTAAGTCCAGGGTCAGTGATAGGCTTATATTTGTAGTTAGGGTTAGTGTTAGGGTTAAGGTTAGGGTTAGGGTTAATGTTAGGGTTAGGGTTAGGTTAATGTTAGTTAAGGGTTGGGGTTATGGTTACGTTAAGTTTAGAATTATGGTTTAAGTTAGGGTTTGTCTTCGGTTAATGGTTACTGTTAGGGTTAGGGTTAAGGTTATGGTTAGGGTTAGGTTTAGTGTTATGGTTAGTGTTAGGGTTTGTGTTAGGGTTAGTGTTAGGTTAGGATTGGAATTACTGTTAGGTTTAGCATTAGGGTTAGGGCTAGGGTTAGTGTTAGGGTTAAGGTTATGGTTAGGATTGGTCTTAGGGTTTGGGTAAGGTTTAGGGTTAGTGTTAGGGTTGGGTTAGGGTAAGGGTTAGTGTTAGGATTAGCATTAGGGTTTGGTTTCGGGTTAAGGATAGAGTTAGCCTTAGGGATAGGGTTAGTGTTAAGTTTAGGGTTAGAATTAGACTTAGTGTTAGGGTTCAGGTTATGGATAGGGTTAGGATTAGTGTTAGGGTTAGGTTTATGGTGAGGTTTAGTGTAACAGTAAGTGTAAGGTTAGGTTTAGAGGTAGAAATAAGGTTAGGGTTTAGATTAGTGTTAGTGTTAATTTTATTTTAGGGTTAGAATTAGGGTTATTGTTAGTGTTAGGGTTAGGGTTGGGTTAGTTTTAGTGTTAGTGTTAGGGTTCGTGTTTGTGTTAGGGTTAATGTAAGGGTTAGGATTAGATTTAGGATTAGTGTTAGGATTATGGTTAGGGTTAGGGTTCGGGTTACTGTTATGGTTAGGGTTAGGGTTAGTTTTAGGTTTACTGTTACTGTTAGGGTTAGGATTAAGTTTAGCAATAGTGTTAGGGTTAGGGATAGGTTTACATTTAGTGTTAGGGTTAGGGTTATTGTTAGGGTTAGTGTTATGTTTAGGGTTATGTTTAGGGATAGGGTTAGTGTTAGTGTTAGCCTTATGATTAGGTTTAGGTTTAGTGTTAGGGTTAGCATTATGGTTAGGTTTAGGGTTTGTTTTAGGGATAGTGTGAGGATAAGGGTTAGTGTTAGGGTTATGTTTATGGTTAGGTTTAGTTTCAGTATTAGGGTTAGAGTTATGTTTAGAGTTAGTGTTAGTATTCGGGTTAGGGTTAGGTTTAATTTTAGGTTAAGTTTTAGTGTTAAGTTTAGTGTTAGGTTTAGGATTAGACTTAGGGTTAGGATTAGAGTTAGTGTTAGGTTTTGGTTTAAGGTTATAGGGTTAGGGTTAGTGTTAGGTTTTGTGTTAGGGTTAGGGCTATTGTTAAATTTAGAGTTACAGTTAGGATTAGTGTTAGGTTTAGTGTTAGTGTTAGGATTAGAGTTGGGGTTAGGTTTAGGGTTAGTATTAGTGTTGGGGTTGGGGTTAATATTTGTGTTAGCTTTAGAATTCGGGTTAGTGTTAGTTTAGGATTACTTTTAGGATTAGTGTAAGTGTTAGGATCAGTGTAAATTTTAGTGTTTGTGTTAGGGTTAGTGTTAGGCTTAGTGTTATGATTAGGGTTAGTGTTACATTTTCTGCTAGGGTTAGAGTGAGTGTTAGAGTTAGTGTTAGGATTAGGGTTAGTGTTAGGTTTAGAGTTAGTGTTAGGGTTAGGATTAGTGTTAGGGTTAGGGTTAAGTTTCATCATAGTGTTAGGGTTAGAATTAATATTACATTTAACGTTAGAATTAGTCTTAGCTTTAGGGTTAGGTTTAGGGTTATGGTTAGGTATAGTGCTAGGTTTAGGAATACATTTAGGGTAAGATTTAGGGTTAGCGTTAGGTTTAGAGTTAGTGTTAGGGTTAGAGTTAGGTTTAGTTTTAGGGTACAGTTTAGGGTTAGAGTTAGTGTTAGGATTAGGGATAGAGTTTGAGTTAGGTTTAGAGTTTGGATTAGAGTTAGGGCTAGGATTACGGTTTGATTTAGTGTTAGTGTCAGTGTTAAAATTTGAGTTAGAATTAGTGTTAGTATTGGTATTATGGTTATGGTTAGTGGTAGGGTTAGGTTTAGTTATAACTTTAGGATTAGTGTTGGGTTAGGTTTAGGGTTATGTTTATGGTTAGGGTTACAGTCAGGTTTAGGGTTAGGGTTCATATTAGAATTAGGTTTAGCATGAGTGTTAGGGTTAGGGTTAGGTTTAGGTTTGGTGTTAGTATTTGGGTTAGGGTTAGTGTTAGGTTTAAAAATATTGTTAGGGTTTGTGAAAGGTTTAGAGTTAGTGTTAGGTTTAGTGTTATGTTTAGTGTTATGGTTAGGTCTAGGTATATGTTTAGTGTTAGTGTTTTTGTTAGAAATAGGGTTAGTGATAAGTTTAGGGCTAGGTTTTGTGTTAATGTTAGGGTTAGGGTTATGGTTAGGAATAGTGTTAATATTAGGGATAGGGTTAGTGTTAGGGTTAGATTTAGGGTTAGGTTTAAAGTAAGGGTTATGCTTAGGGTTAGGGTTAGGTTTTCTGTTAATATTAGGGTTAAGGTTAGGGTTAAGATAACGTTTACAATTATGGTTAGGGTTAGGGTTACAGTTAATGTTAAGATTAGGGTGATGGTTAGTGTTAGTGTTAGGGTGCATTAGGGTTATGGTTAGTGTCATGGTTAGGGTTATGTTTTGTGTTAGGGTTAGTGTTAGGGTTTGTATTAGGGTTAGGGTTAGTGTTATGGTTAGGGTTATGTTTTGAGATAGGGTTAAAGTTAGGGTTAGTGTTAGGTTAGGTTTACAGGGAAGATTAGGGCTCTGGTTAAAATTACTGTTAGTGATAGGGTTTGGATGGGGTTATTATTATGGTAACTGTTAGAGTGGGTTAGGTTTATTGTTAGGATTTGGGTTAAGTTTGTTTTGGGGTTAGTGTTAGGGGTATGGTTAGGTTTAGGATTAGTGTTAGGGTTAGTGTTAGGGTTTGGTTTACCTTTAGAATTATGGTTAGGGTTAGGGTTATAGTTATTGTTAGGGTTAGGGTTAGGGTTAGGATTAGTCATTGTGTTAGGGTTTGGCTTAGTGTTAATGTTATGGGTAGGGTCATGGTAGGATTAAGTTATGGTTATTGTTAGGGTTTGTGTTAGGTTTAGGATTAGGGTTAGGTTTGGGATTATGGTTAGAATAAGCATTAGGATTAGGGTTAGGTTTAGTGTTTGGGTTGAGGTTAAGTTTAGGGTTAGTGTCAGGCTTTTGGTTAGGTTTAGGTTTAGTGTTATGTTTGGTTAGGTTTAGGGTTAGTGTTAGGGTTAGCATTAGGGTTAGGTTTAGGGGTAGCGTTAGGGTTAGCATTAAGGTTAGTGTTAGGGATAGGGTTGGTGTTAGGATTATGAATAGGGATAAGGTTAGTGATAGGGTTAGGATAAGGGTTAGGTTTAGTGTTAGGGTTAGTGTTAGGGTAATGGATAGGGTCAGGTTTAGGTATTGACAGGTTTAGTGTTAGGGTTAGGGTTTGTTTTGTGTTATGGTTAGGATTAGGGTACGACTTAAGGTTTGTGTTAGGTTTAGGTTTAAAGTTAGGGTTAGGGTTACAATAAGGGTTAGAATTAGTGTTAGGGTTAGTGTTAGGGTTTGCATTAAGGTTAGGGTTATGGTTATGGTTAGGATTATGTTTTGTGTTAGGGTTACAGTTAGGGTTAGGGTAAGGTTAGGTTTACAGGTAGGATTAGGGTTTTGTTTAAAATTATTGTTAGTGAAAGGGTTTGGATAAGGTTAGTATTATGGTTTGTGTCAAGGTTGGGTTAAAGTTTGTGTTAGGATTAGGGTTACAATTTGTGTTAGGGTTACTGTTAGGGTTATAGTTAGGTTTAGGATTAGTATTAGTGTTAGTGTTAGGGTTAGTGTTATTTTTAGAATTAGGGATAAGTATAGGGTTAGTGTTTGTGTTAGGGTTAGTGTTAGGGTGAGGTTTAGTGTTAGGGTTAAGTTTAGGTTTAGTATTAGGGTTAGGGTTTGGATTAGTGTTAGGGTTAGCATTAGAGTTAAGTTTAAGTTTAGTTTTCGGGTTAGTGTTAAGTTTAGTCTTAGGGTTAGGTTTAGGATAAATGTTATGGTTACTGTTAGCATTACTGTGAGTGTTAGGTTTGGGCTTAGTTTTAGGTTTAGGTTTATGTTAGGGTTTTGTTATGGTTAGTATTATGGTTAGGGTTAGGTTTGCATGTTGGTTTAGCATTAGGGTGTGTTTTACTGTTAGGATTAGGGTTAGGATTATTGTTAGGTTTAGACTTCAGGTTCGAGTTTGGGATAGGGTTAGTGTTAGGGTTATTGTTAGGGTTAGGGTAGGGTTAGTGTTAGGATTAGTGTAAGTGTTAGTGTTTGGTTTAGGGTTAGTGTTAGGGTTAGTTTTTGTATGGTTAAGGGTTAGGTTTAGGGTTAGTTTTAGAATTACAAAGAGGTTCAGGGATAGGGATCAGGTTAGGGTTAGGGTTAGTTTAAATGTTAGAATTAGGTTAGTGTTAGTGTTAGGGTTAGGGATATGGTTTGTGTTAGGTTTAGTGTTAGGGTGAGGTTTAGTGTTAGATTAGGTTTAGGGTTATTATTAGGGTTAGGGTTAGTATTAGTGTTAGGGTTGATATAGGGTTAGGTTATGGTAAGTGTTAGGTTTAGTGTTAGAGTTATGGTTATAGTTAGTTTTAGGGTTTGATTTAGATTTATGGGTAGTTAGGGTTAGGGTTAGTTTTAGGTTTAGGATAATAGTTTGTTGTACATTTAAATTTAGAGTTAGAGTTAGTTTTAGGGTTACAACTAGGATTTGGGCTAGAATAATGTTTATGGTTAGGGTTACGGTTAGGGGAAGGTTAGGTTACGGTTATGTGTACGGTTGTATTAGGATTTGATTTAAATTAGTGTTAGGGTTAGTTTTAAGGTTAGTTTTAGGGTTAGGGTTAGAGTTAGTGTTAGATTTAGTGATAGGTTTAAGTTTAGAGTTAGGTTTAGTGTTATGATAAGGGTTAAGTTTAGGGTTAGTGTTACTGATAGGGATTGGATTAGGTTTAGGGTTAGTGTTACTGTTAGGGTTAGTGTTAGGTTTAGGGTTAGTGTTACTGTTAGGGTTAGTGTTAGGTTTATGGTTAGGGTTAGGGTTAGTGTTAATGATAGGTTTAGGATTAGGTTTAGGGTTAGAATTATGTAAGGGTTATGATTATTGTTATTTTATGTTTAAGGGTTAGGTTTAGGGTTAGTTTTAGAATTATGGTGAGGTTCAGGGATAGGGATCGGGTTAGGGTTAGTGTTAGTTTAAGATTTAGGATTAGGTTAGTGTTAGTATTAAGTTTAGTGTTATGGTTAGGGTTATGGTTTGTGTTAGGTTAAGGTTAGGGATGGTTTATGGTTAGAATTAGGGTTACGGTTGGATTAGGGTTAAAGTTAGGGTTAAGTTTATGTTTAGGGTTATTATTAGGGTTAAGAGTAGAATTAGACTAAGCGTTAGGGTTAGGTTTAGGATTAGTGTTTGGGTAAGGGTTAGGGTTAGGGTTAGGGTTAGGGTTAGGTTTAGTGTTAGGAGTAGGTTAGGATTAGTGTTAGAGATGTGTTTAAAATTAGGGTTAAGGTTAGGGTTAGGTTTAGTTTTAGTGTTAGGTTTAGGGATGGGTTTTTGGTAAGTCATAGGTTTATTGTTCGTGTTAAGTTTTAGGGTTCGTTGTAGGGTTTGGGTTAGGTTTTGTGTTAAGGTTAGGATTAGGGTTAGGGTTATGTTTAGGGTTTTTGTTAGATTTAGGTTTAGGGATAATGTTAGTGTTTGTGTTATGGTTATGGTTAGGGTTAGGTTTAGAGTGAGAATTAGGGTTAGGATTAGGTTTAGGGTTAGTGTTAGGGTTAGGGTTCATGTTATGGTTAGGGTTAGGGTTAGTGTTAGTGTTAAGGTTAGGGTTAGAGTTAATGTTAGTTTTAAGGGTAAGGGCAAGTTTAGGGTTAGTGTTCTGGTTAGGTTTAGTTTTAGTTTATGGTTAGTGTTAGGGTTAAGTTTAAAGTTAGTGTTAGGTTTAGGGTTAGGGTTAGGGTTAGGTAATTGTTAGGGTAAGGATTAGGTTTAGGGTTAAGTAAGGGTTAGATTTATGGTTAGGTTAGGGTTAGGGTTGTAGTTTGGGTTATAATTTGTGTTAAGGTTAGGGTTATGATTAGAGTTTGTGTTAAATTTAGTGTTAGGTTATGGGGGTTTTTTAGGGTTACTGTTAAGGTTAGTGTTAGGTTTCATGTTTGGGTTAGGGCTAGGTTTAGTGTTAGGGTTAAGTGTAAGTTTTTGGCTGGAATTAGGTTTAGGGTTAGGATTAGTGTTTCTCTTAGGGTCAGAGTTAGTTTTATGGTTTGTGTTAGAGTTAGGGTTAGAGATAGTGTTAGGGATATGGTTAGGGTTAGGGTTAAGTTTTGAGTAAGGTTTATGGTTACAATTAGGGTTAGGTTTAGGATTATAGTTATGTTTAGAGTTATGGTTAGGGTTAATTTTAGGTTTAGGGTTAGGGTTCTTGTTAGTTTTAGGGTTCATGTTATGGTTAGGGTTAGGATAAGTGTTAGGGTTAGGGTTAGTTTTTGTGTTAGGTTTAGGATTCTGTATAGGTTTAAGGTTAAGTTTAGGGTTAGGGTTAGTGTTACAGTTAGGGTTAGGGTTCACATTAAGTTTATGGATAGGGTTAGGTTTAGTGTTAGAATAATGGTTAGGGTTAGGGTTAGGGTTGGTGTTAGGGTTTGGGTTAGGGTTAGTTTCCAGTTAGTGTTAGGGTTCCTCTCAGAGTTACGGTGAGGGTTAGGTTTAGGGATAGTGTTAGGTTTTGTCTTGGTTTAGGGTATAGTTTGTATTAGGTTTAGGATTAGAGTAGGATTTGTGCTAGGGTTATGTTCAGAGTTATGGTTGGATTATGGTTAGAGTTACGGTTAGGGTTAGGGTTAGGTTTAGTGTTAGGGTTAAGGGTAGGGTTAGGGTTAGTGTTAGGGTTAGGGTTAGGGTTAGGGTTACAGTTAGGGTTAGTGTTAAAATTAGGGTTAGTGTTAGGTTTATGTGTAAAATTATGGTTAGGGTTACCGTTAGGGTTAGGGTTAGGTTCAGTGTTTGAGTTAGTGTTAATGTTAGGGTGAGGATTAAGTAAGTGTTAGGGTTACGATTAAATTAGGGGTATGATTATGGTTTGGGTTAGGGTTTGTGTTAGGTTTATGGTTAGGATAACGATAGGGTTAAGGTGAGGGTTAAGTTTACGGTTAGGGTTGGGGTTAGGGTTTGTGTTAGCTTTAGGGTTATTGTTAGTGTAAGAGATAGGGTTAGGGTTAGTGTTAAGTTTAGAGTCAGGGTTCAGCTTAGGATTAGTGTTTGGTTTATGGTTAGATTTAGCATTAGTGTTAGGGTTAGGGTTAGTGTTTGTGTTATGTTAGTGTTAGGTTTAGGTTAGGGTTAGGGTTGTGATTAGGTTAAGGTTAGGGTTAGGTTTAGGGTTAGGTTAAGGTTTCATGTTTTGGTTAATTTAAGGGTTAGGTTAAGGTTAGGGTATTTTGGGGTTCATATTATGGTAGGGTTAGGGTTAGTGTTAGGTTTAGTTTTAGGATTAGTTTTAGAATTAGGGTTAGGTTACTGGTAGACGTAGGGTTAGTGATAGGGTTAGGTTTAGGGTTAGTGTTAGGGTTAGGATTTGGTTTAGGGTTAAGGTTAGTGCTAGGCTTAGGTGTAGGCTTAGGTTTTGGTTTAGGGTTGGAAAAGGGTTGGAGTTATTGTTAGGGATAGTGTTATGGATAGGATTAGAATTAGGTTTAGGGTTAGGATTATAGTTAGCATTAGGTTTCAGGTTAGGGTTAGGGTTACAGTTAATGTTGGAGTTACGTTTAGGGTTAGAGTTAGGGTTAGGTACAGCGTAAGGTTTAGGGTTACTGTTAGGGTTAGGTTTAGAGTTTGTGTTAGAGATAGGGTTGGTGTAAGGTTTTTGGTTAGGATTAGGTTTAGGGTTAATTTTAGGATTAGATTTAGTATTCGGGTTAGGTTTAGGGATAGATTTATTGTAATAGTTAGGGTTAGGGTTAGGATTAGGGTTAGTGTTAGTGTTAGGTTAATGTAAGTGTTAGAGTTAGTTTACGCTTAGGTTTATGGTTAGGTTTCGGGTTTGTGTTAGGTTTAGGGTTAGTGTTAGGGTTATAGTTAGGGTTAGTATTAGGGTTTGTGTTATTTTAAGGTTCGGGTTAGTTTTAAGTTTATGGTTTTGATTAGAAATAGAGTTAGGTTAGGGTTAGTGTTAATATTAGCGTTAGTGTTAGTTTTAGGATTATGGATATTGTTAGTGTTAGGTTTAGGTTTAAGGTAAGGGTTATGGTTAAAGTTAAGCTTATGATTAGAGTAATTGTTACTGTTAGGTTAGTTGAGTGTTAGGCTTAAGGTTAGTGTTAGGGTTAAGTTTAGCATTAGGTTTAGGATTAGTGTTATGGTTAGGGTTTGTGTTATGATTAGGATTAGAATTAGGGTTGCGATTAAGTTAGGGTTAGGGTTAGTGTTAGGTTTAGGGTTACGTTTGGGGTTAAGTTTCGTGTTATGGTTAGTGTTAAATTTAGGTTGACTAAGGGTTAAGTTTAGGGTTATGGTTAGTGTTAAGGTTATGGATAGAAATACGGTTAGGTTTACGGTTTGTTTTAGGGTTAGATTTAGGGTTATGGTTAGTGTTAGGTTTAGGTTACGTTTAGGTTTAGGGTTAGGGTATTGTTATTGTTAGGGTTAGGATTACACTTTGTGTTAGGATTAGGGTTAGGGTTAGTGTTAGGGTTAGCATTAGGTTTAGGGTTAGGCTTACTCTTAGTGTTAGGGTTAGGTTTAGGAATAGTTTTAGGGTTAGGGATAGGTTATGAGATAGTGTAAGGTTTAGGGATAAGGTTAGGTTTAGTTTTATATTTAGGGTACAGTTTAGGGTTAGTGTTATGTTTAGGTTTAGGTTTGGTTCAGTTTAAAATTAAGGGTTAGCATTCGCGTTAGGGTTAGTGTTTGGGTTAGTGTTAGGGTTAGTGTTAGGATTCAGGTTAGGGTTAGGATTACTGTTAGGGTTATGGTTAGGGTTAGCATCACGGTTAGTATTAGTGTTAGAGTTAATGTTAGATTTACTGTTATTATTAGGCTTAAGTTTAAGGTTGAGGTTAGTGTTAGGTTTAGGGTTAGGTTTAGGGTTACTGTTAGTGTTAAGGTTATTATTAGGGTTAGTGTTAGCTTTAGGGTTATGTTTAAGCTTAGGGTTAGAAATAGGGTTAGGGTTAGTGTTAGGGATAGGATATGGTTTTGGTTAGCTTTAGTGTTAGTGTTAGTGTTAGGGTTAGGAATAGTGTTAAGGTTAGGGATAGGTTTAGTGAGAGGGCTAGGGTTAGGATTAGGGTTAGTGTTATGATTAGGGTTAGGGTTAGTGTTAGGGTTAGTTTTAGTGTTAGTATTAGGGTTATGTTTAGGGTTAGTTTTAGGTTTAGGGTTAGGTTATTGGGTTAGGTTTAGGGTTAGTTTTAGAGTTAGTTTTAAGGTTAGGTTTAGTTTTAATATTAGGCTTAGGTTCAAGGATATGTTTTGTGTTAGGTTAAGGGTTAGTTTTAGGGTTTCTGTTAGGTTTAGTAATAGGGTTAGGGTTAGGGTTGTGGTTAGAATTAGAGTTAGAATGAGGTTTAGGATTAAGTTTAGGATTAGTTTTAGGATTACAGGAAGGATAGTTTAGTGTTAGATTTATGGTTAGTGTTAGGGTTAGGGTTAGGTTTAGGGAATTTGTGAGGGTTAGGTTTAGTGTGAAGGTTAGAGTTAGAGTTAGGTGTAGTGTATGTTTTAGTGTTAGTGATAGGGTTAAAGTTAGGGAAAGTGTTAGGATTAGGGATATGTTTAGTGTAATATTTAAGGTTAAGGCAGGAATAGAATTAGTGTTATGGTAGGGTTAGGGATTGGTTAATGTTAGAGTTAGGTTTAGGGTTCAGGTTAGGGTTAGAGATAATTTTAGAATTAGCCATAAGGTTAGGGTTATGGTTAGTGTTAGGGTAAGAATTATAGTTTGTGTTACGGTACAGTTTAGGTTTAAGTTTTCTTTAAGTGTTAGCATTAAAAGATGGGTTTAGTGTTAGGGTTAGTGTTACATTTATGGTTATATTTAGATTTAGGATTAGTGTTTGGATTAGTGTTTTCTTTAGGTTTATGGTTAGTGTTAGTGCTAGAGTTAGGGTTAGTGTTACAGTTAGGGTTATGGTTTGGAAGAGGATTAGAGTGAGGCATAGTGTAAGGGTGAAGGTTAGTTTTATGGTTACAGGTAGGATAGATATAGTGTTAGGGTTAGTATTAGTGTTACTGTTAGTGTTATGATTAGAGATAGGGTTAGGGTTATTGACAGGATTAGTGTTGGGGTTAGTGTTACTGTTAGATTAGCATTAGGGTTAGTGTTAAGATTAGTGTTTGGGTTTGGGTTAGTGATGTATTAGGGATAGGGTTAAAGTTAGAGTTAGGGATAGTGTTAGAATTAGTGTTAGGTTTAAGGGTAGGGTTAGTGTTATTGTTCGGATTAGGTTTAGGGTTAGTAATAGGGTTACTTTTAGGTTTATAGTTAGGTTAAGGTTTAAGTTAGGGTTTAGGGTAAGGGTTAGGGTTAGGGTTAGTGTTAGGGTTAGGTTTAGGTTGAGTGTTAGGGTTAGGGTTAGGATTAGTTTTAAGGTTACAGTTAGGATTATGTTTAAGGTTCTGGTTACAGTTAGGATTAAATTTTGGGTTAGGGTTTGGGTTAGGCTTAAGTTAGTGTTAGGGTTCAAGATAGGGTTAGGTTTAGGGTTAGTGTTAGGGTTAGATTTAGAGTTAGGTTTAGGTAAGGGTTTGGGTTAGGTTTTGTATATGGTTAAGAGTAGGGTTAGTGTCAGCTTTAGATTTAAACGTAGGGTTAGGGTTAGGGTTAGTGTTATGGTTAAGGTTATAGGTAGGTTTAAGCTTAGTATAAGGATAAGGGTTAGGTATAGGGTTTCCATATGGTTGGAATTAGGGTGAAGGTTGGAGTTAGGCTTAAGATTAGGGTTATTGTTAGGGTTAGTGATAGGCTTAGGGTTAGGGTTAGTTTTAGGGTTAGGGTTAAGTTTAAATTTAAGGTTAGTGTTAGGGTAAATGTTAGGGTTATGATTAACGTTGCTGTTATGGTTACAGTTAGTTTTAGGGTTATGTTTTGTGTTAGGATTAGGGTTATGATTAGTGCTAGTGTTAGGTTTAGGGAAAAATTTTTGGTTTGGTTTTGGATTAAGGTTAGATTTAGTATTAGTTTTAGGGTTAGGGTTAGGGTTATAGTTAGGGTTAGCATTTAGTTTAGTGTTACAATTAGGGTTAGGTTTTGTGTTGGGTTGATGGGTTAGGTTATGGTTAGGTTTATGATAAAGGTTAAGATTAGGGTTAGAGTTAGGTTTAGGGTTAGGGTTAAGCTAGGGTTAGGGTTAGAATTAGGGTTAGTGTTACAGTTAGGGTTGGGTTACGGTTAAGATAAATGTTAGGGTTAGGGTTAGGTTTTGTGTTAAATTATGGTTGGGTTAGATTTATGGTTCATGGTAGAATTAAGGTTAGGGTTTTTGTAAGGTTTAGTTTTAGGGTTAGGGTTAGTGTTAGGGTAAGGTTTAGGGTTAGGGTTATATTTAGGTTTAGTGTTAGGGTTAGGGTTAGTTTTAGTGTTAGGTTTAGGTTTAGGGTTAGTGTAAGGGTGAGGCTAAGTTTAGGGTTAAGATTAATGTCATGGTTAGGGTTAGGTTTGGTTTACATTAAGGTTAGGGCTCGACTTATGGTTCAAGTTAGGATTAAGTTTAGGGTTGGTGTAAGAATTAGGTTTAGGGTTAGGTTTAGGTTTAAAGTTAGTGTTAGGTTTAGGGTTAGGATTATATTAAGTGTTAGGGTTAGGTTTAGTGTTAGGGATAGTATTAGGATTAGGGTTAGGGTTAGTGTTACGGTTAGGATTAGGGTTAGGGTTAGGTTTAGTGTTTGGGTTAGGTTAGTGTAGGTTTAAGTTTAGGGTTAGGGTGAGGCTTAGGGTTAGTGTTAGTCTGATGGTTAGCTTTAGAGTTAGGATTAGGGTTATGGTTAATGTTAAACTTAGGGTGAGGTTAAGGTTAGTGTTTAGTTTAGGGTTAGTGTTAAGGTTATGGTTAGGATTAGTGTTATGGAGAGAGTAAGTGTTAGGGTTTAGTTAGAGTTAGGATTAGGGTTAGGGTTTGTGTTAGGGATAGGGTTAGAGTAAATTTTAGGTTTTGGTTTAGGATAAGGGTTAGAGTTAGGATTAGGGTTAGGGTTAGGTTTAGGATTATGTTAACTGTTAGTGTTAGGATTATAAAAGGGTTAAAATTAGGTTTAGGTTTTGTGTTAGGTTTAGGTTTAGTTGTAGTTTTATGGTTTGTATTAGGATAGAGTGGGGCTTAGATTTAGTTTTAGGGTTACAATTAGGGTTAGGGTTAGTGTTAGTGTAAGGGTTAGTGTTAGATTTAGGGTATAGTTAGGGTTAAGTTTAGTGTTATGTTTAGGGTTAGGGTTAGGGTTGGTATAGGGTTAAGGTTGGAGTAAGGATTAGTGTTAAGATTTAATTTGAATTAGTTTTAGGTTTAGAATTAGGGTTATGTAAGGCTTAGGGTTAGGGTTAGGATAGGATTAGGATTATGGTTTGGGTTAGGGTTAGGGTTAGGATTAGGGTTACATTGGGGTTATGGTTAGGGTTAGGATTATGGTTATTCATTCGGTTAGGATTAGGGTTAGGTTTATGTTTATTGTTAGCTTATGGTTATCTTTTGGGCTAGTGTTATGGTTAGGGTAAGTGTTAGTTTAAGGGATAGGGTTAGGCTTTGGGTTAGGTTGGGGTTAGGTTTACGGTTCGAGTTAGGGTTATGTTTAGGGTTTGGGATTGGTTAGGGTTACTTTTTGGGTTAGGGTTAGGGTTAGTGTTACACTTAGGGTTAGGTTAAACTTAGGTTTAGGTTTAGGATTACATTTATGTTTATGGTTAGAGTTAGTTTCTTGGTGAGAATTAGAGTTAGTTAGTTTTCAGGTTATGTTTAGGATTAGTTTTAGAGTTAGGCTTAGCATTAGGGTTAGAGTTAGAGTTAGGGTTAGTATTAGGGTTACAGTTATGATTTGTGTTTTGGTAAGTGTTATGGTTAGCGTTAGTTTAAAGTTAGATTTAGGTTTTTGGTTATGTTTAGTAAGAGGGTTAATGTGAGGCATAGGGTTGTTAGGGTTAACTATTAGGGATATGGGTAGCTTATGATTAGGGTTAGGGTTAGTGTTAATTTTAGTGTTAGGGTTAATATTAGGGTTTGGGATAGGGTTAGTGTTAGGTTTAGGGTTAGGGCTAGGGTTAGGGTTAGTGATAGGGATAGGGATGGGGTTAGGGTTAATGATAGGATTTGGGTTAGGTTTAATGTTAGGTTTAGTGTTAGGATTAGGGTTGGGGTTAAAGTTAGGAAACTGTTAGGGCTATTGTTATGTTAGGGTTAGGGTTATGTAAGGGGTTAGGCTTTGTGTTAGGGTTATGGTTATGATTAGGTTTAGGGTTACTTTAGGCTGATGGTTAGGGTTAGGGTTAGTGGTAGGGTTATGTTTAGGGTTCGAAAAAGGTTTGGAGTTAGATTTATGGTTAGTTTTAGGGTTAGGGTAAGCATTGGGTTAGGGTTAGTGTTAGAGTTAGTGTTAGGGTTATGATTAGGTTGAAAATTAGGGTTAGGGTTTGGGTTAGTGTTTATTTAGGGATAGAATTAAGGATAGCGCTAATGTTAGGTTTAGCCTTAGAGTTAGGTTTACAGTTAGAGTTAGGGTTAGCGTTAGTCTTTGGGTTAGGATTAGTTTTAGGTTTAGTGTAATGGTTAGGGTTAGTGTTAGTGTTAGGTTTATGATTAAAGTTAGGTTTGGTATTAGCATTAGGGTTATTGTTAGATTTAGGGTTAGGTTTATTGTTTTGGTTAGGGTAAGGTTTAGTTTTACATAAGGTTTAGGCTTATGTTTACTGTTAGTTTTTGGTTTACAGTTAGGGTTAGTTTTAGGGTTAATCTTTTAATTAAATTTAGGGTTATGGTTCGTGATAGGGTTAGTGTTAGTGTTTGTGTTAGAGTTAGGGTTAGTAGTAGGTTTAGGTTTATAGTTAGGATTAGGGTTATGGTTAGGATTAGTGCTAGGGTTAGTGTTAGGTTTAAAGTTAATGTTAGGTTTATTGTTAGGTTTAGGGTTAGGGTTTGTTTTGTGGTTAGGTTTAGGATTTGTGTTAGTGTTAGATTAATGGTTAAGATTAGGGTTAATGTTAGGATTACTTTTAGATTTAGGGTTTGCATTAGGTTTGTGTTAAGTTTAGGGTTAGTGTTATGGTAAGTTTTAGTGTTAGAGTTAGTGTTAGGGTTAGGATTAGTGTTATTGCTTTGGTTAGGGTTAGGGTTAGGGTTACATTTAGGCTAAGTGTTAGGGTTAGGGTTTTGTTTCATCTTTGGATTAGGGTTAGGGTCACTGTTAGAGTTAGCGTTATGGTTCAGGTTTAGTGTCAGGGTCAGTTTTAGGGTTAGGGTTAGTGTTATGGTTAGTGTTAGATTTAGGTTTAGGTTTAGGGTTAGTGTTTTGTTCAGGAAAGTGTTTACGGTAAGAGTTAGGGTTAGGGTTAGGTTTAGGTTTAGTGTAACAAATACTGATAGTGTTAAGATTAAAGTAAGTGTTAGATTTAGGGTTACTGTTAAAGATAGTGCTATGGAAAGGTTTAATAATTGGATTATGTTAAGGGTTAGAGTTAGAGTTAGTTTAAGAGTTAGGTTTAGTGTTATGTTTAGGGTTAGATTTAGAGTTAGGTTTAGGGTTAGGATTAGTTTTAGGGTAAGGTTTAGGAGTATGGTTAGTAAGTGTTTGGGTTTGTTTAAGATTTATGGTTAGGTTTAGGGATAGTTTTAGAGAAGTTTTAGAGATAGTGTGAAAATAAGGTTAATGTTAGGGTTAGTGTTATGGTTAGGTTTATGTTAAGTATGAGGGTTAGGTTTATATTTAGGGATAGTGTTAGTGTTCAAGTTAGGGTAAGGTTTAGCTTTAGGTTAAGGTTTAGGTTTAGGTTTGGTGTTAGTATTAGGTTTAAATTTATGGGATTAGAGTTAGTGTTATAGTTTGGTTTAAGGTTAGTGTTAAGGTTAGGGTTAGTGTTAGAGTTTGTGTTAGGGTTAGGGTTATTGTTAAATTTAGGGTTACAGTTAGGATTAGGGTTAGGTTTATGGTTAGTGTTAGGGTTAGATTAGGGGTTAGGTTTCGGATTAGGTTTTGTATTAGGGTTTGGGTTAAAGTTTGTTTTAGGTTTAGAATTAGGGTTAGTGTTAATATTAGGGTTAGCTTTAGGATAAGCATTAATTTTGGAATTTGTGTTAGTGTTAGGTTACGCATTAAGAATAGAGTTAGTGTTAGGATTAGGGTTAGAGTTTGAGTTAGGGTTAGGATTTTAGTTAAAGTTATGGCTAGGGTTACAGATAGGATTAAGTTTTGGGTTAGGGTTCATGTTAGGGTTAGGTTTAGCGTTAGTGTTACAGTTAGGGTTAGGGTTAGGTTTGGTGTTAGTGTTTGGGTTAGGGTTAGGGTTAGGTATAATGATAGTGTTATGGTCAGTGAAATGTTTAGAGATAGTGTTAGGTATAGTGTTACAGTTAATGTTATGTTTAGGATTAGGGTTAGTTCTAGAGTTAGTGTTAGTTTTAGATTTAGATTTATGGTTTGTATTAGTGTTAATGTTAGCGATAGGGTTAGTGTTAGGTTTAGGATTAGGGTTAAGTTTAGTGCTAGGGTTATGGTTATGGTTAGCATTAGTGTTAATGTTAGGGATAGCGTAAGTGTTAGGGTTATATTTAGGGTTAGGTTTAGAGTTAGGGTTATGTTTATACTTAAGGTTAATTTTGTGTTAGTTTTAGGGTTAGGGTTAGGGTTATGTTTACGTTTAGA
Source organism: Marmota marmota marmota (assembly GCF_001458135.2). Classification (NCBI taxonomy): domain Eukaryota; kingdom Metazoa; phylum Chordata; class Mammalia; order Rodentia; family Sciuridae; genus Marmota; species Marmota marmota. The sequence goes on along the minus strand of NW_026001656.1, from coordinate 718,710 downwards.
ATTATGGTTAGCGTTAGGGTTACAGTTAGTGTTAGGCTTAGGGTTAGGTTTAGGTTTAGGGTTAGTGTTAGGGTTGCATTAGGGTTAGGGTTAGTGTTATGTTTAAGGTTATGTTTTGTGTTAGGTTTAAATTTAGGGTTAGGTTTAGGTTATGTTTATGGGTAGGATTAGGGTTTTGGTTAGAATAACTGTGAGTGATATGGTTTGGATAGAATTACTGTTATGGTTAAAGTTAGGGTGAGTTAGGGTTTGTTTTAGGGTTTGGGTTATGGTTTGTATTTGGGTTTCTGTTAGGGTTATATTTAGATTTAGGATTATTGTTAGGGTTTGGGTTAGAATTAAGTTTACATTCAAAATTATGGTTAGATTAAGGGTTACAGTTAATGTTAGGATTAGGGTTAGGGTTAGTGATAGTGTTAGGGTTAGGGTTAGTGTTCGTGTTAATGTTTTGGTTAGTGTTAATGTTAGGGTTAGGTTTGCGGTTAGTGTTAGGTTTTGGTTAGGATTAAGTTATGGTTAGCATTAGGGTTTGTGTTAGATTAATATAAGGGTTATGGTTTGGATTACAGTTAGGATTAGCGATAGGATTAGGGTAGGGTTAGTGTTAGGTTTAAGGTTAAGTTTATGGTTAGTGTTAGGATTTTGGTTAGGTTTAGGGTTAGTGTTAGGTTTTGGTTAGGTTTAGTATTAGTGTTAGTTACCATAGGGTTAGGTTTAGGGTTAGAGTTAGGGTGTGGTTAGGATTAGTGTTAAGGTTAGAGTTAGTGTTAGGGTTAGGGTTAGGCTTAGGATTAGGTTTAGTGTCATGGTTAGTGATAGAGTTATGTTTAGGGTTAGGGTTAGTGTTAGAGTTACTTTAGTGTTAGGGTTAGGATTAGTTTTTGTGTTATCATTAGTATTAGTGTAACACTTAAGGTTTGTGTTAGATTAGGATTAAGTTTGCATTTGGGGTTAGCCTTAGGGTGACTTTCACTGTTAGGGTTAGGATTAAGATTAGTGTTAGGGTTATTGTTAGGTTTAAGGTAGGGTTAGTGTTAGGCTTAGTGGTAGTGTTAGGTTTTGGTTTAGGGTTAGTGTTAAGGTTACTCTTATTGTTAGGTTTAGTGATAGGATTAGATTTAGGGTTAGTATTAGGGTTGGGATTAGGATTTGTGTTAGTGTAGATATAAAGTTAGGTTAGGTTAAGTGTTAGGTTTAGTGTTAGGGTTACGGTTATAGTTAGTTTTAGAGTTAGTTTTAGGGTTAGGGGTAGTTAGTGTTAGGGTTAGTGTTAGAGTTTGCGTTAGGATTAAAATAAGGCTTTGTGTTAAGTTTAAATTTAGGATTAGGGTTAGATTTAGGGTTACATTTAGGATTTGGGCTAGAATAAGGGTTATGGTTATGGTTAGGGTTAGGTTAATATTAGGTTTAATGTTAGGTTTAAGGTTGTGTTAGGGTTAGATTAAAATTAGGTTTAGGATTTGTGTTAAGGTTAGTTGTAGTGTTAGGGTTAAAGGTAGGTTAGACTAAGGATTTGTTTTAGGGTTAGATTTAGGGTTAGGTTTAGTGTTACATTTAGAGTTAGCGTAGGGTTAAATTTAGGTTTAGGGTTCGATTAGGTTTAGGGTTAGTGATAGGTTATTGTTAGAGTTAGGTTAGAATTAAGATTATGATTAGGTTTAGGGTTTGTGTTAGTGTGAGGGTTAGTATTAGGTTTGGGTTTAAGGTTAGGGTATGGGTTCGGGTTCGAATTATAGTTAGGATCAGGTTTAGGGTTTGTGTTAAGGTTAGAGATAGGGTTAGGGATAGGGTTTGTGCTAGGGTTAGGGGTAGGATTAGGGTTAGTGTTACAGATAGTTAAGGGGTTGTATTTAGGGTTAGGGTTAGAGTTAGGCTTTGTGTTAGCGTTATGGTTAGGGTTAGTGTTAGGATTAGGGTTAGTGTGTTAGTGTTAGGATTAGGGTTAGTGTAAGTGTTAGTGTTAGGTTTAAATGAGAGTTAGTTTAGAGTTATTCCTACGGTTAGATTTACATTTAGTGTTAGGGTTAGGGTTAGTTTTAGGTTAGGTTTATTGGTAGTGTCAGGGTTAGGGTTAGGGTTAAGATAAGAGTTAGGGTTTGTGATAGGGTTAGGGTTACAGTTAAGTTTTGTGTTCGGGTTAGGGTTAGAATTAGAGTTAGTGTTAGGGTTAGGGTTTAATTTTGTATTAGGGTTTGGTTTTGGAATAATGTTAGTGATACAGTAATGGTTATTACTAGGTTTAGGTTTAGGGTTAGGGTTAGGGTTAGTTTTTGGGTTTGCATTAGGGTTAGTTTTATGGTTAGTGTTAGGGATAGGTTTAGGGTTAGTGTTATGATTAGTGTTAGGTTTAGGATTCATGTTAGGGTTAGTTTTAGGGTTAGGGTTAAGATTAGGTTAGGGTAAGTGTTAGGGTTAGGGTTATAGTTACAATTAGGGTTAGTGTTAGGATTAGGGTTACGGTAAGGGTTAGTATTAAGATTAGGTTTTAGTTTAGGGAAAGAATTAGTGTTAGGGTTAGGGTTAGAGTATGTGTTATTGTTAGGGTTAGGTTTATGGTTAGGGTAATGGTTAGGGTTAAATTCAGGGTTAATGTCAGTGTTAGGGTTAGGTTTAGGGTTAGTGTTAGGGTAAGTGGTAGGGATAGTGTTGGTGTTAGGGTAAGGGTTAGGGTTAGGATTAGTTTTAGAGTTAGTGTAGGAGTGAGGATTAGCGTTAGTGTTAGGTTTAGTTAGCTTTAGGGTTAGTGTTAGGCTTAGGGTTGGGGTTAGATTTAGGGTTACTGATAGGTTCAGGTTTATGGTTAGGATTAGGGAAACTTATAGGTTAGTGTTGGGGTTAGCATTAGTGTTAGTGTCATGGTTTGGGTTAGGGTTAGTATTAGCTTTAGGGTTAGGGTTAGGGTGAGTGTTATTGTTAGTGTTAGGGTAAGGATTAAGTTTACTTTTAATGCTAGATTTCGGATTAGGGTAGGGTTAGGTTTAGTGTTAGAGTTAGCATTCGCGTTACACATAGGGTTATCATTAGGGTTAGGTGTAGGGTTCCAGTTAGGGTTAGGGTTATGGTTAGAGTTGTGGTTAGTATTTGTGTTAGGGTTATGGATAGGGTTAGGTTTAGTGTTAGGATTAGTGTTTGGATTATTGTTAGTGTTTAGTTTAGTATTAGGGTTAGGGTTAGTGTTAGGGTTAGGGTAAGGTTTAGGTTTCAGGATAGGTTTAGGATTAGTTTTAATGTTAAGTTAGTTTTAGGATTAGGGTTATTGTTAGTTTAGCACTTAAGTTAAGGTTAGGTGAAAGGTTAGTGTTGAAGTTAGTGTTAGGGTTTCCTTAGTGTTAGGGTTAGTGTTAAATTTAAGGTTACAGTTAGGATTAAGGTGAGGTTTAGGATAAGTGTTAGGGGTAGTATTAGGATTATGGTTAGGATTTGGGTTAGTGTTAGGATTAGGGTTATTTTATGTTAGTGTTAGGGCTAGGGTTAGTGTTAGTGTTAGGGTTAGGATTAGAATTATGGTAACGTTTAGGGTTAGTGTTAATGTTAGGTTTTGAATTAAGGTTAGTGTTAGGGTTAGCATTATAATTAGGGTTAGTGTTAGTATTACAGGTAGGGTTAGCATTAGGGTTAGGGTTACTGTTCGTGTTAGTGTTAGTGTTAGGGTTAGGTTTAGGCTTAGTTTTGGGGTTAGGGTTAATGTTAGTGTTAGTGTTAGGGTTAGAATTGCAGTTGATCTTAAGGTTAGGGTTAGAGTTAGTTTAGATTTAGGGATAGGGTAGGTGTTAGTTTTAGTGTTAGAGTTAGGAATAATGTTAGAGTTATGAATATTTTTAAGGTTAGAGTTAGGATTACGATTAGGGTTTGGGTTGGTGTTACTGTTATGTTAGGGTTAGGGTTAGGGTTAGTGTTAGGCTTAGTGTTAGATTTAGGGGTAGGGTAAGTGTTAGTGTTAGTATTAAAGTTAGAGTTAGGCATAATATTAGTGTTAGGTATATTTTTAAGTTTAGTGTTAGCATTACAATTAGGGTTAGGCTTGGTGTTACTGTTAAGGTTAGGGTTTGGGTTAGGGTTAGTGTTAGGTTGAGAGAAAGGGTTAGGTTTAGGGTTAGGATTAAGGTTAGGTTTAGCATTAGCATTAGTGTAAGGGTAAAAATTACAGACAAAGTTAGGGTTAGTTTTAGAGTTAGGGTTAGGTTTAGGGTTAGTGTTAAGGTTAGTGTAGGGTTAGGGTTTGTGTTAGATTTAGAGTTACGCTAAGGGGTTGTGTTAGGGTTGGTTTTACGGTTAGGGTTGGGTTAATGTACAGGATTAGGTTTAGATTTAGAGTTATGGTTAGGATAAGTGTTAGTGTAAAAGTTAGGGTTAGGGTTAGGGTTTGTTTTAGGTTTAGGGTTAGGCTTCAGGCTTGTGTTAGGATTATGTTTAGGGTTAGGGTTAGGGTTATGAATAGGATTAAGTTTAGTTTCAGGATTAGGGTTAGTTTTAGGTTTAGGGTTAGGATTAGCTTCAGGGTTAGTGAGAGTGTTAGGGTTGGGGTTAGGCTATGTGGTAGAATTCGGGTTAGCTTTAGTGTTAGTGTTAATAATAGGGTAAGGTTTAGGTTTAGGTTTCGGTAGTGTTAGGTTTAGTGTTTGGTTACATTAGAGTTATAATTTGGTTTAGGGTTTGTTACAGGCTTAGGGTTAGGGTTAGGGTTAGTGTAAGGGTAAGGTTTAGAGTTAGGGTGTTAGGGTTTGTGTAAGTGTAAGTTTTAGAGTTAGGATTAGCGATAGATTAAGTATTAGGTTTAGGGTTAATGTTAGGGTTAGGGTATGGCTAGGTTTAGATTTTGGGTTAAGGTTAGGGTTACAATATTATTTAGAATGAGTGTTAGGATTAAGGTTAGAATTTGAGTTAGGGTTAGGGTTAACGTCATGGTTAGGGTTAGGTTTAGGTTTAGGGTTAGGGTAAGTGTTTGTGTTAGGTTTAGATTTAGGGTTAGGTTTAGGGTTAGTGATAGGGTTTGGGTTAGGTTTAGGCTTAAGGTACGTTTTAGGGTTAGGGTTAGAATTAGGGTGAGGTTTAGGGTTAAATTAGGGTTAGAATTAGGGTTAGGGTTAAGTTATGGTTAGAGTTAGGTTGGGGTTATTGTTATGGTTATGGCTAGGGTTTGTGTTAGGTTTAGGGTTAGTGTTTTGGTTATGGTTAGGGTTAGGGTTAGATTAGAGTTACGGTAGGGTTATGGTTAGGGTTTGATTTAGGTTTAGGGTTAGTGTCATGGTTATGGTTAGGGTTAGGGTGAGGGTAAGCATTAGGGTTAGAGTTAGGATTAGGATTAGGGTTTGTGTTATCATTAGTGTTCGGGTTAGATTTAAGTTTACAGTTAGGATTAGGATTAGATTTAGCGTTAGGTTTAGGGTTAGTATCACTTTTAGGGTTAAGGTTAGGTATAGTGTTAGGTTTTGGTTTAGAGCTAGGGATAGTTTTAATGTGAGGTTAGAGTTAGGTTTATTGTTAGGGTTAGGTTTTGGTTTCGGGTTAAAGTTAGGGTTACATTAGGGTGATTGCTAGGGTTAGGGTTAGCGATAGTGTTAGGGTTTGTGTTAGTGTTATGTTTTAATTTAGGGTTAGATTTACAGTTAGTGTTAAGTTAGGATTCGTGTTATGGTTTTGGTTGTTGTTATGGTTAGGGATAGAGTTAGTTTTAGAATTAGAGTTAAAAAAATTGTTTGGGTTGGGTTACAGTTCATGTTAGGGTAATTTTTCAGTTTCGGGTTCTGGTGATGTTTAGAGTCAGTTTATGGTTAGAGTTAGGGTTAGAATTAGGTTTAGTATTAGGGTTACAATTAGTGTTAAGTAAGGTTTAGGGTTGTTTTTGTGTTAGGGTTGGGGTTCTGGTTAGGTTTACAGTTACTGTTAGGATTTGGGTTAGGGTTAATATTAGGGTTAGGGTAAGAGTTAGGTTTAGAGATTGTGTTAGGTTTATATTTAGGTTTAGGGTTAGTGTTAGGGTTAGGGTTAAGGTTAGTTTTAGAGTTAGGTTTAAGGTTAGTGTTAGGTTAGGATAAGTGTTGTGTTAGGGTTATATTTAGGGTTAGTGTTAGTGTTAGAGTTAGAGTAAGGGATAAGTTTAATTTTAGCATTAGGTTTGGGTGAGGTTTAGGGTTAGGGATAGAGTAGGGTTAGGCTTAGCGTTAGGACAGGGTTAGGATTATGGTTAGAGTTACGGTTTTTGTTAGGTTTTCAGTTAGGTTTAGGATTAGCTTTGGGTTTGGGTAAGTATTAATATTAAGGTTAGGGTTAGTTTTAGGGTTAGTGTTACAGTTAGGGTTAGGGTTAGTGTTGAAGGTAGAGTAAGGGTTAGGGTTAGTGTTAGGATTAGGGTTTGTATGAGTTTTATGGTTAGGTTTAGAGTTAGTGTTTGTGTTAGGGTTAGTTTTAGGGTTAGGTTTAGGCTTACAGTTAGGATTATGGTTAGGGTTAGGGTTTGGGTTAGTGTTAGGGTAAGTGTTAGGGTTAGTGTTAGGTTTAGGGTTAGGGTTAGGGTGAGTGTTAGGGTTAGGGTTAGGTTTATTGTTATGGTTAGGTTTCGAATTTGGATTAGGGTTAGGGTTAGTATTAGGGTTAGGTATAGTGTTGGTGTTAGGGTTAGTGTTAGGGTTAGGGTTGGAGTAAGGGTTGTGGTTAGTGTTAGGGTTAGAGTTATTGTTAGGGTTAAGGTTGGGTTCGGGTTAGGGTTAGGTTTAGTTTTAGTGTTACTGTTAGGTTTAGGTTTACAGTTAGAGTGCGGTTTAGCATTAGGGTTAGTGTTAGGGTTAGTGTTAGGGTTAGCGTTACAGTTAGGATTAGGTTTAGTGTTAGGATTAGGGATGGGGTTAGGGTTAGAGTTAGGGTTAGAGTTAGGGTTAGGGTTAGGCTTAGTGTTTGTGTTAGCATTATGTTTATGGTTAGGTTTAGTGTTAGTGTTAGTGTTAGTGTTCAGTTTAGGTTTAGTATAAGTGTTCACATTAGCGTAAGGTTTATGGTTTTGGTAAGGGTTAGGGTTAGATATAGTGTTCGAGTTATGGTTAAGTTTATTGATATGGTTAGAGTTAAGGTTAGGGTTTGGTTTATATTTATGTTTAGAGTTAGTGCTAGGGTTGTGTTAGGGTTTATATTATGGTTAGAATTAGTCTTAGGATTAAGGGTACATTTAGAATTAGGTTTGTATTAGTGTTTCAGATAGTGTTAGGGTTTCAGTTATGGTTAGCATTTAGTTTAGGGTTAGGGCTAGGATAAAGTTATGGTTAGGGATAGAGTTAGGGTTTGTTTTAAGTTTAGATTTAGGGTAAGGTTTAGGGTTAGGGTTAGAGTTAGTGTTAGGATTAGGGTTAAAGTTAGTTTTAGGTTTAGGGTTAAGGTTAGGTTATGGTTAAGGTTAGGTTATGGTTAAGGTTATGGTTAAGTATTAGGTTTTGGGTTTCTGTTATATTTAGAGTTAGGTTAATGGTGAGGGTTAGGTTTAGGATTAGATTTAGGGTTAGTTTTAGGGTTAGAGATGGGTTTAGGGGTAGTGTTTATTTAGGTTAGAGTTAGCGTTAGTGTTAGGTTTAGGGATATGTTTATGGTTAGGATTATCATTAAAGTTAGGTTTTGGTTAAGGGTTAGTGTTAGAGTTTGTGATAGGATTATAATTAGTGTTAGGTTTAGTGTTACACATAGGATGAGGTTTAGGTTTTTGGTTAGGTTTAGGGTTAGGGTTAGGGTTAGGGTTAGTGTTAATGTTAGAGTTAGGGTTAGGTTTAGTGTTATTTTTAGGATTAGGGTTAGGGTTAGCAATAAGGTTAGGGATAATTTTAGTGTTAGTGTTAGGATTAGGGTTAATGTTAGGTTGAGGGTTAGGATTAGGGTTAGTGTTAGGGTAAGGGTTAGAATTAGGGTTAGGGTAAATCTTAGGGTTAGGATTAGGGTTGGGGTGATTTTTAAAGTTAAGTATAGTGTTAGGGTTAGTTTTAGGGTTAGTGTTAGGGTTGGTGTTATTATTCGGTTTAGGCTTAGGTTTAGGGTTTTTGTTAGGGTAAACAGATTTATTGTTAGGTCAGGTTTATAATTAGGGTTACCGTTAGGGATAAGGTTAGGTTTAGGGTTACTGTTAGTTGTATGGTTAGGGTTAGTGTTAGGGTAAGTGTTAAGGTTAGGGTTAGATTTAAGGTTAGAATTTGTGTTAGGTTTAGGGTTAGGATTAGGATTGTTTTAGGGTTAGGTTTAAGTTTATGTTTGGATTATGGTTAGAGTTAGAGTTAGGGTTAAAGTTAGGTTTAGTGTTAGGGTTAAGGGTAGAGTTAGGGTTAGTGTTAGGGTTAGAATTAGGGTTAGCGTTAGCGTTAGGATTACAGTTAGGTTTAGTGTTATAATTATGGTTAGTGTTTAGTTTAGTGTTAGTGTTAGTGATAGGGTTAGGATTATGTTTTTGTTTACCTTTATGGTTATGGTTTGGTTTAGTGTTTTGGTAACTGTTCACGTTAGGGTTAGGATTAGTTAAGGGTATTTTTTAGTGTTAGGTTAGGTTTAGGATTATGGTTTGGATTACAGTTTGTGTTAGGTTTATGGTTAGGATTAGGGATAGGGTTAAGGTTAGGGTTAGGGCTAGGATTACTTTTAGGGTTAGGGTTCATGGTAGGATTAGGGTTAGTGTTAGAGTAAGTGATGTGGTTAGGGTTAGTGTTAAGTTTAGGGTTAGGTTTATGGTTAGAATTAGTGTTTGATTTATTGTTAGAATTAGGATTAGTGTTAGTGTTAGTATTAAAGGTTAGGGTTAGTGTTATGGTTAGTGTTAACTTTAGGTTAGGGTTAGGTTTACGGTTAGGTTAAGATTAGGGTTATGTCTAGTTTTAAGTTTAGGGTTCGTGTTAGATTTAGAGTTAGGATTAGGTTAGGGTTAGGTTAGGTTTGGGTTCATAATAGTGTAGGGATAGGTTTACTATGAGGTTTAGGTTTAGGGTTAGGTTTAGAGTTAAGGTGAGGATTACAGTTAAGGTTAGGTGTAGTGATGGCGTTAGGCTTATGGTTAGTGTTAGTGTAAGGATTAGGGTTCGTTTAGCTTTAAGTTTAGTGTTAAGGTTAAGTTTAGGGTTAGGTGTAGGGTTAAAAATAGGGTTAGTATTAGGGTTATGGTTAGTTTTAGGGTTCGGGTTAGAGTTCATGTTAGTGTTAGGGTTTAGGTTTAGGGTTAGGGATTGGGTTAGTGTTAGGATTTGTGTTAGTGTTTGGGTTAAGGTTTGGATGAGGGTTAGTGATAGGGTTAGGCTTAGTTGTAAATTTAAGGTTAGGATTAGATTTAGGTTAGGATTGGGGTTAGGGTTAAGTTTATGGTTTATGTTATGATTAGTGTTAGGATTAGGATTAGGTTTATGTTTGGGGTTAGGATTAGAGTTCGTTTTAGAGTTAGGGTTAGGTTTATCATAAGGTTTAGTGTTAGGGTTAGCGTTACTGTTTTGGTTAGGTTTAGGGTTAGGGTTATGCTTATAGTTAGGGTTAGAGTTAAGATTAGGGTTAGTGTTAGGTTAGTGTTAGTGATAGGGTAAGTTTACACTTAGGGTTAGGGTTTTGCTTAGGGTTAGGATTTGTGTTATGGTTAGAGTTAGGTTAGGGTTAGGGACAGTGTTAGGGTTAGTGTTAGTGTTAGGGTTAGTGTTAGTGTTAGGTTAGTGATAAGGTAAGGATTAGGGTTACGTTTAGGGTTATGATTAGAGTTAGATCTACTCTTAGGGTTAGGGTTAGGTTGAGTGTTATTCTTAGGGTTAGGTTGAGTGTTATTCTTAGGGTTAGTGTTATGGTTAGTGTTAGTGTTATGGTTAGGATTAGGATTAGGCTATTGTTTAGGGTTAGAATTAAGTTAGGTTTAGGGTTAGGGTTAGTGTTAGGGTTAGAATTAGGGTTGGCCTTAAGTTTCTTGTTAGGGTAACCGTTAAGGTTAGGTTTACATAGGGTCATGGTTAGGTTACAGCTAGTGTTAAGGTTATGGTTAGGGTTAGGGTTAGTGTTAGGGTTAGGGTTAGGGTTACCTTTAGGTTTGGATTAGGTTTACCTTTAGGTTTGGATTAGGTTTAGGGTTAGTGTTAGCAGTATTGGTAGAGTTATCTTTAGTGTTAGGGTTAGGATTAAGCTTTGTGTTAGGATTAGTTTTAGGGTTAGTGTTAGGGTTAGGGTTAGGATTAGGTTTAGGTTTAGGGTTAGGCTTACTGTTAGTGTTAGGGTTAGGTAAGGAATAGTTTTATGGTTAGGAATAGGTTTAGAGATAGTGTTAGGTTTAGGGTTACGGTTAGGCTTAGTGTTACATTTAGGATTTAGTTTACGGTTAGGTTTAGTTTAAATGTAAAGGTTAGGGTTAGGGTTAGGGTTAGGGTTAGGCTTCGGTTTATGTTTAGTATTAGTGTTAGGGAAAATGTTAGGTTTTGTGTTAGGTTTAGGGTTAGTTTTAGGTTCTGTGTTAGGGTTTGGATTAGGTTTAGTGTTACAGTTAGTATTACGGTTAGATTTAGTGTTAGATTTAGGGATATTGTTAGGTTTAAGGTTAGGCCTGAGGTTAGTGTTAGGGTTATGGTTAGGTTTAGTGTTAGGATTAGTGTTAGAGTTATTGTTAGGTGTAGTGTTAGGTTTAGGGTTAGCTTTAAGCTTAGAGTTAGAAATAGGGATAGGGTTAGTGTTAGGGTTAGGATTAGGTTTTTTGTTAGCTTTAGTGTTAGTGTTAGTTTTAGGGTTAGGTATAGGTTTAGGTTTAGGGCTAGGGTTAGGTTTAGGATCAATGTTACTGTTAGGGATAGGTTTAATGTTAGGGTTAGTTTCATATTTAGGATTATGGTTATGGTTAGGGTTAGTTTTAGGGTTAGGGTTAAGGTCAGTGTTTGGGTTAGTTTTAGAATTTGGTTTAGGGTTATGGTTAGTGTTGATATTAGGGTTAGGTTAAGCGACATGTTTTGTGTTAGGGTAAGGGTTAGATTTAGGGTTTCTGTTAGGGTTAGTGATAGTGTTAGAGCAAGGGATATGTTTAGGAATAGAGTTAGAATGAGGCTTTGGTTTAGGTTTAGGGTTAGTTTTAGGCTTACAGGTAGAATAGTGTTAGTGTTAGTGTTACGATTAATGTTAGGGTTAGGGTTAGGATTAGGGATATTTTCAGTGTTAGGTTTAATGTGAGGTTAAGTGTTACTGTTAAGTTTAGTGTATCTGTTAGTGTTATGGTTAAAGTTAGGGATAGTGTTAGGGTTAGATATATGTTTAGGGTTACTTTTAGGTTTAGGCTCAGGGCAAGAATTAGTGTTAAAGTAGGGTTAGGGTTTGTTTAATGTTAGGGTTAGTTTTAGGTTTAAGGTAGTTTTTGGGTTAGGGTTAGTGTTAGGGTTCGGGTTAGGGTTAGAATTAATTTTAGAATTAGTGATAAGATCAAGGTTATGGTTAGTGTTAGGTTAGTGTTAGGGTAAGAATTATGGTTTATTTTAGGGTAAGTTTTATGTTTAGGATATCTGTGTTAGGGTTAAAAATAGGTTTAGTGTTAGGGTTAGGGTTAGTGTTTGGGTTAGTTTTATACTTAGGTGTACGGTTAGTGTTAGTGTTAGAGTTACAGTTAGGCTTATGGTTAGGAAGAGGGTTAGAGTGAGGCGTAGGTTTAGGGTAAGTATTAGTTTTACAGTAATGGGTAGGATAGGTGCAGTGTTAGGATTAGGGATAATATTAACATTACTGTTAGGGTGAGGGTTAGTTATTGTTAAGCTTAGGTCATGGTTGGGTTTAGGTTTAGGGATACAGTCAGGGTTAGTGTTAGTGTTGTGTTAGGTATAGGATTAGAGTTAGGGTTAGTGATAGGAATAGGATTAGGGTTAGGTTTAAGGATAGGGTTAATGTTATGTTTTGGATTAGGTTTAGGGTTAGGGTTAGTGTTACATTTAGGGTTATGGTTAGGTTTACGATTAGTGTTTGGGTTAGTGTTATACTTAGGCTTAGGGTTATTGATAGTGTTAGAGTTAGGATTAGAGTTACAATTAGGGTTATGGTTAGGAAGAGGGTTAGAGTGAGGCATAGGATTAAGGTTAGTATTAGTTTTATGGTTTCAGGTATGATAGGTATAGTGTTAGTATTAGGGTTAGGGTTAGTTTTATGGTTTGGTTTAGGATTTGTCTTAGAGTTATGGTTAGGATTAATTTTAAGATTTCGGTTATGGTTCGGATTAGGGTGAGCATTAGGGTTAGGTTAGTGTTTGGCTTCAAGATAGGGTTAGGGTTAAGATTAGTGTTAGTATTAGGTTTAGGGTTAGGTTAGGTTAGGGTTAGGATTAAGTTTATTTTTCGTGTTAGGTTTAAGGTTAGGGTTAGAGTCAGCTTTAGGATTTTTGTTAGGGTTAAGGTTAGGATTAGTGTTAGGGTTAGGGTTAGAGTTATAGTTAGGGTTAGTGTTAGTGTTATTATTAGTGTTAGGTTTACGGTTAGGGTGAGGGTTAGAGTTAGAGTTAGGATTAGTGTTAACGTTAGGGTTAGTGTTAGGCTTAGTGTTAGGGATAGTTTTAGGGTTAGTGTTAAGGTTAGAGATATAGTTAGTGATAGTGTTAGTGTTAGGGTTAGTGTTAGGGATAGGGTTACAGTTGCTTTTAGGGTTAGAGTTAGGATTAGGTTTATGGTTTGTATTAAGATTAGGGTTTCATTTATTGTAAGGGTTAATGTTTGGGCTAGGGTAAAGGTTAGGGTAAAATTTTGGCTTAGGGTTATGGTTAAGGTTAGAGTTACTATTAGTTTTATGGTTAGGTTAGGGTTAGTATTAGAACTAGTGTTTAATTTAGTGTTGGCTTTAGGTTTAGGGTTTGTGTAGGGGTTAGGTTAGGGTTATGGTTAGGGTTATGATAAAGGTTAGGATTAGGGTTAGAATTAGGTTTAGGGTTAGTATTAGGATAGGGTTAGGGTTAGGATTAGGGTTAGTGTTTGGGTTAGGGTAAGGGTTAGAGTTAAGATTAATGTTAGGTTTAGGGTTAGGATTTAGGTTAAATTACGCTTTGGGTTAGGTTTATGGTTCATGTTAGGATTAAGTTTAGGGTTGTTGTAAGATTTATGTTTAGGTTTAAGGTTAGGGTAAAGGTTAGTATTAGGGTTAGTGTTAGGATTAGGGTTAATGTTAAGGTTAGGGTAAGGGTTAAGGTTAAGATTAGTGTTAGGATTAGGGATAGGGTTATTTTATGGTTAGAGTTCGACTTATGGTTCATGTTAGGATTAAGGTTAGGGTTTGTGAAAGGTTCAGGCTTAGGTTTACGGTCAGGGTTAGGGTTAGTATTAAGGTTAGGTTTAGTGTTTGGGTTATGGTTAAAATTAGGGTTAGGGTTAGTTTTACCGTTAGTATTAGGGTTAGGGTCAGATTTTTGTTTGGATTAGGGTTAGTGTTAGGTTTAGGGTTAGGTTTAGGGTGAGGCTTAGGGTTAGAGTCACGGTTATGGTTAGCCTTATGGTTAGGATTAGGGTTGTGGTTAGGGTTAGGGTTAGGTTTAGGTTAAGGTTAGTGTTTAGTTTAGGATGACATTTAGGGTTATGGTTAGTTACAGTTTTTGGATTAGAATTAGTGTTAGAGTTAGAGTTTGATTTATGTTTAGGGTTAGTTTCAGAGTTAGGATTAGGATTAGGTTTCGGGTTAGTTTTAGGGTTAGTTTTAGGGTTAGAGTTATGATTTGTGTTAGGGTAAGTGTTATGGTTAGGGTTTGTGTTAGGGTTAAAGTTAGATTTTGGTTTTGAGTTAAAGACGTTTAAAGTGAGGCATAGGCATAGGGTTAGGGTTAGTTTTATGGTTATGGGTAGGTTAGGGTTAGTGTTCGGGTTAGGGTAAGGGTTAGGGTAAGGGTTAGGGTTAGGGATCGGGATAGGGTTAATGTTAGGTTTAGGGTTAGGGTTAGGTTAGTGAAAGGTATAGTGTTGGTGTTATGGTTAGTGTTAGGATTAGCGTGATGTTTAGTGTTATGTTTAAAGTTAGGAAACGGTTAGGGTTAGTGTTTGGTTAGGGTTAAGTTTATGTTTTGGGTTAGGGTTTCTGTAAGGTTACAGTTAGGGTTAGGGTTAGGATTAGGGTTACTTTAGGCTTAGGGTTAGGGTTAGTGTTATCATTAGGGTTAGTGTAAAGATTTTTCTTACCATTAAGTTTAGGATTAGGGTACATTAATGATAAAGATAGGGATAGGGTTAGTATTAAGGATAGGGAAAGGGTTTTGGTTTGTGTTAGGTTTTGGTTAGGGTTAGGTTTTGGTTAGGGTTAGGTTTAGGGTTTATGTTACGGTTAGGGTTAGCATTAGGTTAGTGTTTAGAATTTTGTTTAGGGTTAGGGTTAAGGTTAGTGTTAGGTTTAGGGTTAGGTTAATTTTAAGGTTATGGTTAGAATTAGGATTAGAGTAAGTTTTAGAGTTAGGATTAGGGTTATGGTTACAACCAGTGTTAGTTTTAGTGTTAGATTTAGGGTTAGGTTTAGTGTTAGATTTAGAGATAGGGTTTGTATTGGGGTTATGGTTACACTTATAGTTTGGGTTATGAAATAGTTAGGATTAGGTTTAGAGTTAGGTAAGGTTTAGGTTTAGGGTTAGGTTTAGGGTTAGGTTTAGTGTTAGGGTTATGTTTAGGATTGCTGTTTAGTTTAGGGTTAGTGTTAGGGTAAAATATGGCTCAGGGTTAGGATTAGGGTTTATATTAGCGTAAGCATTTGTGTTAGGTTTAGGTTTAGGGTTAGGGTTATATTAGGGTTAGTGTTATTGTTTGGGTTAGGGTTAGTGTTATTGTTTGGGTTAGGGTTATAGTTAGTTTTAGGATTACTGTTAGTGTTAGTTATACTGTTACTGTTAGTTATACGGTTAGGGTTATTTTTAGGTAAAGGTTTAGGTTTTGAGTGAGGTTTAGTGTTAATGTTAGGGTTAGTTTGAGCTCTAAGGTTAGGGTGAGCGTAAGGGTTAGCATATGATTAGGGTTAAGTTAAGGTTAGTGTTTGGTTTAGGTTTTGTTTTAGTGTTATGTTTAGGGTTACGGTTACAATGAAGGTTAGTGTTAAGGTTAGGTTCGGGTTAGGGTTAGGGTTTAGGTTCATGTTAGGGTTAGGATTATGATTAGTATTAGGTTTAGGTTTAGGGTGAGGGTTAGATTTAGGGTTAAGATTATTGTTAGTGTTAGGTTTGTTTTATGGTTAGGGTTAGGGTTAGTGTTAGCAATAGGGTGAGGGTTAGGATTAGGTTCAGTGTTAGGATTAGGTTCGTGTAAGTGTAAGTGTTAGGATTTGTGTTAGTATGAGGTTTAGGTTTAGGGTTAGGGTTAGTGTTACTGTTAGGGTTAGGGTTAGATTTAGTGTTAGAGTTTTGGTTAGGGTTATAGTTAGGTTTAGGTTTATTGTTAGGGTTTGGGTTAGTGTTATTTTTAGGTTTGGGGTTAAGGTTAGTGTGAAGATTAGGGTTAGGTTTGGGTTCGGTTTAGGATTAGGTTTATTGTTATGGTTACATTTAGGGATAGTGTTATGTTTAGGTAATGTTTAGGATTATGGTTAGGGTTACGTTGAGGATTAGGGTTAGCTTTAGTGTTAGGGTTAGGGTTAGTCGTGGGTTTAGGTTTAGCATTAGTTTTAGTGTTAGGTTACTGTTAGGGTTACGGTTAAGATTAGGGTTATAGTGAGGCTTAGGGTTCGGGTTCGGGTTAGATTTGGGGTTATAGTTAGGGTTAGATTTTAAGTTAGGGTTAACCTTAGTGTTAGGTTTAGAGTTAGGTTTAGGGTTAGGGTTAGTGATAGGGTAAGAATTGGAGTAAGAGTAGTGTTAACAGTTATGTTTAGGTTTAGGTTTAGTGTTAGGTTTATGATTCGAATTAGGTAAGAGTTATGTTTAAGGTTAATTAAGGGTTAGGTTTAGGGTTTGGGTTAGGCTTTGTGTTAGGCTTAGTGTTAGGATTAGGTATAGTATTAGATTTTTGATTAGGTTTATGATTAATGTTAGGGTTAGGGTGAGGGTTAGTTTTTGGTTCAGGTTTAATGTTAGTGTTAGTTTTAATTTTACTGTTAAGGTCAGGGTTCCTGTTAGGGTTATGGTTAGGGTTAGGTTTAGGGATAGGGTTACAGATACTGTTAGTGTTAGGGTAAGGGTTACCATGAGGTTTAGGATTAGTGTTAGAGTTAAGGTTAGGGTCAGAGTTAGTGTTAGGTTTAGGTTTGGGGTTAGGTTTAGGGTTAGTGTTAGAGTTAAAGTTAGGGGTAGTGTCAGGGTTAGTTTTAAGTCTAAGGTTTGGTTTTGGTTTAGAATAACGTTTAGGGTTTGGTTTATGGAAACATTTACAATTTGTGTTAGTGTTAGTGTTAGTGTTACTTTTAGGGTTAGGTTAGGGTTAAGGTTTGTGTTAGGGTCAGTGTTAGGGTTAGGTTTAGGGTTAGGGTAAGGGTTAGGTTGTGGCTTAGGTTTAGTGTTATGGTTAAAGTTAGTGTTAGAGTTAGTGTAAGGGTTAGGTTTAGTGTTAGGGTTAGGTAGAGTGTTAGGCTTAGCAATAGGGTTATGGTTAGTGTTAGGGTTAGGGTTAGTGTTAAGGTTAGGTTTAGGATTAGATTTAGCGTTAGTGTTACGTTTGTGTTATAGTTAAATGTAGGGTTAGTGTTAAGGTTTGAAATAGCATTAGTATTAGGTTTAGCGTTAGGGTTAGGGAGTGGGTTAGGTTTAGAGTTCAGGGGATGGTTAGAATTAGGGTTAGGTAACGGTTAGGGTTAGATTAGGTTTAGGCTTATGATTTGTGTTAGGGATTATTTAAGAATTAGGGTGAGGGTTAGGGAAAAGGTTACTTTAGGGATAAGGTTAGGGTGAGGGTTAGGGTTAGGATTCGGTTTAGGTTTAGGGTTAGTGTTATTGCTAGGGTTAGGGTTGGTGTTATGTTTAGGTAAGGTTTAGGTTTAGGGTTAGGGTTACGGTTAGGATCAGGGTTATGTTTAAATGTAGGGTTAGGGTTGGTCTTAGGGTTAGTTTTAACGTTAGGGTTAGTGTTAGTATTAGTGTTAGCATTAGTGTTATTGTTTATGTTAGGGTTAAGATTAGGTTTAGGTTTTGTGTTAGGGTTAGGGTTAGGGAGAGTTTTATGGTTACTATTATGTTAGAGTTAGGCTAAGGTTTAATTTTAGGGTTAAGATTAGGGTTAGCTTTAGTGTTAGTGTTAGGGTTAGTGTTAGGGTTAGGTTATAGTTGTGGTTAAGGATAGTGATAGATTTAGGGTTAGGATTAGGGTTAGGGTTAATATAAATTAGGGTTGGAGTACGGGTTAGTGTTAAGATTTACATTTGAATTAATGTTAGGGATGAGTTAGGGTTTGGGTTAGGGTTAGAGTTATGTAAGTTTAGGGTTAGTGTTAGAGTTAGGTTAAGATTATTGTTATGGTTTGTGTTAGGGTTTTTGTTATGGTTAGGGTTAGGGTTAGGATTAGGGTTCCATAAGGGTTAGGGTTAGGATTAGTGTTAGCGTTAGAGTGATGGTTACGTTTATGTTTAATTTTAGGTTATGGTTAGCTTTAGGGTTACTGTTATGGTTAGGGTAAGTGTTAGTTTAAGGGTCAGAGTTAGGTTTGGGTTAGTGTTAGGCTTATGGTTAGGGTTAGAATTAAGGTTTGAGTTAGGGTTAAGTTTAGGTTTCAGGATAGGTTACGGTTAATTTTGCATTATGATTAGTGTTAGGGTTAGTGTTACGGTTAAGGTCAAAGTTAAAGTTAGGGTTAGTTTTAGAATTATATTTATGGTTATGTTAGGGTTAGTTTTAGGGTTAGAATTAGACTTACAGTTAGGGTTTGGGTTATGGTTGGGTTTAGGTTTAGAGTTTGGTTTAGGATTAGGATTTGGGATAGTGTTAGGGTAAGTACTAGGGATAGAGTTATGATTTTTGTTAGGGTAAGTGTTATGGTTAAGGTTTGTGTTAGGGTTAATGTAAGATTTAGGTTTTAGGTTATGCTTAGGAAGAGTGCTAAAGTGAGGCATACGGTTAGGGTTAGGGTTAGTTTTAGAGTTACGGGTACGTTAGGGTAAGTGTTAGGGTTAATTTTAGGGTTAGTGTTAGTATTATGGTTAAGGTTAGGGTTAGGGATAGGGTTAGTGTTAGGTTTAAGGTTTGTGCTGGGTTTAGGGTCAGTGATAGAGATATGGTTTGTGTTAGGGTTACTGATAGGTTTAGGGTTAGACTTAGTGGTAAGTTTAGTGTTAGTGTTAGGTTTAGTTTTAAATTTAGGAAATGGTTACGGTTAGTGTTAATTTAGGGTTATGTGTTGTATTAGGGTTTGTGTTATGGTTATGGTTATGGTTATGGTTATGGTTAGGGTTAGGGTTACTTTATGCTTAGGGTTAGGGTTAGGGTTAGTGTTAGGGTTAGTGTTAAAGATAGGTTTAGTGGTAGGGTTATGGTTACTTTTAGGGTTAGTGTTAGGGTTAGGGTTAATTTTTGGGTTAGTGTTAGGGTTAAGATTCGTGTTATGGTTAGTGTTAGGGTTAGGGTTAAGGTTAGGCTTAGTGTTCTGATTATGTTTAGGGTTAGTGTAACATTTAGGCTTATGGTTAGGGTTAGGATTAATGTTTGTGTCAGTGTTAGAGTTAGGTTTACGGATAGTGTTTGAATTAGGGTTAGGGATAGTGTGAGGGTTATGGTTAGGGTGAGCCTTACGGTTAGTTTTAGGGTAGGGTTAGGGTTAGGGTTAGAGTTAGTGTTAGGTTTAGGGTTATGTTTAGGGTTTGTATTTGGGTTAGGTTTAGGGTTACTGTTTGATTCTGGGTTAAGTTTAGGGTTATTTTTAGTGTTAGAGTTAGGGAGATTTTTAAGGTTAGTATTATCATTAGGTTAAGGGTTAACCTATTTCTTACCATTATGGTTAGAATTAGGGTATAGTTAGTTTTAAGGATAGGTTTAGGGATTAGGGTTAGTGTTAAGGATAGGGCAAGGGTTTGGGTTAGTCTTAGGTTTTGGTTAGGGTTAGGTTTGGGTTAGGGTTAGGGTTAGTGTTAGGGTTAAGGTTTGTTTTACGATTAGGGTTAGGGTTTGCATTAGTTTTAGAATTAGGCTAAGGTTTAATGTTAGGGTTAGGGTTATAATTAGGCTTAGTGTAAGTTTTAGGGTTAGGGTTTGGGTTATGGTTACAATTTATGTTAGTTTTAGTGTTAGGGATAGGGTTAGGGTTAGGGTTAGTGTTAGTGTTAAGTATAGGGTTAGATTTTGTGTTGGGATTATGGTTAGTGTTACAGTTTGTTTGTGTTACAATAAGGGTTAGGTTTAGGGTTAGATTTAGTTTAGGGTAAGGGTTAGGGTTAGGTTTAGGGTTAGTATTAGGGTTAAGGTTAGGGTTAGGTTTAGGATTAGTGTTTGTGTTAGGATTAGTGTTAGGGTTAAATTAGAGATAGGGTTAGAGTTAGGGTTTGTGTTAGGGTTAGCACTCTTGTTATGTTTAGGTTTAGGGTTACAGTTAAATTTAGGATTAGTTTTAAGATTAGGGTTAGGTTTAGGGTTAGCATTAGAGTTTGGGTTACAATTATCTTTAGGTTTATGGGTAATGTTATTGTTAGGTTTAGTGTTAGTTATAGGTTTGAGGTTAGGGTTAGGGTGAGGCTTAGGGTTAGGGTTAGGGTTGCAGTTAGGGTTTGGTATAGGATATGGATTAGGTTTAGCATTAGGATTAGTGTTAGAATTAGTGCTAGGTTAGGGTTAAGCTTAGGGTTTTTGTTAGGGTTATTGTTAGAGTTAGGGTTAGGGTAAATGTAATGATTAGGTTTAACTTTAGAGTTCTTATTAGGGTTAGGGTTAGTTTTAGGTTTAGTTTTAGGGTAAGAATTAGGTAGAGTTAGTGTTACATTAGGGTTAGGGCTAGTGTTAGGTAAAGGCTTAGGTTTAGGGTGAAGTTTATGGTTAATATTAGGATTAGGCTTTGCTTTAAGGTTAGAGTTAGGGTTTGGGTTTGGGATATGGTTAGTGTTAGATTAAGGTTAGTGTTGGTTTAGGTTTTGTGTTAGTGTTAGAGTTAGGGTTACGGTGAAGGTTATCGTTAGGGTTAGATTCAGGTTAGGGTTAGTGCTTGCTTTCATTTTATGGTTAGGATTAGGGTTCGTGTTAAGTTTAGGTTTAGAGTGAGGTTTACAGTTAAGGTAATGGTTACAATTAGCGTTACTTTTGGTTAGGGTTATAGTTAGGTTAAGTTTAATTTATGGTTAGGGTTATGGTTAGTGTTAGGGTTAGGTTTAGGATTAGGTTTAGTGTTAGGGTTAGGGTTAGAGTTAGGTTTAGGTTGAGGGTTAGAATTAAGGTTAGTGTTTGGGTTATTGTTAGTTTTGGTTAGGTTATAGTTAGGTTTATGTTAGTTTTATAGTTAGGGATATGGTTAGTGTTAGGGTTAGTGTTAGTGTTAGGTTTAGATTTAGGTTTAGTGTTAGGTTTATAGTTAGGGGTAGGTTTAGTTTATGTTTAGTTTAAGGTTAGGGATAGCGTGAGGGTTCATATTACTGTAATCATTAGGGTTAGTGTTAGTATTAGGTTTAGATTTAGGGTTTGAGTTTGGTTTAGGGTTATTGTTAGTGTTTGGATTAGCATTAGAGTTTTGGTTAGGGTTATTTTTAGGTTTAGGTTTAGTGTTAGGTTCTGAGTTAGTGTTAGTGTTAGGTTTATGGTTAGGGTTAGTGTGAGGTTTAGGGTTACGGTTTGGAAAGGTTTAGGGTTACCGTTATTGTTACGGTTACAGGTAGGGATAGGGTAATATTTAGGTAAGATTTAGGTTTAGGGTTAGGGTTACAGTTAGGATTAGGGTTAGATTTACTGTTAGGGTTAGTGTTATTCGGGGGGGTAGATTTAGCATTACATTTAGTGTTAGGGTTGGAGTTAGGGTTATTGTTAGGATTAGGGTTATAGTGAGGCTTAGGGTTAGTGTTAGGGTTAGTTTTAGTGTTACATTTATCATTAGGTTTATGGTTAGGAATAAGGTTACACATAGGGTTAATGTTAGTGTTAGGTTTAGGCTTAGGTTTAGGGTTAGTGTTAGTGATAGGGTTAGCATTTGTTTACGAGTTATTGTTAACATTTGTGTTAGGGTTAGTGTTAGGTTTAGTATTAGGTTCAGTGTTAGGGTTATGTAAGGATTAGGGTTAGGGTGAGGCTTAGAGTTAGTGTTAGGGTTAGGGTTAGAGTTAGTGTTAGGGTTATATTTACTGTTTGGGTTAGGGTTAGTGTTAAGGTTAGATTTAGGGTTATGGTTATGGTTGGGGTTCGGGTTTGGGTTAGGTTTTGGATTATGGTTACAGTTAAAATTTGTATTAGTGTTAGTGTTAGGGTTAGGGTTAGTGTTAGGGTTATGTTTAGTGTTAGGGTTTAGGTTATGGTTGGTGTTAGGGTTACACTTAGGGTTATGGTTATGGTTAAAGTTAAAATTAGGTTTAGGGATAGGTTTAGGGTTAGTGTTACATTATGATTAGGGTTAGAGTTATTGTTAATGTTAGTTTTAGCTTAGGGTTAGTGTTAAGTTTAAGTTTAGGTTGAGGGTTAGAGTCAGGGTGTGGGTTAGGTTTAGAGTTAGATAAGTGATAGGTTTAGGTTTAGGGTTAGGTTTAGATTTAGGGTTAAGCTGAAGTTTACACTTAGGATTAGTGTTAGGGTTAGCTTTAGGGTTAGTGTTTGGATTAGGTCTAGGGTAATGTTTAGTGTTAAGTTTTGCAATAGTTTTAGGTTAGATTTAGGATTAGGGTAAGGGTTAATATTAGGGTTATGGTTAGTTTTTGTGTTTGGGTTAGGGTTAGGGTTAGTGTTAAGTGTAGGATTATGGTTAGGGTTAGTGAAAGGGTTAGGGTTGGGATTAGGGTTAGGGTTAGTGTTAGTGTTAGAATTAGGATAAGGATTAAGGTTAGGGTTCGTGTTAGTATTAGGGTTCGTGTTAGTATTAGGGTTCGGGTTAGAGTTATGTTTAGGAAATATATTAGGGTTAGTTATAGAGTTAGGGTTAGATTTAGGGTTAGTGTTAGTTTAGGTTTAGGGTTAGGTTAGGTTAAGGTTAGGGTTATGGTTAGAGTTAGTATTTGTGTTATGGTTAGGGTTAGATTTGGGGTTAGTGTTACAGTTAGGGTTAAAGATATTGTTAGGATTAAGTTTAGGTTTAGGGTTAGATTAAGGTTTAGGATTAGGTTAAGGATTATGATTCAAATTCGTATTAGGGTAAAATTAGGGTTTGTGTTTGTGTTAGGGTTAGGGTTAGGTTTAGTTGTAGGGTTAGGTTTAGTGTTTGGGTTAGGAAAGGTCTGGGTGAGAGTTAGGCTTAGTGGTATGGTTAGGTTTATAGTTTGTGTTAAAGTTAGAATAGTGTTAGTGTTAGGGTTAGTGTTAAAGTTAGAATTACAGTAAGGGTTAGGTAAGATTTAGCGTTAGGGTTAGGTGAGGATTATGGTTAAGGTTTTGGTTAGGGTTTGTGTTAGGTTAAGGCTTAGGGTTAGAAATATTGTTAGCATAAGTTTTAGGTTTAGTGTTAGGTTTTGGGTTACGTTTGTGTTAGGGTTTTAGTTAGGGTTATGGTTACGGTTAGGTTTACTGGTAGTGATAAGGTTAGGGTTAGATTTAGGTTTAGGTTTAGGTGATGGTAAGGGTTAGGGTTAGGTTAGAATTCAGTTTAGGGTTAGGGTTAGAGTTAGGGTTAAGGTTAGGGTTCGTGTTATGTTTAAATTTAGAATTGGGTTAACTTAGGCTTAGTGTTAGGGTTAGTGTTAGGTTTAGCATTAGTATTTCATTTAGGGTTATAGATAATTTTAGGGTTAGTGTTAGGATTACGGTTAGGTTTAGAGTGAGGTTTAGGATTAGGTTTAGGTTTAGAGTTAGGGTTAGGGTTAGTGTTAGGTTTAGTTTTAGGGTTAGGGTTAAGGTTGTGTTAGGTCTACGTATATGGTTAGTGTTACCCTGGTTGTTTTTCAGAACTAGGGAGAGGGATAAAATTAGGGATAGGGCTAGAGTTAGTGTTTGGGTTAGAATCAAGGCTAGGTTTTGGGTTAGGATGAGGGCTAGCATTTGTTAGGGTTATGGCAAAAATTAGGGCTAGAGCTAATATCAGGTCTAGGGTTATGGTTAGAGATAGTTTTAGGGTAAGATTTATTGCTAGGTCTAGTTTCAGAGTAAGGTTTAGGGTGTTCAAGTTGAGAGCTAGAGGTAGTATAATAGAGTCAGGTTTTGGGTTTGGGTTAGGTTGAGGTTTAGGGTGATGGCTCAAATTAGCGTTAGGTTTAAGTTCGGGTTAGGATAATGGATAAGGTTAGGTTTATGCTTCAGGTTAGGTTTAGGGCTCAGGTTAGATTTAGGGTAATAGATAGGGTTAGAATAAGGCCTAGGGTTAGCATTAGTTTTATGGTTATCATTAGGGTAATGGATAGGGTTAGATCTAGGGTTAGAGCTAGGTATATGTTTATGATTAGGGCTAGATTTAGGGTTAGGGTTAGGGTTAAGGCTAGGTTTAGGTTTAGGGTATGGGTTAGGGTTTCAGCTAGGGTTAGTGCTAAGGATAGTGTTAGGTTTAGGATTAGGTCTAGGGTTATGATTGAGATCAGCATTAGGTTTAAGGTAATGGATAGGTTTAGATTTCGGGTTAGGGTTAGGGTTAGGGTTAGGTTTAGGTTTAGGGGTAGTGTTAGTGTTAAGTTTTTCATAATTGTTAGAGTTTGAGCTAGGGTTGGGACTATGGCAAAGGTTAGGTTTATGGTTAGGTTTAGGATTCGGTTTACAGTTAGGGTTAGAGTAGGTTTAGGTTTAGGCCTAGCATTTTCATGACGTTTATGGTTAAGGTTAGGGTAATTGGTGGGGTTAGAGGTAAGATGAAGTCGAGTTTTAGGTTTAGAATTAGGGCTAGGATTAGGGATAGGGTTAGGCTTATCATTTTTTTATGGTTAGGTTAAGGGTCATGGTCAGGGACTGAGTAAGTGTTAGGTCTAGTTTGAGGCTTCATGTTAGAATTAGTGCTAGGGATAGATTTACGGTTAGGGTAAGAGTGAGGTCTGGGTTAGCATTAGGTTTAGTGTTATGGCTGGAGTAATGGATAGAGTTAGAGCTAGGGTTTGGGCTATGGTTATGTTTAGGATTAGGGCTAAGTTTGGGGTTAGGTTTTGGGCTAGAGTTATGTTTAGGGTAAGGGGTAGGGTTTGAGCTAGTGTTAGTTCTATGGCTAGGTCAAGTATTAGGTTCAGCCATAGGTCTAGGAACAGGATTATGGTAGGTTAAAGGTTAGGGTTAAGGTTAGGCTAGGGTTATCATCGAGTTAAAATAAGGGTTAATGTAATGGGTATGGTTAGATGTAGGTTTATGTTTAGTTTTAGGTTTCAATTTAGCTTTAGGGTTAATGTTAAGGCTACAGTTATGTTTAGGTGTATGGTATGCGTTAGGTTTTGAGTTGGGGTTAGGGCTATGGTGAGTGTTAGTTTTAGGGTTAGGGCTATTGTTAGTTTTCTGGTTAGGTTAGGGTTACAGTTAGGGTAAAGTCTAGGGTTATCAATAGAGTTAGGTGCAGGGTTAGGTAAGGTGTAGTTTTAGAGCTAGATTTAGGGATAGGGTTAAGTTCAGGATTATGGCTAGGGTTAGGGTTTAGAGTAATTTATAGGTCTAAGTTAATATTTATGGTAAAGGTGAGACTTTGAGTAAGGTTTTAGACTAAGTCTATGGTTATGTTAAGGGTTAGGTTTAGGGCTAGGGTTTGGATTGGGGTTACGCTTAGGGCTAGATTTAGGCCTAGAATTCGCTCTAGGTTTTGTGTTAGGTTAAGGCATAGAGTTAGGGCTATGGGTAATGTAAGAGCAAGGATTATGATTAGGGCTAGTTGTAGGGTTAGGATTATGGCTATGTCTAGTGTTAGGTTTAGGTTTTTGGTTAGGTCAGGTTTAGAGATAGGTTTAGTGTTAAAGGCAGGGTCAGTGGTCAGGTTAGAGTTAGAGTTAAGGTTAAAGCCAGAATTGGGACTAGATTTATGTCTAGGGATAGGGTTAGGCTTTGTGTTAAGTTAAGGGTAATTGTTAGAGCTAAGGCTAGGTTTTTGTTTAGGTCTAGAGCTAGAGTTAAGTCTAGATTTAAGATTAGGTTTAGGTCTAGGGCTAGTGATAGGGTCCGGTTTAGGTATAAGGTTACTGGTAGGGTTAGTGTTATGGTTTGGTCTACCGTTTAGACCTAGGTTAGTGTTATGGTCAGAATAAGGGTCAGGATTAGGGTTAAGGTTTGGGATAGCTTTAAAGCTAGAATGAGGGCTAAGGTTAGGAATATTAATATGCTGAGGGTTTTGATTAGGCTGAGGATTAGGGATAGGTCTAGGGTTACCATTAGGGTTAGAGTTTGCTTCGGGTTAGGGATAGTGTTAGAGCTAGTGTTAGGGGTAGTGTTATGGTTATGGTTAGGGTTAAAGCTAGGTGTAGGGCTCAGATTAGGGCTAGATTTTGTGTTAGTGTTAGGGCTAGGGTGAGGGCAATAGGTAATGTAAGATCCAGGGTTACAATTAGGATTAGCTTTAGGGTTAGGGTTAGGGGTAGTTCTAGTGTTAGTGTTAGTTTTATGGTTAGGGTGATATTTAGAGTTAGAGTTATTTTTAGGATAGGAGTCAGGGTCAGGGTTAGTTTTAGGGTTTGAGGTAGGACTCACATTAGGGCTCGGTTTAGTGTTAAGGTTTGGTTTAAAGTTAGTGTCATGTTTAGAGCTAGGGAGAGTGATTAGGATATAATTAGGATATGATTCAGGGTCAGGGTTAGTTTTAAGTTTAGGGTTAAGGCTCGATTAGGTCTAGGATTAGTTTTTTTAGTAGTTTAGAGTTTGGTTTAAGTTAAGGCTTAGGGTTAGGTCTATTTCTCAGTTTTGTTTTAGTCCTAGGGTTACAGTTAGGGCTAGTTTTACAATTAGTATTAGGGTTAGGGCTAGTGTTAGTGTTAGGCTTAGACTTAGATGTAGGGTTACATTTATAGTAAGGTTATATCTAGGATATGACTAGGATTAAGGATAGGGCAAGCATTAGGGCCAGGGTTAGAGTTATGGTAAGGGATAGTTTTAGAATTAGGGATAGGGCTTGTGTGATAGTTAGAGTTAGTGATAGGGCTAAAATTAGAGTTAGGGTTTGGGATAGGGTTAAATTAGGGCTAGGATTAGGGCTAGGGTTAGTGTTCAGCTTAGGTCTAGTGATTGGCATAGGGTTAGGTTTAAGTTTAGGCTAAAGAATGGCGTTATAGCTAGGTTTAGATGTAGGCTGATCATTAGAGTTAGGGTTAGGGCTAGGGTTGGGGTTAGGGTTATGATTAAGGCTAGGTTTAGGGCTAGGATGATGGCTAGTGTTTGTATTAGATTCAGTGCTAGGATGAGTGCTAGGCTAATATCAGGTCTAGGCTATGGTTAGAGATATTTTTAGGGTTAGGCTTATGGCTAACTCTAGTGTTAGGGTTAGGTTCTGGCTAAGGATTAGGTTTAGAGATTGAGGAATTATTAGGATTAGGATTTGGCTTAGATAAGGATTTAGGTTTATGGCTCAAATTAGCATTAAGCTTAGGGTTAGGGGTATACTTAGGGTTTGTTTTAAGGTTTAGGTTTGGTTTAGGGTAATTGATACAGTTATCATTAGTGATAGGGCTAGGGTTAGGCTTATGGTTAGCATTAGGGTAAGGGTTATTATTAGGGTAATTGATAGTGTTAGAACTTAGGTTAGAACTAGAGTTAAGGGTAGGAATATTCCTTGAGTTAGGGTTAGAGTTAGTGTTAGAACTAGGGTTATCATTAGGTTTAGGGTTATGTTTAGCATAAAGGTTAGGTTTTGAGCTAGGGTTAGGGCTAGGTTTAGGGTTAGGATTAGGGATAGAATTATGGTAGATTTAGGTTCCGTGTTAGAGTTAGGCCTGTTTATCATTAATGTTAGGGTTAAGGTTAAGATAATGGATAGGGTTAGGTTAGGGTTAGATTTGATTTAGAGTAAGAATTAGTGATAGTGTTAGGATTAGAGCTATGGTTATGTTTATTATGGTTAGGTTTATGGTCTGATCTAGAGTTAGGGCTATGCTGAGTTTAATTTTAGGGTTATGTCTATGATTAATTTTCTGGTTAGGGTTAGTTTTAACATTAGGGTTTGGGCTAGGATTATCAATAAATTTTGGTTTAGAGTTAGGTTAATGAGTAGGTTTAGAGCTAGTTTAAAGGCCAGATTAAGTTCAGTATTTGGGCTAGGGTTAGGGTGAGTGTTAGGGATAGGTATAGGTTTATGTTTAGGGTAGGGGTTAGGCTTTGAGCTATCATAGGACTAAAGTGAGGGCTAGGGTAAAAAGGTATAGGGCTAGTGTTAGTGTTAGGGTTATGCTTAGGGCTAGATTTAGGCCTAAAATTACCTCTATGTTTAGAGATAAGTTTAGGCCTAGGGTTAGAATTATGGGTAATGTAAGATCTAGGGTAATGATTAGGGCTAATTTTATGGTTAGCATTATGGCTTGGTCTAGAATTAGGTTTAGGTTTTGGTTAGTTTCAGGATTAGAGGTAGGTTTAGTGTTAAAGCCAGGATCAGTGTTTGAGTTAAAGTGTTAAAGTTAGGGTTAAAGCCAGAATTAGGACTAGGTTTAGGTCTAGGGTTATAGGTAGTGTTTGGTTTAGGTAACAGGTTTTTTTAAGTGCTAGGGCTTTGATTTTTTTTTTTTTTTTTGGTCTAGAACTAGAGTTCAGGCTAGATTTATGATTAGGTTTCGGTCTAGAGCTAGTTTTGGGTTAGGTTTAGGTATAAGGTTAAGAGTATGGCTACTGTTAGGGTTTGGTTTAGGGTTAGGGACAGGTTTAGACCTAGAGTTTATGTTATGGTCAGAATAAGGGTCAGGGTTAGAGTTAGCATTTGGGATAGCATTAGAGATAGAATGAGATCTAGTGTTAGGACTCTTTACAGGGTTAGGATTTGGTTAGCCTAAGGATTTGGGATAGGTCTAGGGTTACAATTAGGATTAAGGTTTTGCTCAGTGTAAGGCATAGGGTTAGGGCTAGGATAAGGTTTATGGTTAGGATTAAAGATAGGTTTAGAGCTCAGATTAGGGCTAGTTTTTGTGTGAGGTTTAAGGCTAGGGTTAGGGCAATGGCTAATATAAGAACTAGGGTTAAAATTAGGGTTAGGGTTAGGGGTAGGTCAAGTGTTAGGGTTAGGGTTAATATTAGGGTGATATTTATAGCTAGGGTTAGTGTTAGGATACCAGTCAGGTCAGGGTAAATTTTAGGGTTAGGGTTAGGACTCAAATTAGGGTGATGGTTACTGTTAGGTTTCAGTTTAATTTTAGGGTGGTGTTTAGAGCTAGGATAAGTGATAGGATATAAGTCAGGTTCAGGGTTATTTTTAAGATTATGATTAGGACTCGAATTGGGGCTAGGGTTAGATCTAGGTGTAGTGCTAGGGTTTGGTTTAAGTTAAGATTAGTATTAGGCCTGTTGTTCGTTTTGTTTTAGTGCTATGGTTAGGGTAAGGGCTAGTTTTATGATTAGCTTTAGGTTTAGGGCTAGGGTAATGGTTAGGTTTAGGATTAAGGCTAGATTTAAGGCTAGGATGAGGGCTAGGTTTTGTGTTAGATTTAGGGCAAGAACTAGGGCTAGGACTAATGTAAGGTCTAGGTTTATAGTTAGTGATATTTTTAGGGTTAGGTTTATGGGTAGGTCAAATTAAAATGTTATGTTTAGGAAAAGGGTCAGATTAAGAGCTGGGGTATTATTAGGGTCAGGGTGAGGCTTTGGGTTTGGGTTACATTAACGTTTAGGGTTAAGGCTCAAATTAGCATTAAGGTTAGAATTAGGGTAAGGATAGTGCATAATGTTAGGTTTAGGATTCAGGTTAGGTTTAAGGTAATGGATATGGTTAGGGTTTGTGATAGGTTTAGGGATAGGCCTAGGGTTAGCATTAGGGTTATTATTATCGTTAGGATAATTTATACGGTTAGACCTAGGATTAGGGCTAGTATAATGGTTAGGATTAGGGCTAGAGATAGGTTTAGGGTCACGGTTAGGGCGGGGGTTACACTTAGGATTAGTTTAGGGTACAGTTTAGGGTTTGAGCTAGGATTTTTGCTATGGCTAAGGTTAATTTAGTGTTTAGTCTAGGGTTATGGTGATGGTTAGTGTTACTGTTAGGGCTAGGGTTATCATTAGGATTAGGATAATAGGTTTAGATGTCAGGTTAAAGATAGGCTTAGGTTTAGGTTAGCGTTAGGTTTAGGTTTAGGATTAGGGTTAGCATTTGAGCTAGCTTAAATTTAGGTTTAGGTTCACTGTTAGTTCTAGGGTTAGGTTTATTTTTAGAGTTAGGGTAGGTTTAGTTTTAGGTCTAGTGTTATCATTAGGGTTAAGTTAATGGTTAGGGTATTGGGTAGGGTGCGAACTAGGGTTAGGGCTAGGGTTAAGGTTAGGATTAGGGCCTGGGTTAGGGTTAGGGTTAGGCCTTGGGTTAGTGTTAGTCTTAGGTTAAGTGAAAGAATTAGGGATTGAGCTAGGTTTAGGGCTAGGAAAAGGGTTACAGTTAGGTAACAGGTAGAGTTAGGGTTAGGTTTAGGCAAAATGCCAGAGGGAGTGGTTTGTGAAGTAATGCCAGCGAGCCATTAAGTGTGGAGATTCCTTATTGGTTGACTGATGTATCTCGTTTATGCTAATTAAGATAAGCTGTGCAAAATGTATAAATACCTCTGTTGTCCTACAATAAACTGCTCCTACTCCTGCTGCATCAATCTACACAAGTTGTTCATCACCCCCCATTTATTTTGCTGCAGCTGGACTGCACCAGATGGTGGCCCATTACGGGGAGCCCCGGGGCACTCGGGGGTAAGTGATGAAAAATTCCTGCCCGTCCATAGATAGGACGGGAGCAATCTGCTCGTCCCTAGGCAGATAGGGCGAGAGGAAAAATGGCCATTTTGAGAAAATGGAGAAGATTGATACAGTATGTTTGTGTCTTGTTTTGTCTTGAAATGGTGTATTGTCTTTGTGATGAAAATATGGAAGGGGTGAGAAGTAAATTGATAAGGGAAAGAGGCACCCCAGTGGAACCAAGAATAGTTAGGGCATGTGTTGATAAGAGCCCAGGAACTCTAGTCAGAAAGAAGAAAGTTCAGAGGAGGAAGGATTATCAGGATAAAGTTGCAGCAAAAGGCTATTACTGAATACTTTTCATTACCAGAGGGTGTGTGAATCAGTGCAATGGCAGCTGCCACATGCGCGAGCCAGTCACAGCGCAGCAAGGATTTTCCAAGAGGCAGCGGCAACTGGCCCTTCCCCGCCTCCTGGGAGCTGGCTCTTCCACTGCCAGGAGCCCAAATCTAGACCTGACCTGGAGGCACAGTCTTGCAGGCTCTTGATCCCTGTGCCCAGTAGCAGTTTGAGTCCGGGACTCTCCCCAGGGCCATCTGGGGCTGCCCAGATGCTACAGCCAGCAAAAGACGCTACTGGTGTCCCTGATGTTTGGTCATTTCCAAGGCCAGTAACTACAATGGTTCTCCCACACCTGGAAGCTAATGAGTAATGAGCACTATTAAGGCTTATTTCAAATGTAAAAAACCTTGAGATAATGTACTAAATTGTTCAGAAGGTTGTTTTCTTAGTGGAATCTACAGGATTTTCTTTAGCCATCCAGAGTTCCTGCCTTCATCCCAGTGCCGGTGAGGACAAGGGTGGAAAAATTTCCAGTGTTGCTGAGAACCAGATGAGACTTTGGCTGAGAAAAAGAGGAGACTTTGGATCAATCTAGCTGCCTGCAGAACTTACATGGACTGTGATTTACCTGGACTGTGAGTTAATCTATTGAGACACTGCTTTACCTGGACTGAGACAACAAACTGTAATCCACAACAAATTGTAACTCGGTATTTTTGCAAATGGTGTTATTGCTGGTATAATTTTTCCAAGGGCTTCTTGCATGGAGTCATCAATTGGCTTGGTATTGTGACATTTTGTATCCTCCCCTTCTGCTCATAGCAGATTATTTGTGGTGTTTATGTAAAAACCACTATGGTCCTTATTTAAATTAAACAAAAGGGGGAATTGTTAGAGTCTGTAAACAAGTCAGTATGGCGCCTGGCATTTTGCCAGAGAGTTGTTAGAATCTGTAAACAAGTCTGGATGGCGCCTGGCAAAATGCCAGAGGGAGTGGTTTGTGAAGTAATGCCAGCAAGCCATTAAGTGTGGAGATTCCTTATTGGTTGACTGATGTTTATGCTAGTTTATGCTAATTAAGATAAGCTGTGCAAAATGTATAAATACATCTGTTGTCCTACAATAAACTGCTCCTACTCCTGCTGTATCAATCTACACAAGTTGTTCATCACTCCCCCGGTTATTTTGCTGCAGCCGGACTGAGGCAGTTTGTGGTTAGGATAAGGTTTAGAGTTAGGGTTTTTGTTAGAGTAAGTGTCAGGGTTCTGGTTAGGATTAGGTTTATGGTTAGGTCCAGAATTATAACTAGGGTAGGTCTAGGGGTACAGTTAGTGTTTGGTTTAGGTTAAGGGTTATTATTAGGACTAAGACAAGGTTTATGGCTATATTTAGGATTAGGTTTAGGTCTAGGGATAGTTTTAGTGTTAGCTTTAGGGTTAGGGTTACGGGTAGGGCTAGTGTTAGTTTTTGGATAAGGATTAGGGTCAGGTTTAAACATAGGTTTAGTGTTAGGGTCAGAATAAGAGTCAGCAATAGGTTTAGGGTTTTGGTTAAGTTTAGAGCTTGAATGAGGTCTAGGTTTAGGAGTAGCAATAGAATATTGGTTTGGGGTAGGTATAGAATTAGGGTTAGGACTAGGGTAGCAATAGGTTGAGGGTTTGACCAAGCATAAGAAATAGGGTTAGAGCTAGTATAGGACTAGGGATAGGGTTAAGGTTAGGGCCAGGATTTGGTTTAGGGTTAAAGCTAGGGTTAGGCCTTGGATTAGGGCTAGGTTTTGTGTTAGGTTTAGGGCTATGGCTAATTTAAGAACTGGCATTACATTTAGGGCTAGTTTTAGGGTTAAATTTAGGTTGAGGTCTAGTGTTAGGATTAGTTTTAGGGATAGGGTGATATGTAGAGCTAGGGCTAGTGTTACAGTCAGAGTCAGGGTTAGTATTAGTTCTAGGGTTAGAGTTAGGACTCAAATTAGGTCTAGCTTGAGGGCTAGGTGTAGGATTAGGGTTTGTTTTAGGTTAAGGTTTAGGGTCAGTGGTACTGCTCAATTTTGCTTGAGGGCTAGGGCTAGGGTTAGGGCTAGTTTTCAAATTAGTGTTAGGGTTAGAGCTAGTGTTAGGGTGTGGTTTAGGCTTAGGTTTAGGGTTATATTTAGAGTTAGAGTTAGATCTAGGTTTAGGGATACAGTGAAGGTTAGGGCTAGGGTTAGGGCTAGGGTCTGAGTTATCATAAGGGATAGAGTTAGATTTTGGGATAGGGCTAGGGAGAGAGTTAGAGATAGAATTAATGTTAGGGTTAGATTTAGGGTTATATTTCGGGCTTAATTAGGGCTAGGATTAGAGCTAGGGTTAGTATTAAGGCTGAGCCTAGGTTTATGGCTAGGGTTATGGTTATGGTTAGGTATGATGTTATATCTAGCTTTAGAACTAGGGCAAGGGTTAAAATTAGGTTTAGGTCTATGGTTAGTATAAGGTTTGTGATTAAGGCTAAGAATAGGGCAAGGTTTAGGGCTAAAGTTTGTTTTAGGGTTAGGGCTTCATTAGGGCTAGGGCTAATGTCAGGTCTAGGGTTATGGTTAGAGATTGTTTTAGGGTTAATATTATTAGGTTTAGGATTAGGTGTATGGATATGGTTAGGTTTAGGATTCAGGTTAGGTTTAGTGTAATGTATAGTTTTAGAGTTAGGAAAAGGTTTAGGGTTATCCTAGGGTTAGCATTAGTTTTAGGATTAGGATTAGGATAATGGATAGGGTTAAAGCTGGGGTGAGGGGTAGGTTTATGGTGAGGATTAAGGCTAAGGTTAGGTTTTGGGTATGTCAAGGGTTAGGGTTATGGCTAGGTTTAGGTTAAGGTTTAGGGCTATAATTAGGGTTATGATTAGGGTTAAAGGTTATGTTGGGGCTCCAATTAGGGATTGTTTTGGGTTAGGTTAGGGATGGTTTAGGGCTACAGCCAATGTAAAAACTAGGTTTATGATTAGAACTAGTTTTACGGTTAGATTTAGGGCTAGGTCTAGGGTTAGGTTTAGATTTAGGTTTTGAGTGATGTTTAGAGATAGGGTTAGTTTTATGGTCAGAGTCATGGTCAGGGTTAGTATTAGGGTTAGGGGTAGGACTCGAATTAGAGCTAGGTTTAGGGCTAGGTGTAGGCTTAGTGTTTGGCTTATGTTAAAGGTTAGGGTTAGGGCTATGGCTGGGTTGTTTTGTAGGACTAGGGCTAGTTTTAGGATTAGCATTAGTGTTATGGCTTGTGTTATTGAGAGGTTTAACTTAGGGTTAGGGTTAGATTTAGAGTTAGGGTTAGATATAAGATTAGGGCTAGAGCTATGGTTAGGGCTATTGTAAAGGCAAGTGATAGGATTATGGTAAGGGATAGGGTTAGAATTAGATATAGGACTAAGGCGAGAGTTAGAGTTACACTTTGGGCTAGGGTTAGGTTAGGTTTAGGGATAAATTAGGGCTAGAATTATGTCTAGCGTTTCTATTAGGGTTAGGCCTAGTATTAGGCTTAGGTTTAGGTTTAAGGATAGGGTTAGGTTTAGAGGAAGGGTTGGTGTTAGACCAAGTTTTAGGGATAGGTTGAAGATTAGAATTAAGTTAGGGTTAGGGTTATGGTTTTGTTTAGTAATAAGGCGAGATTTATGGCTAGAAATAGGGCTATGGTTTGTTTTAGGGTTATGGCAAGAATTAGAGCTAGGGCTAGTGTC
This sequence comes from Marmota marmota marmota, assembly GCF_001458135.2. NCBI lineage: Eukaryota > Metazoa > Chordata > Mammalia > Rodentia > Sciuridae > Marmota > Marmota marmota. The sequence continues at coordinate 684,941 of NW_026001656.1, read as the reverse complement.
AGGTCTAGGCTTATGTTAGGGATAGATTGAAGGTTAGAATTATGGCTTGGTCTAGTGTAAGGGTTCAATTTAGGGTAAGGGTCTGGTTTAGAGATAGGGGTATTATTAGGGTTAGAATTAGGTTTCAGGTTTGGTCTAGGTTAGGGTTTTGGGTTTAGAGCTTGAATTAACATTAGGGTTTTGTTAGGGTAATGATAGGTTTAGGTTTAGGGTGCATGTTAGGTGTAGGGTAATTGATAGGGTTAGTGTTAGCAAAAGGGTTAGCGTTAGACCTAGGGTTAGCCTTAGGGTTATGGTTGTGCTTAGGATAATGGATAGGGTTAGGGCTTGGTTATGATTAGTATTAGGGCTAGAGTTAGGTTTAGGCCTAGGGTTAAGGTTAGGTTTAGTTTTAGGATATGGTTTAGAGTTTGAGCTAGGGTTAGCGCTAGGGCAAGGGTTAGATTTAGGGTTAGGTCTAGGTTATAGTTACAGTTAGGGTCAAGGTTAGTGTTAAGTTTAGAGCTAGGGTTATCATTAGGTTTAGGGTATTGGAAAGAGTTTGATTTCAATTTAGGGATAGGTTTTGGCTTAAGGTTAGGATTAGGGATAGTCTTAGTGATAAGTTTAGGGTAATGGTTATGGTTTGAGCAAGGGTTATCTCTATGGCAAGGATTAGGTTTATGGTTATGTCTACGGTTAAGGGTAGGGTAGATTTAGGGTAAGGGCTATGGTTATCATCAGAGTAAGGGTTCGGTTTAGGGTAATGGGTAATGTTAAATCTAGTGTTAGGGGTAGGGTTATCATTTAGGTTAGGGTTAGAGTTAGGGTAATATATAGTCTTAGAGCTAGGGTTAGGGGTAGGGTTAAGGTTAGGATTAGGGCTAGGATTAAGGTTAGGTTTAGGTTTAGGCCATGGGTTAGTGTTAGGGTTAGATTAAGTTTAAGGGTTAGGGATTGAGCTAGTGTTTGGACTAGGACGAGGATTAGGGTTAGAGTCAGTGTGAGGGTTAGGGCTAGGGTTAGGATTAGGGTTAGGGTTAGTATTAGGGTAATGGATAGAGTTAGAGGTAGGTTTTGGCCTATGGTGATGGTTAGTTTCAGGATTAGTGATATGGCTTGGTCTAATGTTAGGGTTATGTTTTTTGTTAGGATATGGTTTAGAGCTAGAGTTTGTGTTAGGGTAAGGGTCAGTGTTCGGGTTAGTGTTAGGTTTAGTGTTAGGGCCAGCATTAGGACTAGGGTTTGTCTAGGAGTATGATTAGTCTTTTGGTTAGGTTAAGGCTTATTATTAGGGCTAGGACTAAGTTTTTACTTAGGGCTAGGTCTAGAGTTATCACTAGATAAACTATTAAGTGTAGGTCTATGTCTAGTGTTAAGGTAAGATTTAGTTATAGGGTTACAGGTACTGCCAGAGTTAGGGGTCAGTTTAGGGTTTGAGTCAGGTTTAGACTTATGGTTAGTGTTAGGGTCACAATAAGGGTCAGGGTTATGGTTAGTGTTTGGGAGAGTAATAGAGCTAGATTGATAATTAGTGTTAGGACTTGGAATAGAGTTAGGTTTTGGGTTAGGCTAAGAATTAGCTTTAGGACTCGGGTAGCTTAGGGTTAGAGTTTGGATAAGGGTAAGGGATAGGGTTAGCGGTAGTGTTAGGGCTAGGTTTAGGGTTGGGGTTAGGGCTAGGGTTAGGTTTAGGGTTAGGGTTAAAGCTAGGGTTAGAGCTTGGATTAGGGCTAGGCTAGGTTTTGTGTTAGCTTTAGGGCTACGGCTAATGTAAGAACTAGGGTTGCAATTAGGGCTAGTTTTAGGGGTAGTGTTACATCTAGGTTTAGTGTTTGGTTATGTTTAGGGTTAGGGTTATGTTTAGAATAATGGAAAGATTAGAGTTAGTGAATGTGTTAGGGTTAGGCCAAGGGTTAGCAATAGTGTGAGGATTAGGGTTAGGATTAGTGTAATGGAAAGGGTTAGAGCTAGGGTTAGGGCTAGGGTTATGGTTAGTTTTAGTGTTAGGGTAAGTGTTAGGTTTAGGGTTAGTGCAAAGATTAATATTAGGGTTAGTTTTAGGTTAAGGGTTAGGACTTGATTTAGGTTTAGGGTTATGGTTAAAGCTAGGGTTGGGGCTCACATTAGGGCTAGATTTTGGGTTACATTTGGGCTAATATTAGGGATACAGCTAATGTAGGAACTAGGGTTATGATTAGGGCTAAATTTAGGGTTATTGTTAGAGCTGTCTAGTTTCATGGTTAGGTTTAAGTTCAGGGTGATGTTTTGAGCTAAGGTTAGTGTTAGGTCAGAATCAGGGTCAGGGTTAGTTTTAAGGTTGATGATAGGACTCGGATTAGGGGTAGGCTTAGGGCCTGATACAGGGTTAGGATTTGGTTTAGGTTAAGGTTTAGGATAAGTGCTATGGCTCGTTATGTTTTAGTCTAAGGCTAAAGTTAGGGTAGTTTTATGATTAATGTTAGTGTTATTGCTAGTGATAGGGTGAGTTTAGGTTTAGGGGTACATTTAGAGTTATGGTTAATTCTAGGGTTAGCACTGTGGCTAGGATTAGGGCTAAGGTTAGGTCTAGTGTTTGGTTTATGTTAAGGGATAGGGTTAGAACTAGGAATAGAACTATGGCGATAGTTAGTCTTAAGGCTAGGGTTAGGGTTAAGTTTAGGGCTAATTTAGGGCTAGGAATATGTCTAGGATTGGTGTTAGGGTTAGGCCTATGGTTAGAGCTATGTTTAGGATTAGGTTAAGGGTTAGGTATAGGGGAAGGGATGGGACTATAGCTAGGTTTATGGCTAGGGAAATGATTAAAATTAGGCTTAGGTCTAGGGTTAGTTTTGTGTTAGAATTAAGGCTAGATTTGTGGTTAGGATGAGGCTAGGGTTTGTGTTAGGGTTAGGGCAAGTTTTAGGAATAGGGATAATGTCAGGTTTAGGGTTACGGCTAGGGATAGTTATTGGGTTAGTTCATGGCTAGGTCTAATGTTAGGTTTAGCGTAAAACCCAGGTTAAGAGTAAGGTGTATTTTAGGGACAGGGTCAGGTTTTGGGTTTGTGTTAAGTTAATTATTAGGGTTGGGGCTCAAATTAGCATTAGAATTAGAATTAGGTTTATGTTTATTGATAGGTATAGGTTTAGGATTCAGGTTAAGAATAGGGTAATTGGTAGGGTTAGGGTTAGTGATAAAGTTAGGGTTCGGTCTAGGGTTAGTATTTGGGTTAGTGTTAGGGTTAGGGTTAGGGTTAGGTTTAAGTAAAGTTTAGTGTTAGGGTGATGGTTAGGGTTAATGATAGGGTTAGGGATAGGTTTAGGTTTAGTATTAGTTAAGGGTTAGGGTTATTGCTTGGGTACTAGTTAGGGTTAGTTTTAGGGTTAGTTTTAATATTAGGTTGAGGTTCTAGGATAGGAATGGGGTTAGGTTTAAGGAGAGTTTAAGAGTTAAAATTAGGGTTAGTGTATTTCTTAGTGACAGGATTAGTTTTAGGGTTAGTGTTAGGTTTAGGGTTAAGGTTTGTGTTAGGTTGAGGGTTAGGATTAATGTTTGGGTTAGGGTTAAAGTTAGGGTTATGGTTGGATTAGGTTTAGAGTTAGGTTAAGATTAGGATGAGGTATAGTGTTAGGGTTAAGAACAGGTTTAGGCTTAAGGTTAGGGTTAGGGTTACGGTTTATGTTCAGGTAAGGGTTAGGATTAGGGTTAGGAGTAGGGTTAGGATTAATATTAGTGATAGGGTTAAAATTAGGGTTAGGGATAGGATTAGGTTTAGTTTTAGTGTTAGGTTTAGGGTTAGGGTTATGTTTAGTGTTAGTTATAGTGTTAGGGTTCGTGTAAGTTTTAGGGTTCATTGTATGGGTTTGGTTATGGTTTCTGTTAGGGTTAGGTTAAGAGTTATGGTAGGGTTTGTGTTAGATTTAGGGTTAGAGTTAAGGTTAGTGTTAGTGTTATGGTTAGGATTAGGGTTAGTGTTTGGGTGAGAATTAGGTTTAGGTTAAGGGTTAGGGTTAATGCTAGGGTTAGGGTTAGGTTTAGTGTTAGAGTTATTGTTAAAGTTCGTGTTAGATTTAGGGTTAGGGATAGGTTTAGCATTAGTGTTAGGGTTAGTGTTAGTTTTAGGGTTACAGTTCGGGTTACGGTTGAGATTAAGGTTATTGTTAGGTTTAGGGTTAGGGATAGGATTAGTGTTAGGGTAAGTGTTAGGGTTAGGGTTTGTGTTACAATTAGGGTTAAGTTTAGGGTTAGTGTTATATTTTGTTTTAGGATTAGGTCTAGATTAAATGTAAGGGGTAGGGTTAGGGTGATAGTTATTGTTAGAGTCAGGGTTAGTGTTAGAGTTAGGTTTAGGTTTTGGGTTAGATTTTAAATTACTGTTAAGTTTAGGATTAGGTTTAGGTTTTGTGTTTGGGTTAGGTTTAGGTTTAGCCTTATGGATAGAATTAGGCTTATTGTTAGTGTTAGGTTTAGGGTTATTGTTAGGGTTAAGTATAATGTTGAGGTTATTTTTAGGGTTAAAGTTAGGTTTAGGTTTAGGTTTAAGCTTAGGTTTAGAAATTGGGTTAGGGTTAGTGTTAGGGTTAGAATTAGTGTTAGCAATAGGGTTAGTTTAAATTAAAGGTTAGGATTAGTGTTAGTGTTAGGTTTATATTTAGGTTTAGGATTAGGAATTGTGTTAGGGTTAGGGATAGGTATAGGGTTAGTGTTCTGATTAGGGTTAGAGTTAGGTTTAGTGTTATGTTTAGGGTTAGGATTAGGGTTAACATTATAGTTAGTATTAGGTTTAGAATTAGTAATAGGTTTAGGATTAGTGTTAGGGTTCATTTTAGGGTTGGGGTTAGTGTTAGGGTTCTGGTTAGGTTTAGGTTTAGTGTTAGGGATAGTGTTACGGTTAGTGTTAGATTTAACGTTAAGTTTAAGCTTCAGGTTAGGCTTAGTGTTAGTGTTAAGTTTAGGTTTAGTTTTAGGGTTAGGATTATGGTTAGCTCAGGATTGGGTTTAGGGCCAGGGTTAGGGTTAGTGGTAGGGTTAGTTTTATGGTTAGGGTGAGTGTTAGGGTTAGTGTTATGGTTAGGGTTAAGTTTAGGTTTAGGGTTAAGGTTATTTTAGGGTGAGTATTACGATTAGGGTTACGTTTAGTGTTAGTGTTAGGGTTAGTGTTAGTGTTTGTGTTAGCTTTAGGATTAGGCTTTGTGTTACGGTTATGTTTAGGATTACAGTTAGGCTTAGTGTTAGTTTTACAGTTAGTGTTAGGGTAGGTGATAGGTTTAGGTTTTGGTCTAGAATTACTATTTTTGTTAGGGTTAGGATTAGGGATAGTGATAGGGTAAGGGATATCTTTAGGTATAGTGTTAGGGTTAGGCCTAGTGATAGGGTGAGAGTTAGTGTTAGTTTTAGGTTTAGGGTTATGGTTATGGTGAGTATAGGGTTAGTGTAAGGTTTAGGGTTAGGGTTAGTTTTAGTGTTAGGTATAGGGGTTGTGATAGCATGAGGTTTAGGTTAGTGTTAGGGATAGGATTATGTTTTTGGTAAGCTTTAGTGTTAGTGTTAGGTTTAGGGTTAGGTTTAGGGTTAGTGTTATGTTTAGGGTTAGGGTTAGTTTTAGGGTTAGTTTTAGAGTTAGGATTAGGGTTATGGTTAGGGTTAGTTTTAGGGTTAGCATTAGAATTCAGGTTTCTGTTAGGTTTAGGGTAAGTTTTAGAGTTAGGTTTAGGTTTAGGGTTAGTGGTAATATTAGTGTTAGGTTCACAGATATTCTTTTGTTAGGGTAAGTGTTAGATATAGGGTTCCTTTTAGGGTTAGTGATAGAATTAGGGTTAGGGTAATGGTTAGGATCAGAGTTAGAATGAGGCTTAAGATTATGTTTAAGGTTAGTTTTAGGGTTACGGGTAGGTTAAGGTTAGTGTTAGTGTAAGGGTTAGTGTTAAGGTTAGGGTTTTTGTTAGGTTTAGGGTTAGTGTGAGGGTTATGGTTAGTGTTAGGTTTAGTGTATGTGTTAGTGTTAATGTAAAGGTTAAAGTAAAGGATAGTGTTTGAGATATGTTTAGAGTTCCTTTTAGGGTTAGAGCTAGAATTAGTATTATGGGAGTGTTAATATTTTGATAATGTAAACTTTAGGGTTAGGGTTAGGTTTAGGATTAATTTAATTTTAGGATTAGGGTTAGGCTTATGGTTAGTTTAGAATTAGTGATAGGGTTAGGGTTATGGTTAATGTTAGGATAGTGTTAGGGTAAGAATTATGGTTTGTGTTAGGGTAAGGTTAAGGTTTATGTTTTCTTTAAGGGTTAATGTTAAAAGATAGGTTTAGTTTAGGGTTAGGTTTAGGGTTAGTGTTACGTTTAGGGTTATGGTTAGGTTTAGGATTAGTGTTTTAGTTAGTGTTATACATAGGTTTTGGGTAGTGTTAGGGATAGAGTTAGGGTTAGTGTTACAGTTAGGGTTATGATTAAGAAGAGGGTTAGAGTGAGGCATATGGTTAGGGTTAAGGTAAGGGTTTGGGTTAGGGTTATGGTAGGTTAGGTATAGTGTTAGGGTTAGGGTTAGTGTTACTGTTAGTGTAAGGATTAGGGTTAGGTTAGTGACAAAGTTAGTGCTGGGGTTAGGGTTAGTGTTAGATTAAGTTAGGGTTAGTGTTAGGGATAGTGTTCGTGTTAGGGTTAGGGTTATGGTTAGGTAAGGGTTAGAATTCATGTTAGATTAGGGTTAGTGTTATGTAGGGTTTGTTTTAGGTTTATGCTTAGGGTTAGGGTTAGGGAAACGTTAGGTTTAGGGTTAGAGTTAGTGTGAGGGTTAGGGTTAGGGTTAGGGTTAGGTCCAGGTTTAGGTTTAGTGTTGGGGTTATGGTTAGTTTTAGGGTTAGTGTTAGGGTTAGAGTTAGGGTTAGTGTTAGGGTTAGGTTTAGGATTAGGGTTAGTGTTAGATAGATGGTTACAGTTTGGATTTGTGTTAGGGTTAGAGTTAGTGTTAGTGTTAGGGTTAGGTATTGGTTTAGGGATAGGGTTAGGATTAGAGTTATGTTTAGGTTTATGGTTAGGTTTAGAATTAGTTTTTGCATTAGTGTTAAACCTAGATTTTGGGTTAGTATAGGGTTAGATTTAGGGTTAGTGTTAAAGTTAGGGTTAGGGTTATGGTGAGGCTTAGGGTTAATGTTAGGTTAGGGTTAGGGTTAGAGTAAGTGTTTGGGTTAGGTATAGGGTTATTGTTAGGATTAAATTTAGATTTATGTTTAGGATTAGCATTAGTTTTCAAGATAAAGTTACTGTTAGTGTTAGGGTTTGTCTTGGGTTTAGTTTTAGTGTTTGTGTTAGGATTAGATTTAGAGTAAGTGTTAGAGGTAGTGCTAAGCTTAGTGTTAGGGTTAGGTTTAGGATTAGGGTTAGGTTAAGTTTAGGGTTATTATTAGGGTTAGGGTCAGGGTTGGGTTTAGGTTTATGGATAGAGTTAGGGTTAGTGTTAGTGATACATTAGGGATAGGGTTAGAGTTAGGGTTAGGGATATCATTAGGATTAGGGTTAGGTTTAAATTTAGGGTTAGTGTTATGTTCCAGGTGAGCTTTAGGTTTAGGGTTAGTGTTCGGTTTAGGGTTAGGTTAAGGGTTTATATAAATTTTATGGTAAGGGTTAGGATAAGGTTTAGGGTTAGGGCTAGGTTTATGGTTAAATTTAATGTTAGTGTAGGATTAGGGTTAGGGTTAGTGTTATGGTTTGTGTTAATGTTAGTGTTTGGTTGGGGTTAGGATTTGTCTTAGGGTTAGTAAGGATTATGTTTTAGGATTAGTTAGGATTATGTTTAATGTTCACTTTAGGGTTAGGATTAGGGTTATAGTTAAATGAGTTAGTGTTCAAGATAGGATTAGGATTAGGGTGAGTGTTAAGTTTAGTGATAGGTTTAGGTTTTGGTCTAGAATTACTGTTTTTGTTAGTGTTAGGATTAGGGATAGTGATAGTGATAGGGCAAAGGATATCTTTTGGTTTAGTGTGAGGATTAGGCCTAGTGATAGTGTTAGAGTTAGTGTTAGTGTTAGTTTTAGGGTTATGGTTATGGTGAATTTAGAGTTAGTGTAAGGCTTAGGGTTAGGGTTAGTTTTAGTGTTAGCTATAGGGGTCATGATAGCATGAGAGTTAGGTAGTGTTAGGGATAGGATTAGGTTTTTAGTTAGCTTAATGTTAGTGTTAGAGTTAGGGTTAGGGATAGTGTTAGGGTTAGGGATACGTTTAGGGTTAGGGCTAGGGTTAGGTTTAGGGTTAGTGTTATGTTTAGGGTTAGGGTTAGTGTTAGGTTTAGTTTTACAGTTAGGATTAGGGTTATGGTTAGGGTTAGGGTTAGGTGAGTTAGTGTTCAAGATAGGGTTAGGGTTAGAGTTAGTGTTAGGGTTAGGGTTAGGATTAGTTTTAGTTTAGGGTTATGGATGGTTTTAAAGTTAGAGTTAGGGTTATAGTTAGGTTTAGGTTTAGTGTTAGGATTAGGGTTAGGTTTAGTGTTAACTTACAGTTAGAATTACTGTGAGGGTTAGAGTTAGGCTTTGGATTAGGGTTATATTTAGGGTTAGTGTTAGGGTTAGGGTTAGGGTTAGTTTTATGGTTAAGGTTAGGTTTAGAGTTAAAGTTAAGAGCAGTGTTAGTGTTAGGGTTAGGGTTGTTGTTAGGGTTAGAGATAGGTTTAGGTTTATGGTTTGTGTTAGGATTAGGGCTATGTTTAGTGTTAGAGTAATGGTTAGGGTTAGGGTTGGGGTAAAATTATGGTTTATCCTTAGTGTGAAGTTTACAGTTCATATTAGATTTAGTGTTAGTCTCAGGGTTAGTGTTAGGGTTAGGTTTTAGGTTAGTGTTAGCCTTAAAGTTAGGGTTTGTTCTGGGGTTATGGTTAGGGTTATGCTTAGGGTTATGATAAAGTTTAGGATGAGGGTTAGAGTAAGTTTTAGGGTTAGGTTTCGGTTAGGGTTAGGGTTAGGATTAGGGTTAGTGTTAGGGTTAGGGTTAGAGTTTGGGATAATTAGGGTTAATTTTATATTTATGGTTCAAGTTAGGATTAAAGTTAAGATTCGTGTTAGTTTTAGGGTTAGGGTTAGGCTTAGGTTTAGTGTTAGGTTTAAATTAATGTTTAGGGTTATATTTAGTGTTAGGGTTAGGCTTAGGGTTACTGTTAGTGTTAGAATTAGTGTTAGGGTTAGAGTTAGGGTTAGGAATAGGGTTAGTTTTAGGGTTAGGGTAAGGTTTAGTGTTAAGATTATTGTTAGGTTTAGGGTTAGGGTGTGAGTTAAGATTAGTGTTAGGGTTAAATTTAAAGTTCATGTTAGGATTAAGGTTAGGGTTTTGTTAGGTTTAGGTTTAGAGTAAATGTTAGGGTTAGGGTTAGTGTTAGAGTTAGGTTTAGAGTTAGGGTTATATTTAGTGTTAGGTTTAGGGTTATTGTTAGTGTTAGGATTATGTATAGGGTTATTCTTTCTGTTAGGATTGAGTTTATAGTTTGGGTTTGGGTTAGTGTTTGGGTTTGAGTTATATTTAGCTTTAGGGTTAGGGTCAGGGTTAGTGTTAGGGCTAGGGTTAGGATAACTGTTAGGGTTAGTGTTACATTTAGGATAAGGTTTAGGGTTAGGTTTAGTGTTTGGGTTAAGGTTAGTACTACGTTTAGGGTAAGGGTTACAGTAAGGCTTAGGGTTAGTTCCAGGTTGAGGGTTAGCTTTAGGGATAGGATTAAGGTTGTGGTTAGGGTTAGGGTTAGTTTAAAGTTAGTGTTTAGTTTAGGGTGGGTTAGGGTTATGGTTAGGGTAAGTGTTACGAAGAGGGTTAGTGTCAGGGTTGTGTTTGGGTGAGGATTAGGGTAAGGGTTTATGTTAGGGATAGGGATAGGTTTAGTGTTAGGTTTTGGCTTAGTCTGAGGGTTAGATTTCAGGTTAGGGTTAGGGTTAGTGTTTGTGTTAGTTTAGTGTTAGTGTTAGGGTTAGAATTATGGTTAGGTTTAGGTTTAGTATTAGGTTTACTTTTAGAGTTATGGATAGTGTTAGGTTAGGGTTAAGTTTAGGGTTACAGTTAGGGTTCCTGTTAGAATTAGGGTTAGTGTTCAAGTTAGTGTTAAGATTAGGGTTAGGGTTAGGGTTAGCATTACTGTTTGGGTTTGGGTTATAGTTAGGTTTATAGTTAGTGCTAGTGTTTGACTTAGGGTTAGTATTAGGTTTAGTGTTAGGGTTAGGGAGTGGGTTAGGGTTAGGGTTCGGGTGAGGGTTAGGTTAGGTAAGGGTAAGCTTTAGGGTTAAGTTAAGTATAGGGTTATGGTTTGTGTTATGGTTTGTGTTACTATTAAAATTAGGGTTAGGGTTAGGATTAGGGTGAGGGTTAGGGTTAGGATTAGGATTCGGATTAGGGTTAGGGTTAGGGTTATTGTTAGGGTTAAGTTTTGGGTTATGTTTAGGTAAGGGTTAGGTTATTGTTAGGACCCAAGTTAGGTTTAAATTTAGGGTTAGTGATAGTCTTAGGGTTAGTTTTATCGTTAGGGTTAGGGTTAAAACTATTGTTAGCACTAGGGTTATCATTTGTGATAGGGTTAGAATTAGCTTTATAGTTTGTGTTAGGGTTAGTTTTTGGGATAGTTTTATGGTTAGTATTAGGTTTAGAGTGAGGTTGAGGTTTAGTTTTAGGGTTACAGTTAGTGTTAGGGTTACTGTTAGGGTTAGGGTTAGGCTTAGGATTTGGGTTAGGGTTAGGGTATAGTTAGCATTAAGGTTAGTGTGAGGTTTAGAGTTAGGGTTAGGGTTGGAGTTAGTATAGGGTTAGGTTAGGGGTAAGGGTTAGTATTATGATTTGGGTTAGAAATAGAGTTATGGTTGGGGTTAGGGTTTTGTAAGGTTTATGGTTAGGGTTAGGTTAGGTTTAGGGTTATGGTTTAGGTTAGGGTTTTTGGAAGGGTTAAAATTTGGGTTACATTATGGTTAGGGTTAGAGTTAGGGTTAGAGTTAGTGTTAGGGTTAGAGTTAGTGTTAGGGTAAGGTTTATCTTTAATATTAACTCTTGTTAGGATTAGGGTTAGTGTTACGGTAATTGTAACTGTTAGTTTAGGATTAGGGTTAGGGTTAGGGTTACTGTTTAGTGTTAGGATTAGGGTTAGAGTTAAAGTTAGATAACGTTTAGAGTTAGTGTTATGTTAGGGTTAGGGTATTGTTTTGGGTTAGAATTTGTGTGAGGGTTATGGTTAGGGTTAGGGTTAGGATTAAATTAGGCTGAGAGTAAGGTTTAGGTTTAGGGTTAGTGTTAGGTTTAATGTTAGGGTTAGGGTAAGGTTTAAGGATAGCTTTAGTGTTAGGTTTATGGTAAGTTTTAGGGTTACTGTTAGGGTTAGGGTTAGGTTTACGGTTAGTGTTAGGGTTACATTTAGTGTTAGGGTTAGGTTTAGTGTTTGGGTTAGGGTTCATTTTAGGGTTAGGGTTAGTGTTAGTTTTAGGTTTACAGATAGGTTTAGGTTAGGGTTAGTAATTTGTTTAGGCCTCTGGTTAGCATTAGGATTAGTGTTTGGGTTAGTGTTAGAGTTAGCTTTATAGATAGTGTTAGAATTAGTTTAAGGTTAGTTTTGGGGCTAGGGTTAGTGTTAAGGTAAGGCTTAGGGTTATTCTTAGGGTAGGGTTAGGGTTAGGGTTAAAGTTAGGGTTAGGGTTAGCTTTAGGGTTATTTTTGGGTTAGCTTTAGAGTTAGGGTTAGGGTTATTGTTAGTATTTGTGTTAAGTTAAGGATTAGGTTTAGTGTTAGGATTAGGAAGAATTTTAAGTTTAGTATTATCCTTAGATTAAGGTATAAGGTATTTCTTACCATTAGGGTTAGGGTTAGGGTATGTTTAGTGTTAGGGATAGGGTTAGGTTAGGGTTATTGTAAGGGATAGGGTAAGGTTTTGTGTTAGTGTTAGGTTTTCTTTCAGGTTAGGTTTTGGTTATGGTTATGGTTAGGGTTATGGTTTGTGTTACAGTTAGGGTTAGTTTTATGTTTAGTATTAGGTATAGAGTGAGGCTTAGGGTTAGTTTTAGTGTTACAATTAGGGTTAGGGTTAGTGTTAGGCTTAGGGTTAGGGTTAAGGTATAGTTAGCCTTAAGGATACTGTTAGGTTTATAGTTATGGTTAGGGTTAAGGTTAGTATAGGATTAGATTTAGGGGTAAGGGTTAGTATTAAGATTTGGGTTAGAATTAGAGTTAGGGTTAGGGTTAGTGTTTTGTAAGGTTTAGGGTTAGGGTTAGGTTAGGGTTAGGGTTAGGGTTTGGAGTAGTGTTTTTGGTATGGTTAAGATTAGGGTTACATTAGGGTTAGGGTTAGAGTTAGGGTTAAGTTTAGGGTTAGTGTTAGGGTTGAGTTTAGTTTTAGGGTTATGTTTATGTTTAATATTAACTTACGTTTAGGATTTGGGTCATTGTTACGATGATTGTAACTGATAATTTAAGTGTTAAGGTTAGGGTTGGGGTTAGTGTTAGGATTAGGGTGAGGGATAAGTTAGTGTTCGAGTTATGTTTAGGGTTTGTGTTTGGTATAGGTTATGGTAACTTTTTGGATTAGGATTAGGGTTAGAGTTACATTTAGGGTTAGGGTTAAGTTTAGGGTTAGTTTTAAGATTACATTTAGGCTTATGTTTAGAGTTAGTATTTGAGTTAGAATTAGCATTAGAGTTTGGTTTAAGTTTAGGGTTAGTTTTAGAGTTAGGGTTAGGATTAGGGTTAGGTTTAGTGTTAGAGTTAGTATTATGTTTAGAGTTATGATTTGTGTTATGGTAAGTGTTATGGTTAGGGTATGTGTTAGGGTTAAAGTTAGATTTAGGTTTTAGGTTATGGTTAGTAAGAGGGTTAAAGTGAGGCATAGGTTTAGGTTAGAGTTAGTTTTATGGTTGCGGGTAGGTTAGTGTTAGTTTTAGGGATAGGGTTACTGTTAGTGTTAGGGTTAAATTTAGAATTAGTGAGAGGGGTAAGGTTAGGGTTACGGTTAGCATTAGGGTTAGCAATAGGGATACAGATAGAGTTGAGTTTAGGGTTAGTGTTAGGTTTAGAGTTAGGGTTAGTGTTAGTGTTAGGGATAAGGTTAGGTTTAGTGTTAGGGTTACTGTTAGGTTTACTGTTCGGATTAGTGTTGGAGTTAAAGTTAGGAAACTGTTACTGTTATTGTTATGTTAAAGTTAGGGTTATGTTTTGGGTTAGAATTTGTGTGAGGGTTACAGTTAGGGTTAGGTTAGGGTTAGGGTTACTTTAGGCTGAGGGATAGGTTTAGGTTTAGGGTTAGTGTTAGGTTTAATGTTAGCGTAAGGATTAGGGTTAAGGATAGGTTTAGTGTTAGGGTTATGGTTAGTTTTAGGGTTAGTGTTGGGTTAGGTTTAAGATTAGTTTTAGGGTTAAGGTTAGTGTTAGGGCTAGGTTTAGGGTTAGGGTTAGGATTCATGTTAGGGTTAGGGTTAGTGTTAGTGTTAGGTTTAGGCTTATGATTATGGTTAGGGTTACTAATTCATTTAAGTTTATGGTTAGTGTTAATATTAGTGTTTGGGTTAGTGTTAGAGTTAGATTTAGGGATAGTGTTAGAATTAGGGTTAAGGTTAGTGTTAGGGCTAGGGTTAGGGTTAAGGTGAGGCTTAGATTTAGTGTTAGGTTAGGGCTAGCATTAGGGTTAGGTTTAGTGTTAGGGTTAGGTTTAGGGTTTGTGTTTGGGTTTGGTTTAGGGTTATGATTAGGGTTATTGTTAGTTGTTTGGGTTAACTTTAGGGTCAGTTTTAGTATTAGTGTTAGGAACAATTTTAATGTTAGTATTATCATTAGGTTAAGTGTTAAGGTATTTCTTATCATTAGGGTTAGGGTTAGGGTATGGTTAGGGTTAGGGATAGGTTTAGGGTTAGGGTTAGTGTTAGGGATAGGGTAAGTTTTTGGGGTAGTGTTAGGTTTTTGTTAGGGTTAGGTTTCGGTTATGGTTAATGTTGGGGTTAGGATTTTTTTACAGTTACTATTAGGGTTATTGTTGGGGTTAGAGTTTCGGTTAAGGTTAGGTTTAGGGTTAGTTTTAGAATTAGGGTTAGGTTTAATTATAGGATTTGGATTAGAATTGGGGTTAGCATAAGTTTTAGGGTTAGGGTTATGGTTATGGTTACAATTAGTGTTAGTTTTAGTGTTAGGATTAGTGTTAGATTTAGGGTTAGGTTTGTGTTGGGGTTTTGTTTAGTGTTATAGTTTGGGATACAATAATGGTTATGATTAGGATTAGAGTTTGGTTAGGTTTAAGATTAGGTTTAGTGTTAGGGTTAGGGTTATGGTTAGGGTCAGGATTAGTGTTTGGGTTAGTTTTAGAGTTAAGTTTAGGGATAGTTTTAAGGAGAGGCTTAGGGTTAGTGTTAGTGTAGGGTTAGGTTTAGGGTTAGAGTTAGTCTTAGGGTAAGGTTTAGGGTTAGGTTTAGTGTTTGTGTTTGGGGAAGGTTTACAGTTAGGGTTAGGGTTATTGTTAGTGTTTGGGTTAAGTTTAGTATTAGGTTTAGTGTTAGGGTTAGGGATAGATTTAGGGTTCATGATATCATTAGGTTTAGGGTTAAGTTTTTTCTTACCATTAGGGTTAGGATTAGGATATGGTTAGTGTCAGGCATAGGGTTAGGGTTTGTGTTTGTGTTTGTTTTTCGGTTAGTGTTATGGTTAGGGTTAGGTTTAGAATTTCGTTTAGGCTTAGGGTTAGGGATAGGGTTAGTTTTAGGGTTAGTGTTAGGTTTAATGTTATGGTTAGGGTTAGAATTAGGGTAGAGTAAGTTATAGGTTTAGGGTTAGGTTTTGTGTTTGGGTAATGGTTAGTGTTAAAGTTTGTGTTATGATAAAGGTTAGGATAAGGGTTAGAGTTAGATTAGGATTAGAATTAGGGTTAGGTTTAGGGGTAGTTTTAGGGTTAGAGTTAGGGTTAGTTTTAGGATTAGTGTTTGGTTAGGGTTAGTGTTAGGGTTAAATTATGGTTAGGGATAGAGTTATGGTTCATGTTAGGGTTACCGTTCGTGTTAGATTTTGGTTTAGGGTTAGGTTTAAAGTTAGGGTTAGTGTTAGGGTTAGGGTTAGGATTAGGTTCAGGGTTAGCGTTAGTGTTTGGGTTAGCATTATAATTATGTTTAGGTTTACTGTTAGCGTTAGGGTTAGTTTTAGGTTTAGGGTTAGTGATAGGGTGAGGGTTTGTGTTATTGTAAGGTTTAGGGTTACTCTTAGTTTTAGGTTTAGGTTTAGGGTTAGGGTTATTGTTAGGGTAAGGGTTAGGGTGAGGTTTAGCATTAAACTTTGGATTAGGGATATAGTTATGTTTAGGTTTAATGTTAGGGTTTGGGTTAGTTTAAGTGATAGGTTTAGAGTTACGATTCATGTGAGGGTTAGGGTTAAGGTTTGGGTTAGGTTTGGGGTTATTTTTACAGTTACAGTTAGGGATAGTGTTATGCTTAAGTAAGGTTTAGTTTTAGGGGTAGGGTTAAGGTTAGGATTAGGGTAAGCTTTAAAGTTAGGGTTAGGGTTAGTCGTGGGTTTAGGTTTAGCATTGCGTTTAGTGTAAGGGTTATGTTTAGGGTTACAGTTAGGATTATTAGGTTTATAGTGAGGCTTAGGGGTAGTGTTAGGGTTAGTTTTATGGTTATGGTTAAGGTTAGGGTTAGTGTTAATGTTACAGTTAGGGTTAAAGTTAGTCTTAGGTTTAGAGTTAAATTTTGAGTTAGGGTTAATGATAGGGTTACCGTAGGGGAAAGGGTTAGCGTTAACATTTGGGATAGGGTTGTTCTTAGGTTTAATGTTATGTTTGGGGTCAGGGTTAGGTAAGAGTTAGGGTTAGGTTTAGGTAAGGGTTAGAATTATGGTTTGGATTAGGGTTTGTGTAAGGGTTAGTATTAGGGTTTAGGTTAATGTTAAGGTTAGTGTTATGGTTAGGGTTAGGTATAGGTTTAGTATTAGATTTTTGGTTCAGTTTATGGTTAGTGTTAGTGTTAGGGTTACTGTGAGTTTTAGGGTTAGGTTTAGGACTAGGGTTAGTGTTAGTATTAGGCTTAGGTTTAGCTTTAGTATTAGGTTTCATGTTATGGTTAAAGTTAGGGTTAGGGTTAGTTTTTAATTTAGGGTTATAGTGAGGCTTACATTTAGTGTTAGGTTTAGGTTTAGAGGTAGTGTTAGGGTTAGGTTTAGGGTTAGGCTTATTTTTAGAGTTAAAGTTATGGTTAGGGTTAGGGTTAGTTATACTGTTAAGTATAGGTTTTGGGTTAGGTTTAATTTTAGTGTTTGGGTTGGGATACGGTTATAATTTGTGTTAGTGTTAGTGTTATGGTTATGGTTATGGTTAGGGTTAGGGTTAGTTTTAGTGTTAGATTTTTGGTTAGGTTTAGGGTTAGTGTTAGTTTTAGGGGTAGTGTTAGTTTTAGGTTAGGGTTATGATTATTGTTAGTGTTAAGTTTAGGGTTAGGTTGAAGGTTAGAGTACTTGTTAAGGTTAGTGTTAGGTTTATGGTTAGCTTTAAGGTTTTTGTTAGGGTTAGTGTTAGTGTTAGGGTTAGGGTTAGGGTGAGGCTTAGGGTTAATATTTGGTTTAGGGTTAGGGTTAGTGTTAGGGTTTGGATTAGGTTAAAGTTAGGGTTTTAATTATAGTTACAGTTACAATTTGTGTTAGTGTTAGGGTTCGGGTTAGGGTTAGGGTTAGGTTTAGGGTTAGTGTAATGGTTATGTTTAGTCTTAGGGTTAAGGTTAGGGTTTATGTTAGGCTTACAGTTATGGTTAGATTTAAAGTTACGGTTACGGTTTTGATTAGGTTTAGGGTTAGTGTTAGTTTTAGTGTTGGTTTGGGTTAGGGTTAGGGTTAAAGTTAGTGTTTTGGTGAGGGTTAGGTTTAGGTTTTAGTTTAGTGTTAGCATTAGAGTTAGGGTTAGGGTTAGGGTTAGGTTTTGTGTTAGGTTTAGCTTAGGGTTAGTGTTAGGTTTAAGGTTATGATTTTGGTTAGGATCAGTGTTAGTGTTAGGGTTAGGGTTAGTGTTTGTATTAGCATTAGTGTTTGGGTTAGGGTTATACTTAGGTTTAGGGTGAGTGTTAGTGTTAGAGTTGGGGTTATTGTTAACCCCAACTTACTGTTAATGTTAGGTTTAGGGTTAGAGTTTGTTCGAGGGTTAGGTCTAGGTGTATTTTTAAGGTTATGATTAGGGTTAGGGTTAGGGAAATTTTTAAATTTAGGATTAGGTTTAGTGTTAGGTTTAGGGTTATATTAGGGTTAGGGTTTCTGTTATGATTAGGGTTATGGTTAGGTTTATGGTTAGTGATAGGATTAGTGTTATGTTTTTTTCTTAGGGTTAGTGTTATGCTTAAGGTTAGAGTTAGGGCTAGTGTTCAGTTAGGGTAAGTTTTAGGTTTTGCTTTCAGATTAGGTTTCAGTTATTTTTAGGATTAGATTTTGGGTTAGATTTGGGGATATATTAGGGTTAGGGTAACGGTTAGGGATTTGTTTCCTTTCTTCTGAATAGGGCTACTTCAAGATGGAACAAAGATACAGAGCACAATAAGAAATAATTTAGTGTGTCAAGTTTGAACCATTTAGCAAAAACCGTGTTTGATTTAGAATGTGACTGCATGTGTCCGTATAGGGGGGAAAATAAAGAAAATTTAAAATTTCAAAGTGTTCCTGCAAATGACTGTTTCAACATAGAAGAATGCAATTTGAAGCGGCAAGTGCATCCTGAGTACTGATCATTCCTGCCATGTATCAACAAGATCAGATGAAGAAAGTTGTACTTGTCCAGTTGCAATTGGCCCCCTAAAGTTTATTCTTCTAGTTTGAACTCTTCGTTTCCAGGAACACTTTGAAATATTAGGTTTCAATTTCTTTTCCCCTTTAAGGTTACAAGCAGTTGTAACTGTACTTCAAACAAGGATTGCGCTAGCTGCTTGAGACCTGACATACAGAATTAGTTCTCAGATCGCTCTTTATGCTTTCTTCCCTCTTGAATTAGCCCTAAGGATAGGCAAGGGAAAAAACCGTTCTTTGAAAGCGTTTGCAAAGCTTCCTCAGATCTCTGAGTTGAGTGAAATCTCAACAAATATTTTTTTCACATGGTCTTGTTGATAATTGGCAGAAATGATCTGTACTCCAGTTGCACTTATCCCCCACACATTTCGTTCTTATAGGTTGAAGCGTTTGATTGCAAGAACATTTTGAAATTTTGGGTTTCAATTCGTTTTCCTGTATAGGGATATATGCATTTGAAACTATAAATCAAACACGGTGTGTGCTAGCTGCATCAAACTTGTCTCACTCACTTAGTTCTCACTGTGTTCTCCATGCTTTGTTCCCTCTTGAAGCAGCCCTAAGCAGAGGCAAGGAAAAACACTTTCATTTGAAAGCTTTTGCCAAGCTTCCCCAGAACACAGATTTTCCTGAAATCCCAGCAAATATTTTTTCACCTGATCTTGATGATACTTGGTGGTAATGATCAGTACTAAAGGCACACTTGGATCCTTAAATTTTGTTCTTCTATGTTAACGAGTTCCTTTGCAGGAACAGTTTGAATTTTGAGATTTCACTTCGTTTTTCCCCTATAGGGAGAGATGCAGTTGAAATTCAACTCAGTTTGTGCTAGCTGCTTGAAACGTGACACACTGAATTAGTTCTCAGTTCACGCTCTATGCTTTATTTCCTCTTGAAGTAGCCCAAAAAAGAGGCAGAGAAAAATTAATTTCAATTAAAAGCCTTTTCCAAGTTTCCACAGAACTCAGAGTTTCCTGAAATCCCAGCAAATATTTTTTCACCCGAACTTGATGATACTTGGTGGTAAAGATTGGTACTCCAGTCACACTTGAACCCCCCAAATTTCCTTCTTCTAGATTGAAGCGTTCCTTTACAGGAACAGTTTGAATTTTTAGGTTTCACTTCATTTTCCCTGATAGGGAGAGATGCAATTGGAACTCTAAATCAAACACGGTTTTTGCTAGCTGCTTGAAACTTGACACAATGAATTAGTTCTCAGTACACTCTCCATGCTTTGTTCCTTCTTGCATTAGCCCTAAGCAGAGGCATGGAAAAAGCACTTTCATTTGAAAGCATTTGCAAAGCTTCCACATAACTCCGAGCTACCTGAAATCCCTGCAAATATTTTTTCACCCGAATTTGATTATATTTGGTGGTAATTATGGGTACTCTAGCCACACTTGGCTCTCCAAATTTCATTCTTCTAGGTTAACACGTTCATTTGCAGAAACAGTTTGAATTTTGCAGTTTCAATTTTTTTCCCCTATAGTGAGAGATGTAGTTGGAACTCTAAATCAAACAAGGTTTGTCCTAGCTGCTTGAATATTTAAAAACTGAATTTCTTCTGAGTGCCCTCTCTATGCTTTTCCCCTATTACCATAGCCACAACAAGGTTCATGGAAAAAACACTTTCATTTGAAAGCATTTGCCAAGCTTCCACAGAAATACGAATTTCCCGAAATCCCAGCAAATATTTTTTCACCCGATCATGTTGATACTTGGTGGTAATGATTGTTACTCCATCCGCACTTGGCTCACAAAATTTAGTTCTTCTAGGTTGATGCATTAATTTGCAGGAAGAGTTTGAATTTTAGGATTCACTTCGTTTTCCTCTATAGTTATAATCTCAGTTGGAATTCTAAATCAAACACAGTTTGTCCTAGCTTCTTGAAAATTGAATAACTGAATTAGTTCTAAGTGTGCTGTCTATGCTTTGTTCCCTCTTGTAGTAGCCATAAGCAGAGGCATGGGAAATACACTTTCATTTGAAAGCATTTGCCATGCTTCCACAGAACTCTGAGTTTCCTGAAATCCCAGCAAAATTTTTTTCAACCGAACTTGATGATATGTTCCAGGAATCATCTGTACTCCAGCCTCACTTGGCTCCCCTAATTTCGTACTTCTAGGGTAAATCATTCGTTTGCAGGAACACTTTGAATTTTTAGGTTTCATTTCATTTCCCCTATAGGTATACTCCCAGTTGGAACTCTAAATGAAACACAGTTTCTGCTAGCTGCTTGAAATTTGATACACTGAATTAGTTCTCAGAGTGCTCTCTATGCTTTGGTTCCTCTTGAAACAGCCCTAAGCAGAGGCAAGGAGAAAACACTTTCATTTGAAAGCATTAGCCAAGCTTCCCCAGAACACTGATTTTCCTGAAATTCCAGCAAATATTTTTTCACCAGAACTTGATTATTCTTGGTGGTAAAGATTGGTACTCCAGTCTCACTTGGCCACCCCAATTTTGATCTTCTAGGTTGAAGCATTCATTTGAAGGAACAGTTTGAATTTTTGGGTTTCACTTCATTTTCCCTTAAAGGGAGAGATACAGTTGGAACTCTAAATCAAACATGTTTTTTGCTAGCTGCTTGAATCTTGACAAACTTAATTAGTTCTCATTACACTCTATTTTTTCCCTCTTGCAGTAGCCCTAAGCAGAGGCTTGGAAAAAAACACTTTCATTTGAAAGCATTTGAGAAGCTTCCACAGAACTCCAAGTTTCCTGAAATTCCAGCAAAAATTGTTTTCACTCGATCTTGATGATCCTTGGTGTTAATGATTGTTCCTCCAGCCACATTTGGCTCCCCACATTTTGTTCTTCTAGGTTGAAGCATTCGTTAGCAGAAACAATTTGAATTTTGAGGTTTCACTTCATTTTCCCCTATAGGGAGAGATGCAGTTGGAACTCTAAATCAAACACAGTTTGTCCTAGCTGATTGAATCTTGAAAAACTGAAATAGTTTTCAGTGCCCTCTCTATGCTTTGTTTCCTTTTGTCATAGCCCTATCAAGAGGCATGGAAAAACACTTTCATTTGAAATTGTTTGACAAGCTCCACAGAACTCTGAGTTTCCTGAAATCCCAGGAAAAATTTTTTCACCTGAACTTGATGACTCTTGGCTGTAAAGATTGGTACTCCATCCGCACTTGGTTCCCCAAATTTCTTTCTTCTAGGATAAGGTGTTCCTTTGCAGGAACATTTTGAATTTTTAGGTTTCACTTCATTTTCCCCTATAGGGAGAGATGCAGTTGAAATCAAACAAGGTTTGTGCTAGCTGCTTGAAACATGACACATTTAATTTAGTTCTCAGTCCATGCTCTATGCTTTGTTCCCTCTTGAAGTAGCTCTAAGCAGAGGCACTTGTCAGTCAAGAAAAAGTTACTTTCATTTGCAAGCATTTGCCAAGCTTCCACAGAATTGAGAGTTTTCTGTAATCCAGCAGATATTTTTTCAACTGATCTTGATGATATGTGGCTGTAGTGATTGGTACTCCTGTCGCATTTGGCCCCCCAAGTTTCAATATTCTAGGTTGAAGCGTTCCTTTGCAGGAACACTTTAAAATTTTAAGTTTCACTTCATTTTCCCCTATAGGGATAGATGCAATTGGAACTCTAAATCAATCACGTTTTGTTCAAGCTGCCTGAAATTTAGCACGCTCAATTACTTCTCAGCATGGTCCTTATGCTTTTTTCCCTCTTGCAGTAGCCCTAAGCAGAGGAACTTTTCAGTCAAGGAAAATTAACTTTCATTTCAAAGTGTTTGCAAAGCTTCCACAATACTCCATGTTCACTGAAATCCCAGCAAATATTTTTTCACCCAATCATTTTGATAATTGGCAAAAAAGATCATTACTCCAGTCCCACTTGTGCCCTTATAATTGTTTCTTCTAGATTGAAACGTTCGATTCTAGGAAAAGTTTGATTTTTAAGTTTCACTTCATTTTCCTCTATAGGGAGAGATGCATTTGGAACTCTTAATCAAACACGATTTGTGCTAGCTGCTTGTAACTTGTCACACAGAATTAGTTCTCAGAGCAATCTTTATGGTTTGTTCCCTTTTGCAGTAGCCCTAAGCAGAGGCACTTGTCAGTCAAGGAAAATTAACTTTCATTTGAAAGCATTTGTCAAGCATCCAAAAACCTCCAAGTTTACTGAAATCTCAGCAAATATTTTTTACCTGATCTTTTTGATAATTGGCAGGAATGATCATTATTCCAGTCACTTTGGACCCCATAATTGGTTCTTCTTGGTTGAAGCATTTGATTATTTGAAAAGTTTGAATTTTAAGTTTCACTTTGTTTTCCCCTATATGGATAGATGCATTTGGAAATCTGAATCAAACAGAGTTTGTGCTAGCTGCTTGAAACTTGACTCACTGAATTAGTTCTCATTGCTCTCTCTATGCTTTGTTCCCTCTTGAAGTAGCCCAAAGCAGAAACTGGGAAAAAATGCTTACATTTGAAAGCATTTGCCAAGCTTTCACAGAACTCTGAGTTTACTGGTATCACAGCAAATATTTTTTTTCACTTGATCTTATTTATACTTTGCAGGAATCATCAGTATTCCATCTGCACTTGGCCCCCCAAATTATGTTCTTCTAGGGTGAAATGTTCTTTTGCAGGAACACTTTAAATTTTTAGTTTTCACTTTGTTTTCCCCTATAGGCATATATGCAGATGGAACTGGAAATCAAACAGGGTTCCTGCTAGCTGCTTGAATCTTGACAGCCTCTATTAGTTCTTGGTGTGCTCTCTATGCTTTGTTCCCTCTTGAAATAGGCCTAAGCAGAGGCACTTGTCAGTCAAAGAAAAATCACTTTCATTTGAAAGTGTTTGCCAAGCTTTCACAGAACTCCGAGTTTACTGAAATCTCAGACAATATTTTTTCACCTGATCTTGTAGATACTTGGTAGGAATGATCAATACTCCAGTCACAGTTGGCCCCCCAAATTTAGTTTTTCTAGGTTGAAGCATTCAATTGCCTGATCAGTTTGAATTTTTAGGTTTCACTTCGTTTTTCCCTATAGGCATAAATGAAGATGGAACTCTAAATCAAACAGGGTTCCTGTTAGCTGCTTGAATCTTGACAACCTCCATTAGTTCTCAGTGTGCTCTCTATGCTTTGTTCCCTCTTGAAATATCCCTAAGCAGAGGCACTTGTCAAAGAAAAATCACTTTCATTTGAAAGTGTTTGCCAAGCTTCCACAGAACTCCGAGTTTACTGAAATCTCAGCAAATATTTTTTCACCCAATCTTGATGATACTTGGCGGTAATGATCATTACTCCAGTCGCACTTGGCCACCCCAAATTTTGTTCTTCTTGGTTAAAGCTTTCGTTTGCAGTTACACTTTGAAATTTTAGGTTTCACTTCATTTTTCCCTCGGTGGATGGATGCATTTTGAACTCTAAATAAATCATGGTTTGTACAAGCTGCCTGAAACTTGACATGCTCAATTAGTTCTCACAGAGTTCTCTATGCTTTTTTCCCTCTTGCAGTAGCCTTAAGCAGAGGCACTTCTCAGTCAAGGAAAAATAACTTTTATTTTAAAGCGTTTGCGAAGCTTCCACAGAACTCCAAGTTTACTGAAATCTCAGCAAATATTTTTACATCTGTTCCTTTTGTTACTTGGCAGGAATTATCAGTATTGCAGTCACACTTGCCCCCCCCCCCAAATTTTGTTCTTCTACATTGAATCATTCGTTTGCAGGAACAGTTTGAATTTTAGGTTTCACTTATTTTTCCCTTATATGATAGATGCATTTGGAACTCTAAATCAAACATGTTTTGTGCTAGCTGGTTTAAACTTGACACACTCAATTAGTTCTCATTGCCCTCTCTATGCTTTGTTCCCTCCTGAAGTCTCCCAAATCAGAAGCTGGGAAAAAACACTTTTATTTGCAAGCATTTGGCAAGCTTCCCCAGAACTCTGAGTTTACTAACATCTCAGCAAATATTTTTTCACCCAATCTTGTTGATACTTGCAGGAATGATCATTACTCCAGTCGCACTTGGTCCCCCAAATTTCGTTCTTCTAGGTTGAAGCATTCGTTTGCAGGAACAGTGTGAATTTTTAGGTTTCACTTAGTTTTCCCCTATAGGCATAAATGAAGATGGAACTCTAAATCAAACACGGTTTTTGCTAGCTGCTTGAAACTTGACACACTGAATGTGTTCTCAGTATACTCTCTATGCTTTGTTCACTCTTGAAGTAGCCAAAAGCGGAGGGAGGGAAAAAACACTTTCATTTGAAAGCATTTGTGAAGTTTCCACAGAATACCGAGTTTACTGAAATCTCAGCAAATATTTTTTTTTCACGTAATCTTGTTGATACATAGCCGGAATGATCAAAACTCCAGCCTCACTCTGCCCTCCAAATTTCATACTTCTAGGTTGAAGCATTCATTTCCAGGAACAGTTTAAATTTTTAGGTTTCACTTCATTTTCCTCAATAGGCATAAAAGTAATAAAACACACTCAATTAATTTACAGTGTGATCTCTATGGTTTGTTCCCTCTTGAAGTAGCCCTAAAAAGAGGCAAGAAAAAACTACCCTAAACCTAAACCTAAACACATCCCTAACCATAAACTTATCCCTTACTGTAACACTAACACTAACCCTTTCCCTAAACCTAACCCTAACCCTAAACATAGCACTAACCCTAACATTAACCCAAACCCTAACACCAACCCTAACACTAAACCTTAACGAATTACTGAACCTAACATTAACCCTAACCATAACTCTAACACTAAAATTTACCCTGATCATAACTCTAACACTAATTCTAATCCTAAACCCTTCCCTAACACTAACACTAACTCTAACCCAAAACTGAACCTAACACTAAGACTAAACCCAACCCTAATCCTAACCCTAAACCTAACACTAAACCTAACCTTAAACCTAACCCTAAATCTAACCCTACACCTAACCCTAATATTAACCCCAACCCTAACCCTAACACTAACCCTAACACTAACACTAAATGTAACCCTAAACTTATCCCTAACCCTAACACTAACCCTAACCCTAACATTAACACTAACCCTAAATATAACCCTAAACATAACACTAACCCTAACCCTAACATTAACACTAACCCTAAATATAACCCTAAACATAACACTAACCCTAAGCCTAAATGTAAGATTTACAGTAACAATAATTCCTACCCTAATCCTAACCCTAACCATAACGCTAACTTTAACCTTAACATGAAACATAAAAATAACACAAACTCTAATACTCACCCTAAACCTAACACTCACCTGAAACCTAACTGTGGCACTAGCCCTAACCAAAACCCTAACACTAGTGATAACCCTAACAATAACCCTAACACTAACACTAAAACTAACCCTAACCGAAACCCTAACCATATCCCTAAACCTGAACTTAACGTTAACCCTAAACCTAATTCTTACCTTCACCCTAAACCTAACCCTAACACCAAAACTAACCCTAACTCTAAACCTAAGTATTAAACCTAACCCTAACAGTAACCCTAAACCTAACACTAACCCTAACCCTTACCCTAACCCTAACACTAACCCTGACACTAACACTAATCATTACCCTAGCCCTAACTCTAACCCTAATCCTAACCATAAAACTAACCCTAACCCTAATCTAACCCTAACTCTAACACTAACACAAACCCTAACAGAAACCATAACCCTAAAACTAACCTTAACACTATCCCTTACCCTAAAACTTACCCTAACCCTAACATTAACTCTAACCCTAACCATAACCCTAAACCTAACCCTAACTCTAAATTTAACTCTAAACCTAAAACTAATTCTAACAGTAACCCTAACGCTAACCCTAACACTAACCTAACAGTAACACTAATTCTACTACCACCACTAATCCTATCCCTAATCCTATCCCTAAACCTAACACTAAGCCTAACAAACACCCTAACTCTAACAATAAACCTAATCCTACCACAAACACAAACACTACCTATAATGCTAATCCTAAACCTAAACATAACCCTAATCCTAACCCAACCCTAATCATAACCCTAACAACCTAACGCTATCAGAAACCCTAACCCTATCTTTTACGGTAACCCTATACGTAAACCTAACCCTAAAACGAATCATATCCCTAACACTAACCCTAATATTAACCTTAACCATAACTCAAACACTAACACTAACCCTAAAACTAGCACAAACCCTAAACAAAAACCTAACCCTAACCATAACCCTAAACCTAACACTAACCCAAACACTAACTCTAACCCTAACACAGAGCCTAATAAAAACCCTAACCCTAACACTGACCCTAACACTAAACCTAACCCTAACACTAACACTCACCCTAATTCTAACCCTAATCCTAATGCTCACCGTAAACCTAAAACTAATCCTAAACCTACCCATAACAATAACACTAACCAACACACTAAACCTAACCCAAAACCTGAAACTAACACTAACATTAACTTTAACCCTAACGCTAACACTAACACTAATCCTAACCCTAAATATAACACTAAACCTAACCCTAACCATAAACCTAAACCTAACACTTACACTAACTATAACCCTAACACTAACACTCACCCTAACACTAAACCTAACCCTAAACCTAATGCTCACCCTAAACCTAACACTAACTTTAATCCTAACCCTAAATATAAGACTAACCATAACCCTAACCCTAACCCTAAACCTAAAAGAAATACTAAAAATAACCCTAAATCTATCCATAATCCTAACCCTAAACATAACATTA
Source organism: Marmota marmota marmota (assembly GCF_001458135.2). Classification (NCBI taxonomy): domain Eukaryota; kingdom Metazoa; phylum Chordata; class Mammalia; order Rodentia; family Sciuridae; genus Marmota; species Marmota marmota. The sequence goes on along the minus strand of NW_026001656.1, from coordinate 658,499 downwards.
ACACTAATAGTAACCATAAATCTAACCCTAATCCTAACCCTAATCCTAACACTAACCCTAACACTAACTCTAACAATAACACATACCTTAAAAAGAAAAAACCCAACCTAACTCTAACCCTAACACTAAATGTAACACTAAACCTAACCCTAATCTGAACCTTAACACTAATCCGAGTCCTAACACTAAACCTAACCCTAACACAAACTTAACACTATCCCTTTCACTGACAGTTATCCTATCCCTAACCCTAACCCTAATGTTAACCCTAAACCTAACCCTAACACTAATCCTAACTCTAAGCTTAAACCTAATAATTAACCCTAACCCTAACTCTAACCCTTACAATAACTCCGATCCTAACCCTAACCCTAACACTAACCCTAACCCTGAAATTAACACTAATCATTACCTAAACCTTAACATAACACTAAACTTAACTCTAACCCTAACATTCATTCTAACAATAACCCTAACTCTAACACAAACCCTAACCTTAACCCTAACTCTAACACTAACCATAACTCTAACACTAACCCTAATACTAACCTTAACCCTAACCTTAAACTTAACAGTTACCCTAATGCTAACCCAAACCTAACACTAAACCTAACCCTATCCCTAACCATAACCATAACTCTATCTTTACCCCTCCCCTTAACCCTAACCCTAACCCTAATGCTAAAACTAAACCTAACCATAACCATAACTCTAACACAAACCCTAACCCTCATGCTAACCCTAACACTAACTGTAATGCTAACCATAACACTAACTCAACCCTAACCATACCCCTAACACTAACCCTTATGCTATCCGTAAACTTAACCCTATCACTTACTGTAAACCTAAACCTAACCCTACCACTAACCCTAACCCTAACCGTAACACTAAGCCTAACTCTAACCATAACACTATACCTAACCCTAACCCTAAACTTTAGAGTAACCCTAACCCTAACCCTAACCCAACCCTAATACTAACCCTAACTCTAACCCTAACCCTAACCCTAACCCTAAAACTAACCCTAACAATAACACTAACCATAATCCTATACCAAACCCTAACAGTAAACCTAACACTAATCCTAAACCAAACCCTAACCCTAACACTAAACCTAAACCAAACCCTAACCCTAACACTAACCCTAAATTTATCCCTAACCCATACCCTAACACTTACTCTAATCCTAACCCTAACCCTAATACTAACCCTAGTTCTAACCCTAATATAACACTAACCATCGATCTAACCCTAAAACTAACAACAACCGTAACCCTAACCCTAAACCTAAACCTAAATCTAACACTAACCGTAACCCTTATTCTAACCCTAATATTAACATTAACCCTAACCCTAACACAATTCCTAACCCTAACTCTAGAACTAAACCTCACAAGAGGATAACCTTAACAATAACCCTAACCCTAACACAAACTTTAACACTAACTCTAGACTAACCCTAACACTAACCCTATCTCTACACCTAAAACTAGGCCTAACTCTAACACTAAACCTAGCACTAATCCTAGCCCTAATTTAGCCCTAACCCTAAACCTAACCCTCTCCTTAGACCTAAGACTAACTCTAACTCTCTCCCTAGCCATATCCCTAATTTAAAAACTATCCCTTATGATAAGCCAAAACCTAGCCCTATCCCTTCCACAAACCCTAGCCCTAACCTTCGCCCTAGCCCTAAACCTGGGTCTAACCCTAAACATAAGCCTAAACCTCACCCTAACACTAGCCTTAACACTAATGCTATTTGGAAAACTAGCCATAACCCTACCCTAGCCCTAAAACAAAACCGAGCCATAAACATACACCTAACCCTTAACCTAAACCAAACCCTAACCTTACACCTAGCCCTAAATCAAGCCCTAATTTGAGTCCTAATCCTAACCCTAGAATAAACACTGACACTGACACAGATCCTAACACTAACCCTAGCTTTAACCATTGCCATAATGCTAACCTTAGAACTAGCCTTAATTGGAACCCTAGTTCTTACATTAGCTGTAGCTCTAATGCTAACACAAATCGTAGTCTTAATCTGAGCCCTAACCATAGGTTTAACCCTAAATGTAACCCTAACCCTAGCCCTAACCCTAAACATACCCCTAAACCTACTTCTAACCCTATTTTTTACCTTATGCCAAACCTTCACCCTAATGCTACCCTAGTCCTAAACCTAATCCTTTGCCTACCCCAAACACTAACTCTATTATTAGTTCTAACTCTGCCCTCATTCAAGCTCTAAACCTAACTCAAACCCTAACTCAAGGCCTGACCCTTATTCTGACCCTAATACTAACCCTAGGTCTAAACCTGACCCTAACCCTAAAGCAAACCATAACCCTACCCTACTGGTAAACCTATACCTAAACCTAACACTAACACTAGAACTAGACCAAACCTAATCCTAAATAGAGTCATAAATCTAGACTTATCCCTAAACAAATAACTAGCAATAGCCCTAAAAATATCCTGTAAACTAACACAAAGACTAACCCTATGCCTAAACCCAAAGCTAATACTTAATGTGACCCTAAAGTTTTACCTAACCCTAACCCAAACAATGACACTTACCCTAACATAAACCCTAGCTCTAATCCTTATGCTAACCCAAAACCTTACCCTAACACTAGACTTATCCATAACCTTAACCCTAAAACTAGCCATAAACATAACCCTAGCTCCTACATTACACATAGCCCTAACACTAGCCATAAACCTCACACAAAACCTAGTTCTTACCGTAGCCCTAATCCTAGCCCTAATCATAACCCTAACCATAATCCTAGATGTGACACTAACCATAACACTCGCCCGAGTCCTAACCCTAGCTCAAAGGCTAAAACTTACCCTAAGTCTAACCTTAACACTAACCCTAGGCCTAACCCTAACGCTAGTCCTAATTCTAAACTTAACCCTAGCCCTAAACTTAGCTCTAACATTACCCTAAAAATAAGCCTAACCAAATGCTAACACTATGTCTAATGCTAACCCTATCACTATCACTAACCCTAGAAAAAACTCTGACCCTGAAGCACATCCTAATACTAACCCCAGCTCAAACCATTGCCGTAATGCTAACCTTAGAACTAGCTTTAATTGGAATCCTAGTTCTTACATTAGCTGTAGCTTTAATGCTAACACAAATCCTAGTCTTAATCTGAGCCCTAATCATAGGTTTAACCCTAACTATAACCCTGATCTTAGCTCTAACCCTAAACATACCCCTAAACCTACATCTAACCCTATTTTTTACCCTACACCAAACCCTCACCTTAATGCTACCCTAGTTCTAAACCTAATTCTTAGCCTACCCCAAACACTAACTCTATTATTAGTCCTAACCCTGCCCTCTTTTTAGCTCTAACCATAACCCAAACCCTAACCCTAACCCTGATCCTTATTTTTACCCTAACAATAACCCTAGGTCTAAACCAGACCCTGATCCTAAAAGGAACCATACCCAACCCATACCGGTAAACCTATACCTAAACAAAACAGTAACACTAGCCCTAGACCAAACCTAATCCTTAATAGAGTCATAAATCTAGCCTGAGCACTAAAAAAAACCCTAGCACTATCCCTAACAATAACCCTTAACCTAACGCAATGACTAACTCTATGCCAGGACCCAAAGCTTGTCCTAATTCTGGCCCTAAACCTAAACCTAACCCTAACCCGAAAAATGACCCTTTCCCTAACATAAACCCTAACTCTAAACCTTATCCAAACCCAAAACCTAACCCTAACACTAGCGTTATTCATAACCCTAAATGTAGCCATAACAATAACCCTAGTTCTTACAATACCCATAGCCCTAATGCTAGCCATAAAACTCACACAAAACCTAGCCCTTATCATAGCCCTAAACCTAGCTCTAATTGTAACCCTAATCGTAACCCTAGACCTGACCATAACCCTAACCCTTGCCTAGCCCTAACCCTAGCTCAAACTCTAACCCTTACCTATACATAATCCTAACACTTACCCTAGTCCTCACTCTAGCACTAACCCACACTCTAGCTCAAATGCTAACACTTATCCTAAGCTTAACCCTAACACTAACCCTAGTCCTAACCCTAACCCTAGTCCTAATCCTAACCTTAACCCTAGCCCTAAACTTACCTCTAACATTACCCTAAAGATAAGCCTAACCCAATGCTAACACTAGGCCTTTCGCTAAAACTGTCGCTATCATTAACAATATCCATTACGCTAAACCTAAGCAAAACTCTAAACCTAACCCTATCCATTACCCTCACCCTAATCCTAAACTTAATGCTAATTAAAGCCTTAACGCTAAACATTAACCTACAGCAAACCGTACCTGGACCTTGACCCTAATAATACACCTAGCTTTAAACGTGGCCCTTACCCTAAATTCTACCCTTACACCAGACTTAGCCATAACCTAATCCATAAGCTAAATTAACCATAAACCTAGACCTGACATTAGCCCTAGTCCTAATCCAAGACCTAGCCCTAACACAAACAAAACCTCATCCTAGACCTAAACATAGCCTTAATCCCAACCCAAATCCTAACCCTGGACTTAAACCTATCTATAACTCCTTCCCTTCCCCTAAAACTATCTCTAAACCTAACTCTATCTCTAACCCTATCTCTAGCCCTAACCTTAGGCCTAACACTAACACTAACACAAGTGCTAATCCTAGCCCTAATTTAGCCCTATCTCTAAATCTAACCCTATTCCTAGCCTTAAGATTAACTCTAACTCTCACTCTAACCATATCTCTTATTTTAATCCTATCCCTTACCATAACCAAAACCTAGCCTTATCTCTAGCTGCATCCCTAGACCTACCCTTTGCCGTAGCCCTAAACTTGGATCTAACCCTAAACGTAAGCCTAAACCACACCCTAACACTAGCCTTAACCCTAATGCTAATTAAAAAACTAGCCCTAAACCTACCCTAGCCCTAAAACAAAACTGAGATATAACCCTACACCTAACCCTTAAACTAAACCAAAACCTAACCCTACACCAAGTCCTAAATCTAGCCCTAATTTGAGTTCTAACCCTAACCCTAGAAAAAAAAGTGACCCTGACTCAGACCCTAACACTAAGCATAGTTCTAAACATTGCCCTAATGCTTTAGACTCTAAAACTAGCTCTAATTTGAATCCTAAAACGTACATTAGCTGTAGCCCTACTGCTAACACAAATCTTAGCCTTAGTTTGAGCCCTAACCCTAGATTTAACCAACTCTACCCCTAACCCTAAACCTAACCCTACCTTTAAGCCTCTTTTTTACCCTAAGCCAAACCCTCACTCGAATGCTACCCTTGTCCTAAACCTAATTTAGCCTACCACAAACATGAGCTTTATTACTAGTCCTAACCCTGCCCTCATTCTAGCTCTAACCCTAACCCTAACCCTGACCCTTATTCTGACCCTTATTCTGACCCTAACACTAATACTAGGTCTAAACCTGACCCTAAACCTAAAGAGAACCCTAACCCTACCACTACCGGTAAACCTATACCTAAACCTAACAGTAACACTATCCCTAGACCAAACCTAATTCTAAATAGGGTCATAAATCTAGCCTTACCCCAAATGAATAACCTAGCACTAGCCCTAATAATAACCATTAACCTAAGGCAAAGACTAACCTATCTCTAACCCAAAGCTTGTTCTAAATCTGGCCCTAAACATAAACCTAACCCTAACCCCAAAAATGACCATTTCCCTAAAATAAACCCTAGCTCTAAACTTATACTTACCCAAAACATAACCTGACACTAGACTTATCTATAACCCTAACCCTAAAACTAGCCATAACCATAAAACTTGCTCTAACATTACCCATAGCCCTAATACTAGCCATAAATCTCACACAAATCTTAGCCCTTATCTTAGCTCTAAACCTAGCCCTAATCATAACCTTAATGATAATCCTAGACCTGACCCTAACCCTAACCTTCGCCCTAGCCCTAACCCTAGCTCAAACTTTAACCTTTACCTAAACATGACCCTAACTTTAACCATAACCCTAGCCCTGACTAGAGCCCTAACCTTTGCTTTAGACCTAACCCATGCTCAAATGCTAATACTTACCCTAAGCCTAACCCTACACTAACCCTAGGCCTAACTCTAACCCTAGCCCTAATCCTAACCTTAACACTAGCCCTAACCTTAGCTCTAACAGTACCCTAAAGATAAACCAAAACAAATGCTAACCCTAGTCCTAATGCTAAACCTATCACTATCACTAACCCTATCCATTACGCTAAACTTATATTGAACACCAAACCTAACCCTATCCATTACCCTAATCCTAACCCTAATGCTATTTCAAGCCTTAAACCTAAACCTTAACATAAACCAAACCTTAGCTGGACTCTGACCTTAATAATATACCTATCTAAACTTAATAATACACCTAGCTCTAAACCTAACCCTTACATTAGACTTAGCCATAACCTAATCCTAAAGCTAAACTAAACAATAAACCTAGACCTGACATTAGCCCTAATCCTAATGCAAGTCCTAGCTCTAACACAAACCCTCATCTTAGCCCTAAACCTAGCCTTAATCCTAACCTGAACCCTAATCCTAGCCCTAACCTCATCCCTTCCTCTAAAACTAACTCTTTCCCTAATCCTAGTACTAACCCTATCTCTAGCCCTAACCCTAGGCCTAACACTAAAACTAACTCTAGCGCTAATCCTAGCCCTAATTTAGCCCTAATCCTAAACCTAACTCTATCCCTAGCCCTAAGACTAACTCTAGCTCTTTCTGTAGCCGTATCCCTTATTTTAAAACTATACCTTCTGATAACCCAAAACCTAGCCCTATTTTTAGCCCCAACCCTAGCCCTAATCTTCTTCTTATCCATAAACCTGGATCTAACCCTAAACGTAAGCCTAAATCTCACCCTAACAGAAAGCTTAACCCTAATGCTAATTGGAAAACTAGCACTAAACCTACCCTAGCCCTAAAACAAAACTGAGCCATAACCCTACATCTATCCCTTAACCTAAACCAAACCCTAACCCTACCTAGCCCCAAATCAAGCCATAATTTGAGTCCTAACCCTAATCCTAGAAATAATCCTGACCCTGACTCAGACCTTAACACTCACCCTGGCTCTAAACATTGCCCTAATGCTAACCCTAGAATTAGCCCTAATCGGAATACTAGTTCTTACATTAGCTGTAGCCCTAATGCTAACACAAATCCTAGCCCTAATCCAAGCCCTAACCCTAGGTTTAATGCTAACCCTACCCCTAACCCAACATCAAACACTATCCTATATCCTAAGCCAAACGTTCACTCTAATTTTACCCTAGTTCTAAACCTATTCCTTAGCATACCCCAAACCCTAGGTCTATTTCTAGTCCTATCCTAGTCCTTATACTAGCTGTAACCCTAACCCAAATCCTAGCCCTAACCCTGACCCTTACTTTGACCGCAAAACTAATCCTAGGTCTAAACCTGTCCCTAAAACTAAAACCAACACTACCCCTACCTCTACAGTTAAACCTATACTTGAATGTATAGTAATACTAGCACTAGACCAAACCTAATCCTAAACAAAGTCATAAAACTAGCCCTAGCCCTAAACAAAAACCTAGCACTACCCCTATCATGAACGCTTAACCTAACACAAAGTCTAACCCTATCCCTACACCCAATGCTAGTCCTAATTCTAGCTCTAACCTTAATCCTAACTCTTACCTGAACAATGACACTTACCCTAACATAAACCCTAGCTCCAAACCATATTCTAACCCAAAACCTAACCCTAACACTAGATTTATCCATAACCATAACCTTAAAACTAGCCATAACCTGAAGTGTAGCTCTTACACTACTCATATCTCTAAAGCTAGCCATAAACCTCACACAAAACTTAGCCTTTATCCTAGCCCTAATCATAGCCCTAATCATAACTCTAACTGTAACCCTAGACCAAATCCTAACCCTAATCCTCGCCCTTTCTCTAACCCTAGCTCAAACAATAACCCTTACCTATACATAACCCTAAACATAACCCTAACCTTAGCCCTGACTCTAGCCCTAACTTAGCTCTAGTCCTAACCCTAGCTCAATTGCTAATACTTACCTTAAGCCTAAGCCTAACACTAATCCTAGGCCTAACTGTAACCCTAGCACTAAACCTAAACTTAACCCTAGCCCTAACCTTAGCTCTAACTTTACCCTAACAAAAAGCAATAACAAATGCTAAGCCTAGGCCTAACGCTAACCCTATCACTAATACTAACCATATCTATTACCCTAATCCTAACCTAAACCCTAAACCTAACCCTACCCATTACCCCAAACCTAAACCTAAAGCTAATTCAAGCCTTAACCATAAAACTTTACTTTACCCATAGCCCTAATGCTAGCCATAAACCTAGCACTAATCCTGTCCCTACCATAAACTAGAACTAACCCTAACCCAACCCCTCACCCTAGTCCTAAACCTAGTAAAAACTCTAAGCCATAAACTAAACATAACCCTAACTCTAACCCTAACCCTAGCCCTGACTCTAACTCTAACCCTTGACCTAGCCCTAACACTACCTCATACACTAACACTTACACTAAACCTAATCCGAATTCTAGCCGTAGCCCTAATCCTAACCCTAATTCTAGCCCTTACCTTAGCTCTAACTCTATTAATTACCCTGAAGATAAGCCTAATACAAATACTAACATCAGGACGAACCTAACCCTATCACCAACACTAACTCTATCCATTACTCTAAACCTATCCTGAAATCTAAAGTTAACCCTATCCATTACCCTAATCCTAACCCTAATGTTAATTCAAGTCTTAATTCTAAACCTTAACCTAAAGCAAACCCTATGCTGACTCTGACCCTAATAATACACCTAGCTCTAAACCTTACCCTTACATTAAAGCCATCCCTACACTAGACTTAGCCGTAACCTAACCCTAAAACTAACCCTAAACATTTACCCAGACCTGACATTAGCCCTAGCTCTAATCCTATCCCTAACTCTTACACAAACCCTAGTCTTCATTTTAGCCCTAAACCTAGCCTTAATCCCAACCCAAACCCTAATCCTAGCTCTATCCCTAATATTAATCCTCGCCCCAGCCCTGAACGTAGCTATAACCCCATCCTTTCCCCTAACACTAACCCTAGCCCTAACCTTAACCCTAACACTAACCCTAACTCTAGCCCTAACTATAGGCCCCACTCTACCACTAAACCTAGTGCTAATTTTAGCCCTAATTTAGCCCTAACCCTAAACTATCCCTAACTCTAGGCCTAAAACTAACTCTAACTCTCATCCTAGCCCTATTTCTAGTTCTTACCTTATTCTTTACCATAACCCTAGCACAAGCCCTAATTTTAGCCCTAACCCTAGCCCATGACCTAACCATATATCTAAGTATAACTCTAAATCTATCCCTAACCCTAAGCCTAAACCTCACCCTACCACTAGACCTAACACTATTGGTATTCCTATAACTACTCTTAACCCTAGCCTTAGCCCTAAAACAAAACCGAGCCATTCCTCTAACCCCAAATGTTAACCTAAACCAAACCCTAACCCTACACCTAGCCATAAACCCCTAGCTCTATTTTGAGTCCTAAGCCTAAAACTAACCCTTACCCTGACTTGTACTCTAACACTAACCCCAGCTCTAAATATCACACTAACCCTAAAGATAATGCTAACATTAGTCCTAGACCAAAAACTAAACCTAAAACTAACCCTATCTTAACCCTAGTTCTTACATTAGCCATAGCCCTAAACCTAGCTCTAAACCCAACAGAAAATCTAGTCCTAATCTGGGCCCTAAACCTAGATGTAACTCTAAATCTAAACTTAATCCTAACACTAACCCTAACCCTAAACCTAGCCCTAATTCTAGCTCTAAATCTATCATTTATTCTAAGCCAAACTCTATACGTAATTCTAACCTTAGTCCTAATCATAATCTTTAGCCTAACCCAAACCATAATTCTATTACTCATCCTAACCCTAGCCTTCATTCTAGCTCTAACCCTAACCCAAATCCTAACCCTATCACCATCCCTCAGTCTAATTCTTACTCTCCCCCTAAAAGAAACCCTAAAACTAGCCTTTTAAATAACCTTATACCTAAACCTAACACCAGCCCTAGAACAAAACCTAATTCTAAATCTAGCCATAACTATAGCCCTAGAGCTAAAAACCCTTAGCCCTAGCCCTAACAATAACCTTTAACCTAAAGCAAACACTAACCATATCCTTAGACCTAAACCTAGTCCTAATTCTGGCTGTAACCCTAACTCTAACTTGAACACTGACCCAGAAAGCTTGCTAAACATAGCTCTAAAACTGACCCTAACCAAAAACCTAAACCTAACACTAGACCTAGCCATAACCCTAACCCTAAAATTAGCCCTAATCAGAACCCTATATCTTACATTACCCATAGCCCTAACCCTGAGCCTATACCTAACAAAAAACCTAGCCCTAATCTGAGGACTAATCCTCCCCTAAGCATAATGTTAACCCTAAACATAGCCCTAACCCTAAACCTCGTCTAACTCCTAAACCTATCTCAAAGCCTAACCCTTATCCTAAATGTAACTTAGCCCTATGCCTAACCATAAACCTAAGCCTAGCCCCAATCCTAACCTTAACCTGAGCACTAACCCTAACTCTAATCCTAACCTTTACCCTAACCTTAACCCTAATATAACCATATCACTAAACCTAATCCTATCCCTAATCCTAATCATAAACCTAACCCTAGACCTAACCCTAAACCTAACCCTTACCATAGACCTAATCCTAACTCAAACTCTAACACTTACCCTAAACCAACACTAAACCTGGCCCTAAATCTAAACCTATCCATTACTTATCCATTAACCCTAAACCTGACCTTAACCCTAACCCTAAATTTACATCTAACCCAGTAAATTACCATCACCCTAACCCTAACCCTACACCTAATTCTGAGCCTAACATTCGCCCTACCCCTAACACTAGCTAAAACCCTAACCCTTACCCTAAACCAAACCCTAGACATAGCCCTAACCATAACCCTAACTCTAGCCCTAACCCTAACTCTAACACTACACCTAATCCTAATACTAGAATTAATTTATCCATATTTCTAACCCTAACTAGACCTAAGACTAACTATAACTCTCACACCAGATCTATCCCTATCCTACTGATTACCATAACCCTAAACCTAGCCCTAACCCTTGTATTAACCCTTGAACTATCTGTAGCCATAGAACTAACTCAATATCGAAAACTAACTGTAAATCTAACCCCAACCTGATGCCTAAGCCTAACACTGAAACTAGACATGACCCTAATGCTAATTCTAAATTAGCCCTAACCCTAGCCCTATCCCTATAATAATATCAAGCCATAGCCCTAACCCTAACCCCTAACCTAAACAAAACCCTAACCCTACACTTAGCCCTAATTTGAGTCCTAATCCTAACCATAAACCTAACCATGACTCTGATTCATATCCAAACACGAAGCCTAGCTGTAAACATCACCCTAACCTTAAACCTAACCCAACACTCCCTAACCCTAAACCTAATCCTAAAACTAACCCTAATTGTAACCCTAGTTCTTACATTAGCTGTAATCCTAATACTAGACCTAAACATAATACATAGCCCAAATTTGAATCACACCCTGAGCTTTAACCCTAAACATAATCCTAAACCTAGCCCTAAGCCTAGCCCTAACCCCAGCTCTTACCCTATCCTTTACCCTAAGCCAAACTGTCACCCTATTGCAAACCATAGTCTTACCATAATCCATAACAACTCAATCCCTAAACCTATTACTAGTCCTAACGTTAGTCCTCATTCTACCTCTAAACAAAACACAACCCCTAACCCTCATCCTGACTCTTATTTTGACCCTAAAACTAATCATAGGTCTAAACCTGAACCAAACCCTAAACCAAACCCTAATACTAGCCCAACTGGTAAACTTCTACCTAAACCTAATGCTACGACTAGCCCTAGACCTAAACCTAATTCTAAATCTAGCCAAAACTCTAGCCCTAGACCTAAAGAAAAACCTAGACCTCGCCTTAGCAATGACTCTTAACCTAACCCATAATCTAAAACTACCCCTAGACATAACTCTAGTCCTCATTCTGGATTTAACATTAACCCTAACTCTAACCAGAACACTCACACTGACACTAACACCAACCCTAGCTCTAAATATCACCCTAACCCTAAACCTAACGCTAAAAAAAACAACTAGACATAACATTAACCCTAAAACTAGTCCTAATCATAACACTAGTCCTTATATTAGCCATAGCTATACCCTATCCAAAATCCTAGCCCTAATCCAAGCACTATCCTAGCTTTAACCCTAAAATTAAAATTAACCATAACCCTATCCCTAACCCTATTATAAACATAGACCTAATCCTAACCATAACCCTAGGCCTAACCATAGTTTAACCCTATCCATTACCCCAACGGAAACCCTAACTCTTATGCTAACCTACTGGAACCCTAAACCTATTCCTAATATTAACCCTATCCATTAACCTACACTGAGCCTGAACACTAAACCTAACCTTATTATTACCCTATCCCTAACCCTAATGCTTATACAATCCCTAACCCTAAACCTGAACCTAACCCAAACCATAACACTGACCATGACCAAATCCTAACACTAACCCTAACACTAACTCTAAAACTAACTCTAACCCTACCCCAACACTAATCCTAACCATAATCCTAAACATAACCATAACACTAATCCTAATCCTAACTTAATGCTAAAATTAATTCTTACAATAAATCTAAAAATAACTCTAGCATGAACCCTAACCATAAACCTAACCCTAACCATAACACTAAACGAAACACTAACCCTAACCCTAACCCTAAACCTAACCCTAACCCTAACACTAACCCTAACACTAACCCTAACCCTAACACTAACACTAACCCTAAAGTAACCCTATCCCTAACCCTAACCTTAACACAAACCCTAACCAAAACCATAAACCTAAACGTAACCCTAACCCTTACCTAACACTAACCCTAAACCTAACACTAAACCCAAAACTAACCCTAACCCAAATATTAACAATAACACTTACCACAACACTTAGCCTATCACTAACACTAAACCTAACCCTAACTCTAAACCTAACACTAATATTAACCCTAACTGTAACCCTAACCCTAATCATAACCCTAATCCTAATTGTAACCCTGAAACTAACACTAACCCTAACCCTAAGCCCATTGTAACCCTAATTATAACCATAACCTTATCACTAACCATAAAACTAATGCTCACAGTAAACATAAACCCATGACTAACCCTAACCCTAAACCTAAACCTAACCCTAATCCTAACCATAACACGAACACTGACCCTAAACCTAAACCTTACCTAAACATAACCCTATCCCTAAACGTAACTATAACATTAACCCTAAACATAAACCTAACGCTAAACTTAACACTAACACTAACTCAAAACCTCACAATAAACCTAAACCTAAATATAACCCTAATCCATACTGTAAAGGTAAACCTAACCCTAAACCTAACTCTAACAGTAACCCTAACCCTAACCCTAAACCTAAACCTAACACTAACCCGACTTTTTACATTAACATGAACCCTCACCCTAACCCAAACCTTAACCTAATTCTAACCTAACCCTAACCCTAACTCTAAAACTGACACTAAACCTAATCCTGAACCTAACTATAACCTTAACACTAACCATAACCCTAATCATAAAACTAACCTAACACTACAATAACCCTAACCATAACTATAAGCCTCACCCTAAACCTAAACCTAAACCTAACACTAACCCTAACCCTAACTCTAACCCTAACCCTAACCCTAAACCTCACCCTAACCCTAACCCTAACATAATACTAAAACTACCTATAATTCTAACCCTAATTCTAAGCCTAACACTAACACTAACCCTAACCCTAACAGTAAGACTAAAGTATCCCTAACCCTAAACCTAATCATAACCCTAAAACAACCCTAACCCAAAACATAATGCTAACCAAAACATAACACTAACCCTAAACATTTTCTAATTTTAACCCTCACCCTAACACAAAACCTGACACTAACACTAACCCTAATCCTAACACTAACTCTAACCCCAAACCTAACCCTATCACTAATCCTAACCTTAATCCTAATCCTACATAAAACACTAACACAATCTCTAACCCTAATCTTAACCCTAACATTAACCCTAACCATAACTCTAACACTAACCCTAACCTACCTGTAAACCTAAAACTAACCCTAACCTTAAACCTATGCCTCACTTTAACTTTCTTACTAACCATAACCCAAATCCTAAATCTAAATTTAAGCCTAAAACTTACCCTAACACAAACCATAACTCTAACCCTAAAAATAACCCTAATCCTAATCTTAACCCTAACTCTAAAACTAACTCTAAACATAACCTGAACCCTATATTTAACTCTAATTCAAACCCCAAACTAATCCTAACTATAATGCTAACTGTAATCCTAAAACTAACCTTAACCTGAACCCTAACCCTAAACTTAACGCTAAATCTAACCCTAATACTAACCCAAAAATATAACCCTAACTTATCCCAAAACTTAACCCTAACTCTAACCCTAACACTAAACCCAAACTTAACCGAAATTTTAAAACTAACACTTACCCTAATCGTAACACTAATCCTAAACCTCACCATAACCCTAACATTAAACCTCAACCTAACCGTAACCCTAACCCTAACACTAACCCTAACCCTGAACATAACCCTAATGTAACCCTAATCCTATCCCTATCCCTAACCCTAACGAAAACCTTAACCCAAACCATAACCCTCACCCTAACCTGACCCTAATCCTAACCCTTACATAACCCTAACACTATCTCTAACCCTAACACTAATTCAAACACAAATCTTAACATTAACCCTTACCCTAACCCTAACCTTATACTAAAGGAAACCAAAACCCTAAACCTAACACAAACCTTAACCCTAACTATACAAAGACCCTAACATTAACTCTAACCCTAACACTAATACTAACTAGTCCTAACCGTACCCTAAAAGTAACCCTAAGCCACACTGTAATACTAATAGTAACCGTAAAACTATCCCTAACCCTATCATAATACAAATCCTAAATCTCATAATAACCCTATCAAAAATGATAACCCTAACACTAACCCTAAACTTAATGTTAAAACAAACTTAAAGACTAACCCTAACCCACACCTGAAACCTAAGCCTGATCCTAACCATAAAAATAACCCTAAACCTAACCCTTACCTAAAAATAACCCTAAACCTAACCCTTACCTAACAATAACCCTAACCCTAAGCCTAATCTGAATCCTAACCTTAACCCTCACCCTAATCCTAACAATAATTCTAACACAAATATTAACCCAAACTATAACTCTAAACCTAACCTAACCTAACCCTTAACTAACCCTAACCCTCACCGGAACCCTAACTCTAACCCTCAGCTTTATTCAAATGCTAAAGCTAATACTAACCCTAATTCAAACCCTAACACTAACTCTAAACCTAACTATAATACAAACCCAAACACTGAAGATAAACCTAACCATAACCTTAACCTTAACACTAACACTAAACATAATCCTAACATGAACCTTAACCCTAACCCTAAACCTATCCTAACCCTAACCATCAGCCTAACATTAACAGTTAACCTAATCCTAAACCTAACCGTAAACCTAGCACTAAACCTAACACTAACACTAACACTAACCTAACACTGTAACCCTAAGCCTAACACTAACTCCAACCCTCACCCTAAATCTAAACCTAACACTAACCCTAACCATAACACTAACACAAACCCTAACCCTAATCCTAACCCAAACATAACCCTAACACTAACCCTCTCTGTAACACTAAACCTAACCATAACCCTAACACTAACCCTAAATTATACACTAACCATAACCTAACCCTAAAACTAACCCTAAACACAATGCTAACCCTAACGATAAAGCTAACCCTAACCCTGACACTAACCCTAAGCCTCACGTTAACCCTAATGTGAAACCTAACACCAACCCTAACCCAAACAATAAACCTAACACTAACCCTAAGCCTAACCCTAACCCTAACCACAACCATAACACTAACAATAACCTTAACACTAACCCTAATAATAACACTAATCCTAACCCTAACCCTAACCTTAAACGTAAACCAAAAGTTACACGAACCCTAATCTTAATCCTAACATAAACCATAATCCTAACCCTAACCTTTATTTAACTTTAACCCTATCCCTAATGCTAACACTAATTTTAACCCTAATCTTTTCTCTAATCATAACACTAAACCTAAACCTAAACCTAACCCTAACATAACCTTAACCCTTAACCTAATTCTAACTCTAATCGATTAATGATCTTCATCGTAACCCTAACCATAAAACTAACTGTAACCTCAACACAAACCCTAAACCTAAAGCTAACATTAACCTAAACCCTAAACCTAACACTAACCCTAATCCTAATTTAAATACTAACACTATCTTTAACCTTAACCCTAAACCTAACCTAATCCTAATCATAATTCTAACACTAACAGTAACTCTAAACGTAACCCTAACCCTAACATTAAATTTTACCCTTACCCTTATCATAACCCTATCCATAACCCTAACACTAACCATAAGTCTAATCCTAAAACAAATCATAACCTGACCCTAACTCTAAACCTAACAGCAACACTAAAATAATGCTAATACTAACCCTAATCCTAACCCTAAATTTTACCCTTACACTAATTCTAACCCTAACCGTAACCCTAACACTAACCATAACCCTAAACCTAACACAAAACATAATCCTAAACCTAACTCTAAACCTAACAGCAACCCTAACCCTAACACTTATCCTAACCCTAACCCTAAACCTAACACTAAAACTAACCCTAACTTTAACCCTAATTCTAACACTAACACTAACACTAACCCTAACCCTAACTCTATCTCTAACCATGACAATAACCCTAATCCTTAACCTAACCTTAATTCTCACCCTAATTCTAACACTAAATCTAACCCTAAAACTTACCCTAATCCTAACACTAACTGTAAACCTAACTAAAACCCTAACCCTACCTTAACCCTAACCCTTAATTTAAACCTAAAGCTAACACTAACCCTAAACTTAACCCTAACAAGAACTCTAAACCTAACACTAACACTAACCTAAACCTAACCCTTGTTGGGGACAGCAAATCAAGACAAGATGGCGCCTGGCAGTTTGCCAGGAAGAGTGAATTGTGAGGCAACATCACTGAGCCATTAAGATGTTAGGGATTACTTATTGGCTGATTGCTGTAACTGGATGATGCTACTTTGGTCAAGCTGTGTGTAATCAGTTAAATATATATACCTCTGCTGTTTTTCAATAAAGCGGCTCCTGCTACCTTGGGTGCCTGCTACCTTGATTTTCCGCTTGGTTCACGCTGAGTTTCCCCACAATAAAGCAGTTCCTGCTTCAACCTTCAAGTCGCTTGTCACCTCCCAGTTATTGTGCCCAGCCAGACTGTGGCAAACTTAAACCTAACCCTAACACTAACCCTAACACTAACCCTATCCCGAACCCTAAAACTAACCTAAACCTAATCCTAAATCTAACCCTAATAATAACACTAAACGGAACCTTAAATATATTCTTAAACGTAAACCTAAGACAAATCCTACTAACCCTAAAACTAACCCTAACTCTAACCATATCACAAACACAAACCCAAGCCCTAACCCTACACTAGCAATAATTCTAACCATAAATCAAAACCTAACCCTAAACCTTACATTAACAATTACCCTAAACCTTACTCTAAACCTTACCCTAACAGTAAACCTAATACTAATCCTAAACCTTATTATAAACCTAATCCTAACACTAACACTAACCCAAACACTAACCCTAACCCTCAACCTCTCTCTACCCTAAACCTAAAACTATCCCTAACCTTATTACTAACAATAACCCCAAATCTATTCTTAACCCAAAACCTAACTCTAACCGTAACAATAACCCTAACTTTAACCTAACCTTAACCCTAACCTTAACCCTAATACTAACCTTAGCCCTAACCCTAACACTAACCCAAATCCTAACACTAATTCTAACCCTAATACTAACCATAAAGCTAACCATAACCCAAACCCGAAACTTAACACAAAGCCTAACTTTAACCTGATTCCAAACACTACCCCTAAACCTATCTCTAACCCTAAACATAACCCTAACACTAACACTAAGCCTCACCCTAAATTTAACCCTAACATTTACCCTAACATGAACCCTAATCCTAACCCTAACTCTTAACCTAATCTTACCCTAACCCTAAAACTAAACCTAAACCTAAACCTAACACAAACCCTAACCCTATCCCTAACACGAACCCTAACCCTAACACTTACCATAAACCTAACCATAACCATAGCACTAAACCTAATACTAACCCTAACCCTAAGCCTAATGAGAACCTAAACCTAAAACAAACCCTAAACCTAACCCAAACGCTAACCCTTACCCTAACACTAACCAAATGATAAACATAACCCTAATCCTAACACTAACACTGACCCCAACCTTAACCCTATCACTAACCCTAACCCTAACTCTAACCCTAAAATGGAACATTAAACCTAACCCTAACCCTAAACATAACAGTAACCCTAACCTACATATAACCCTAAAACTAAGCCTAAACCTAACCCTAAGCCTCACTCTAACCCTAATACTAACCATAACCCTAACCCTTACCCTTTCTCTAAACCTAACAAACCCTAAACCTAACCCTTACCCTAACACGAAGCGTATCCTTCACCCTAACACTAATACTAACACTAACTCTAACCCTAACCGGAACTCTAAAACTGACCTTAACTGTAACCTGAGCAATAATCCTAACCCTAACCCTAGCATAAACCATAAACGGAACCCTAACCCTAACACTAACAGTAACCCAAACCCTAACCCTAAACCAAACCCTAACCTTTACATTAAAACTAAACCTGGGTTGGGGATGTGGCTCAAGCATTAGTGCGCTCACCTGGCATGTTTGTGGCCTGGGTTTGATCCTCAGAACCACATACAAAACAAAGGTATTATGTCTGCCAAATAAAAAATAAATAAATAAAGAGTAAAACTCTCTCTCTCTCTCTCTCTCTCTCTCTCTCTCTCTCTCTCTCTCTCCCTCCCTCTTTCTGACACTCTCTCTCTTAAAAAAAAAACTAAACTTAACCCTAAACCTAACCATAACACTAACCCTAAGCTTAACCCTAAATTTAACAATGACCTAAACTTAACCCTGAACCTAAAACTAAATCTAAACCTATACCTAAACCTAACACTATTCCTAACCCTAAACCTAACCTTAACCCTAACTCTAACCCTAAAACTAAACGTAACACGAACCCTAATCTTAACCCTAACATTAAATATAAACCTAACCCTAACCCTAATCTAACCCTAACCCTAAACCTAAACTTAACCATAATCCTAATCCTAACCGTAATCCTTTCCATAGCTCTATCCCTAAACCTAACACTAAACTTAACCCTAACCTAACTCTAAACTTAACACTCACCCTAACCCAAACACTAACAGTAAAACTAACTGTAATCATAACCCTAATCATAACCCTAAACCTTACCTTAACTCTAATCAATCACTAACATTAAACCTAACGCTAACCCTAACACAAACCCTAACCTTAACGCTAACCCTAACCTTAACTCTAACACTAACACTAAGCCTAAACCTAAAAAAAACCTAAATCTAACCCTAACCCTAACCCTAACCCAAAGTAAACCTAAACCTAACTCTATATCTAACATGAAAGCTAACCCCCACCTTAACCCTAACCCTAACACTAACCCAAACCCTAACCCGAATCCTAACTTAACCCTAACCCTAAACTTAACTGTAACCCTAATACTAATCATAAAACTAACTCTAACCATAACACTAATCCTAAACTTAACACTAAACTTAACACTAACTTAACCCTAACACAAACACTCACCCTAACCCTAACCCTAAAATAACACTAACTATAATTATAACCCTAACCCTAACCCTAAACCTTATATTAACTCTAAACCTAACACTAAAACTAATCCTAACCCTAAAACTAATGCTAACACTAACCCTACCCCTAACGCTGACTAACACTAAAAGTAACACAAACCATAACCCTAACCATAACCATAACCCTAAACTAACACTACCCTAATCCTAACTCTAAACTTTACTCTAACCATTATGCTAACCCTAAAACTAACACAAGTACTAACGCTAACCCTAACATTAACCGTAACCTTATATTAAAAGGAAACCTAAATCTAAACCTGACACTAAACCTAATCCTAACACTAACAGTAAACCTAAACCTAAATATAATGTTGAACCAAACACTAATGCTAACCTTAACCCTATCAGTAACCCTAACACTAACCCTAAACCTAAACCTAACACTAACCCTTACACTAACACTAACACGAACCCTAAGCCAAACACTAAACCTATCCTAAACCTAACCCTAACAATATCCTTAACACGAACCCTAAAGCCAAACTTAACCCCAACCCTAACACTAACCCTAACACTAACCCTAAACCTAACCCTAACCCTAACACTATCCCTAACCCTAACCCTAACCATAACACTAATACTAATTCTAATTATAACACTAAATAAAATCCAAAACCTATACCTTATCCTAACACAGACGCTAACCCTAACACTAAACCTAACACGAACACTAACTCCTATTATAACCCTAAACCTTAATCTAAACCTTACCCTAACACTGACCCTAAACTAACACTTACCCTAACCCTATCAATAACCATAAAAATATTCCTAACCATAAAACTATCCTGAATCCTATCTGCAAACCTAACACTAATCCTAACCCTCACACTATTAGTAACGTAAAAACTAAACTTAACCATAACTGTAACCCTAAACCTAATCCTAAACGTAACCCTAAACTTAAACATTAACACTAACCCTAACACTCACCCAAAATCTAACCCTAAATCTAACAATAACACTAACCTTAACAGTAACAGTAAAACTAAACATAACCCCAACTCTAACCCTAATCCAACCTAACTCTAAACCAAACCCTAACACAAATCTTAACCCTAAACCTAACCCCAACACAAACCATAACCCTAACCATAACACTAAACCTAAACCTAAACCTAACACAAACCATAACCCTAGCCATAACACTAATCCTAATCCTAAACCTAACCCTAACCCTAAACTTAACCCTAACAATATCCTTAACATGAACCCTAAACCCATAACTAAACCCCAACCCTACACTAACCCTAACACTAAACATAAACCTAATCCTAACCCTAACACTATCCCTAACCTTAAACCTAATCTAACCCTAACCCTAACCATAACACTAATACTAACTCTAATTATAACCCTAAACATAAATTTAAACCTTACCCTAACACTGACCCTAAACCTAACCATAACCCTAACACTAACCCTAACTCTAACTCTAACCCTAACTGTAACACTAACACTAACACTAACTCTTATTATAACCCTAAACCTAAACCTAAACCTTACCCTAACACTGACCCTAACCCTAACACTAACCCTAACACTAACCAAAACCATAACAATATCGCTAACACTAAAACTAACACAAATTTTAACTGCAAACCTAACCCTAATTCTAACCCTAACACTAAGAGTAACATAAACACTAAACTTAATCATAACTGTAACCCTAACACTAACCCTAAATGTAACACTAAACTTAAACATTAACACTAACCCTAACACTAACCCAAACTCTAACCCTAAACCTAACACTAACCCTACGCTAACCCTAACCCTAAAACTAACCCTAAACCTAACAGTAACCCTACCCTTAACATTAACACAAACTCTAACCCTAACCCTAAAACTAAACCTAACACTAAACCTAACCCTAATCCTAACCCTATCAGTAACCCTAATCCTAAACCTAACCCTTATGCTAAACTTAACACTAAACCTAACATCAACAGTAACCCTAAACCTAAACCTAACACTAAAACTATCCCTAACCCTAACTCTAACCCTAATCCTACCCTTACCCCTAAAACTAACCCTAACCCTAACCATAACCATAAAAATAACCATAATCCAAACATAACCCTAAAATAAACCCTAACAAAAATTCTTATCCTAACCCTAACCCTAACACACACCATAATCCTAACCCTAACACTAACCCTAACACTATCCCTAAACTTAAACCTAACCCTAATTCTGACACTAACCCAAACCCTTATGCTAACACTAACAATAACCCTTACACTAAACCTAACACTAACCCTAACCCTAACCCTAACCGTAACACTAACCCTAACCCTAAACCTAACCAAATTCTAACTCTAAAACTAAACCTAACCCTAAACCTAACTGAAAAACTAACACTAACCTTAACCCTAACCCTCAATCTAACACTAACCTTAACCCTAACTATAACACAGACCCTAAACCTTACCCTAACCGTACAATGAACTCTAAAACTAACATGAACCATAACACTATAACTAACCCTAAAGCTAAACCTAAACCAAACCCTAACACTAAAATTAATCCTAGCCCTAACCTTAACACTAACATTAACCCTATCACTAATCCTAATCCTAACCCTACTCCTAACCCTTAACCTCACCCTAACCCTTTTCCTAACACTAACCCTAACCCTAACCCTAACACTTACCCTAACCCTAATCTTAACCCTAAAACTAATCCTAACTCTCACCCTAATCCAACCTTTACGCTAACCCTAACACAAACCCTAATCCTAACCCTAAATCTAACACACACACACACACACACACACACACACACAATATAACCCTAACCCTAACCCTAACACTAACCCTAACCCTGGTCCTATTCTTAATTCTTAAACTAAACTTAACCCGATCCCTAACCCTAATACTCAGCCTAATTCCCAAATTAACACTATTCCTAGCCCTAACCCTTACCTTAACACTAACCCTAACCTTTAAATAGTCCTAACCCTAACCCTATCCTAACCCTATCACTAAACCTAACTGTAACCTTAACCCTTAACCTAACACCAACCCTAACTTTAACACTAACCCTAATCATAACACTAACACTAACCGAACCCTAGCCCCAAACCTAACACTAATTCTACCCTTAACCATAAGACTAACCCTAACCCTAATTCTAACCCTAATCCAACCTAACTCTAAACCAAACCCTAATACAAATCTTAACCCTAAACCTAAACCCAACACAAACCATAACCCTAACGATAACACTAAACCTAACCCTAACACAAACCATAACCCTAACCATAACACAAACCCTAACCATAACCCTAAACCTAACCCTAACCAAAACACTAACACTTACCTAACAAAACCTTAAACATAACACTAACCCTAAATATAAACATAACCCTAACACTAAAACTATCTCTAACCCTTTTCCTAAAACAAACCTTAAACCTAACATGAAGCCTAACCCTAAACCTAACATCTAAATTAAACCTAACACTTAACCTACCACTAACCCTAACTCTAAACCTATACCTAACCCTAACACTAATCCTAATCCTAACTGTATTACTAACTCTTAATCTAAACTTAACCAAGTCACTAAACCTAATTCTCACCCTAATTCTAAAACTAACGCTATTACTAACGCTAATCCTAACACTAAACCTAACAATAACCCTAACCATAACCCTAATCCTAACCCTAATCCTAATCATAACCCTAACCCTAACCGTAACACAAACCGTAACCCTAACCTTAACACTGAAACTAACCCTAACCTTATCACTAAATTAAACTGCTACCCGAACCCTCAACCTAACACAAACTATAACCCTATCCCTAATATAACCTAACACTAACCATAACTCTAATACTAACCCTAAATCTTAAACTAACCATAACCCTAACCTGATCCCTCACCTTAAACCTCACCCTAATTCTAAAACTAACATTAATTCTAACCCTAATTCTTACCCTAACTTTAACACTAACCCTAACCCTAACCCTTACTTTAACACTAACAGTAACCATAAGCATAATACTAATCTGTGGTGAGCCGTTCTAATTAGACCGTGGCCGCCATTAGAAGATGGCGCCGGCTTCCACTGTGGCCTGTGATAAACAACTCCTAATATGGAGAATTGGCACGCAATCCCTTACCACCCTATGAGAAAGGTCCACGTGGCAGCTTAAGATTGGTATGCTGGAGGCTTTATTAGGCTGTGCTTGGGCGCTCGGCGACGGGTCACTAGAAGATGATACATGAATCAAGGCCTGAATAAACTGCTGAAAGAAGAATCCTGTGTCGTGTTTTCCCTTGCCGGCGAGGGGTCGCGGCACTAATCCTGAACTTTTCTCAAACCCTAATACTATTTCTAACTCTATCCCAAACCCTAAACCTAACACTAATACTAAGCCTAAATTTAACCATAACCATAACTCTAAAAAGAATGCTAACCCTAACACTAACCCTAGGCTAACTCTGTGCCCAAACCTAACTAATTTTAACCCTAATCTTAACCCTAACCCTATACCTAAACCTAATCAAAACACTAACCCTAACCCTAACACTTGCCCTAAATGTAACCCTAACCATAACACTAACACTAACCCTAACACTAAACCTAACCCTAATTCTAAACCTAACAATAAACCTAATCCTAACCCTAACCATAACACTAACACTAACCTTAAAACTAACCCTAAATTTAACAATAACCCTAACCCTAACCATAAACTTAACCCTAACATTAACCCTGACTTTAACCCTACAATGAACCCTAAAACTATCACGAACCCTAACCCTGAACCTCACTCTAAACCTAACCCTAACCCTAAAACTAACACAACTAAACCTAACCCTATTCCTAATCCTAACCCAAACTGTAACATTATCACTAAACCTACTCCTAACCCTACACCTAACAATAAGCCTAACCCATACCATTACCCTAACACTAACCCTATCCCTAACCCTAACTTTAACCAGAACCCTACATTTAACCCTAACACTAACACTAACCCTAACTCTAACCCAAATCAAACCATAACCCTCACCTTAACACATACACTAATCCTATCCCTAACACTAACACAAACCATAACACTATCCCTAACACAAACCCTAACCCTAACCCTAACCCTAAACCTGCATCTTAAAACAACCTTAAACCTAACCTGATCCCTAACCCTAAACTTCACCCTAATTCTAACCCTATCCCTAACTCGAATCCTAAACCAAAAATTAACACTGTACCTAACTCTACCCACACACTGACACTAACCCTACCTCTAACCCTAAAATGAACCTTAATCCTATCACAAACCTAATTTAAAACTAACCCTTACGCTAACCCTAACCCTGAGCCTAACACGTAAACTAAACCTAACCGTAACCATAACACTAACCCTAACCCTAACCCTAACACTAACCCTAACTCTAACACTAACCCTAACACAATCCCTAATCCTAACACTGAAAATAACACTAATCCTAACCACAACCCCAAACCTATTGATAATCCTAATTGTAAACATAAACATAACCCTAACTCAAAACCTAACTCTAACTGTAGCACTAAGCATAACACTAACCATAACATTAACACTAAAGTAAACTGCAACCCTAGCCCTAACCTTAACTGTAACCCTAACCCTAACACTAACACTAACACTAACCCTAACCCTAACCTTAACCCTAACCCTAACAGGAACTCTCACCCTAACCCTAACCCTACCCTATCCCTCACAATATAAAAAACACTAACGCTAACCCTAACACTAACTTTGAAACTAACTGTAACCCTAATTTTAACTGTAACCCTAATCTTAACACAAATACTAACCCTAACACAATCTCTAACACTTACCCTAACATTAACCCTAATCCTAAGTCTAATCCTCACCCTAAGACTAATCCTAACCCTAACAATAATTTTAACACGAACCCTAACCCCAACTCTAAACCTAACCCTAAAACTAACCCTAACCATAAGCCTAACTTAATTCTAAACTTAAACATAAATTTAACTGTAATCCTAATTCTAACCGTAACCCTAATGTTAATCATAACCATAACCATAACACAAACCCTAACACAACCCTAACACTAACTCTAATGCTATCCCTAACCCTAACACTAACCCTAACCCTAACCCTAACAGGAACTCTCACTCTAACCCTAACCCTACCCTATCCCTCACAGTATAAAAAACACTAACCATAAACCTACCACTAACCTTGACCCTAACCATAACCCTAATCCTAACTGTAACCCTAATCCTAACACAAATACTAACCCTAACACAATTTCTAACATTAACCCTATTAACCCTAATCCTAAGTCTAATCTTAACCCTAACACTAATCCAACCCTAACAATAAACCTAACCCTAATCCTAACAATAATACTAACCCTAACCCTAAACCTTACCAAACCCTGACACTAAACCGAACCCTAATCCTAACTGTAACCCTAACCCTAACCATATCCCTAATCCTAACCGTAACTCTAATCCTAACCCTAAACAAAAAACAACCCCTAACCTAATCCTAAATCTAACCCTGTCCCTAATCCTATACCTAACCCTAACACTAACACTAACCCTAAACCTGACCCTAACCCTAACCCTATCACTCACCTAATCCTAACCCTAGCATTACACTAACACTAACCCAAAACCTAACTATAATCATAACCCAAACACTAACTCTAACCCTAACCCAAACTCTAACACTAACACTAACACTAACACTAACCCAAACCCTAACCATAGCACATACCCTTACACTAACCATAACACTAAACCTAAACATAACCCTAACCCTAAAGCTAATGCTAACCCTATCCCTAAACTTAACTCTAAACCTATACCAAACACTATTTCTATGCCTAACTCTAACACAAAAAATAACCCTATCCCTAACACTAACACTAACCCTAACTCTATACCTAAAGCTAATCCTAACGCTAACCCTATCCCTAAACCTAACCATAATTTCAACCCTAACACTAACCCTAAACCTAACACTAACCCTAACACTAACCCTGACCTCAATCCTAACCCTAACGTTAACACTAACCCTAACCCTAATCCTAACCCTAACATTAACCCTAATTCTAACCCTAACAGCCTAACCGGAACCATAACCCTTACTTTGACCCTAACACAAATCTAACCCTAACCATAACCCTAACCTAACTTTAATTCTAACTCTATCCTTAACCTTAACCCTAATACTAACCCTAAACCTAATTTTAACCCTAAACCTAATCCTAACATTAACCCTAAGCCTAACACCAAACCTAAACAAAACCTAACCGTAAATGTAACAGAAACTCAAACTGTAACCCTAATCCTAACACTACCCCTATCCCTAACTGTAAATTTATCACTAAACCTAACAATAAACCTAACCCTAAATCTATGCCAAACACTAACCCTAACCCTAACCCTAACCTTAATCCTAAAACTAACCTTAACCCTAAACATAACCCTCAATCTAACCCTAAAATATAAACCTAAACCTAACTCTAACACTCACCCTAACCCTAACACTAAACCCAACCCTAACCCCAACCCTAACACTAAATCTAATTCTAACCCTAACCCTAACACTAAATGTAACCCTAACACTTACTGTAACACTAACCTTAACCCTAACATTAACCCTAACAATAATCTTAATCTTAACAGTACCACTTACACTAACCCTATCTCTAACCCTAAACATACCTTAACCCACACCCAAACACTACCCCAATTCTAACCCTAACCCTAACCCTAACCTTAACTCTAACCCTAACCCTAACCCTTACTGTAACCATAATCGTGACCCTAACAGTGACTTTAATGCTAACCCTGTCCCTAACACTATCCCTAACACTAAACCTAACCTTAAATATAACCCTAAAATTTACCCTAACCCTAACCCAAACACTATCCCTAACTTTAACCCTAACTCTAACCCTAACCTTCAGACTAACTCTAACTGTATACATAACCCTAAATCTAACACTAAACCTAATTTTAATTCTAAGCTTAACACTAAACCTAACACTAACTCTAACCCTAACCCTAACTCTAATGCTAACCATAACCATACCCTAACCCTTACTCTAATCCTAAACCCAACACAAACCCTAACCCTAACTCTAACCCGAACCCTAACCCAACACAAATCCTAACCCTAACCATACCTCTAACCCTAACCCTGACCCTAAACCTAACCCTAACACTAACCCTATATCAAACACTAACCCAAACACTAACCCTAAACCTAAACCCAACACTATCCCTAACCCTAACACTGACCCTAAACCGAACCCTAACCCTAACCCTTACACTAACACTAACCCTAAACCTAAGCCTAACACTACCCTAAACCTAAACCTAAATCAAAACCTTTCTCAAACCCTATCACTTTCCATAAGTCAAACCCTCACTCTAATGCTACCCTAGTACTAATTTAATCCTTAGCCTACCACAAACCCTAAATCTATTACTAGGCCTATCCTAGCCCTAATTGTACCTGTAACCCTAACCCTAACACTGACCCTTATTCTGACACTAACACTAACCCTATGTCTTAACCTGACATTAAGATTAAACTGAACCCTAACACTACTCCTAATGGTAAACCTATACGTAAACCTAACAGTAACACTAGCACTAGACCAAACGTAATCCTAAATATAGTCATAAATCTAGCCCTAGCCCTAAACAAAAAACTAACACTAGCCCTAAAATAACCGTAAACCTAACGTAAAGACCAACCATATCCCTAGACCCAATGCTAGTCTTAATTCTGACAGTCACCCTAAACCTAACCCAATCAGGAACAATGACCCTTAACCTAATACATACCCTAGCTCTAAACTTTATCCTAACCAAAGTCTTAACCCTAACACTAGACTTATCCATAAACCTGACCTTAAAACTTGCCATAACCATTCCTCTAGCTCTTACATTCCCCATATCCCTAATGCTAGCCCTAAACCTCACACAAAACTTAGGCCTTATTCTAGCCCCAAACCTAGCCCTAATTGTAACAATAACCATAACCCTAGACCTAAACCTGACCCTACCCTCACCCTAGCCCTAATCGTACCTCAAGCTCTAACACTTACCCTAAATATAAACCTGAAACTATAACTTACACTAAACCTAGGCCTAACCCTAACCATAACCCTAATCTTAACCTTGTCCCTAGCCCTTTACCTAAGCTCTAACCCTATCCATTACCCTAAAGATAACCTAAGTCAAATGCTAACCCTAGGACCAACGCTAACCCTATCACTAACACTAACCCTATCCATTATTCTAAATCTAACCTGAACACTAAATCTAACCCTATCCATTACCCTAACACTAAACCTAACCCTAATTCTAATTGAATCCTTAACCCTAAACCTTAACCTAAACCAAAGTCTACCTGAACCCTAACCCTAATAATACACCTAGCTTTAAACCTGACTCTTACACTAAACCTAAACCTTACACTAGACTTAACCATAACTTAAGTCTAAAACTAACACTAACCATAAATCTAGAACTGACATTAGCCCTAGTCCTAATCCTAGCCCTAGCCCTAAGAGAAATTCTCATCCTAGCCCTAAACATAGCCTTAATCCTAACCCTAGCCCTAACTGTTATTCTAACCCTTGCATTAGCCCTAAACCTAGTTATAACCCCGTCCTTTCACCTAACCCTAACCCTAAACCTAAATCTAACACTAACCCTAACCCTAGGCCTAACCCTAACACTCACCCTAGCCCTAAATCTAGACCTAATTTAGCCCCAAGCCTAAACCTAACCCTAATCCTAGCCCTAAGACTAACTCTCTCGTCCCAGCCCTACTTCTAGTACTAACTCTATCCATTACATTAACCCTAAGACTAGCCCTAACCTTTGCCCTAAACCTAGCCATAGCCCTAAACCTAGATCTAATCATAACAATAAATCTAAGCCTAAACCTCAAATAACACTTGCCTTAACACTATCGCCAATCCTAAAAGTAGCCCTAATCCTAGCCCTAGCAGTAAAAAAAAAAAAAAAAAGTGAGCCAAAGCCCTAACCCTAACCCTAACCAAATCGTAATCCTAGACATGACATTAGAACTATCCCTAATTATTACCCTAACCCTTACACAAACTCTAACCCTACACCTAGCCTTAACCCTAGCCCTAATTGAGTCTATCCCTAACTCTGATCAGTAACACTGATCCTGACTGACGGTAACACTAACCCTATCTCTAATCATCACGATAATCCAAAACATAATGTAAAAATAGACTTAGACATAATGCTAACTTAATACTAGCCCTAATTATAACCCAAGTTCTAACATTAGCCGTAGTCTTACATAGCCCTAACCTAACCCCAAACCTAGCCCTAATCAGAGCCCTAACCCTAGATTTAACCCTATCCCAAACCCTAATTCTAGCCCTAACACTTAACCTAAACCTAACCATAAACCTAAACCTTGTCCTAACCCGAAATCTAACCCAAACCATCGCCCAAATCTGAACCATAATTGTAGCCCTATACCTAGCTCTAAACTGATCCATTACCCTAACCATAACCCTAACTGAATTCTAACCCTAGGCCTAACCCTAACCATAGCCCTAACCTACCCATAATCCTAGCCTTAACTGTAGCACTAATCCAATCTATTATCCTAACCATAACCCTAACCAAATTCGATTCCTAGTCCTAAACCTAACCCTATCCCTAACCCTAAAACATTACTCTAAATCTAATCTTAACACTAAGCCTAAACATATTCATTATTCTAACCCTAACACTAACCCTAATGCTAATTTGAGCCCTAAGCCGAAACATTAACCTAACCCATACCCTAACACTGACTCTGACCCTAATAATACCCCTAGCTGTAAACCAGACCCTTACTCTCAACCTAACACTAACAATAGACCTGGCCATAATCCTTACCCTAAAACTATCCCTAAACATAACCCTATACCTAACATTAGCCCTATCCCTATCCTAGCCCTAACCCTAACCCTAACTCTAACAAACTCGCCCTAATCCTATCCCTAAGCCTAGCTTTAATCCTAACCCTAACATTAACACAAGCCATAACTCTAATTTTATGCCTTGCCCTAGCCCTAATTGTAGCTGTAACATCATACCTTACTCTAACCCTGACACTAAACCTAACTCTAGCCCTAAATCTAGGGCTAAACATACCACTAACAATAGCATTTAACCTAGCCCTAATTTAGCCATAACACTAAACCTAACACTATCCTCAGCTCTAAGACTAACTCTAAATCTCATGCTAGTGCTATTTCTAGTTTTAAAACCATACCTTACCATAACTCAAACCCTACCCCTATCTCTAGCCTCAATCCTAACCCTAACCTTCACCCTAACCCTAAACCAAACCCTAACACTACCTCTACTGCTAAACTTATACCTAAACCTAACAGTAACAATAGCACTAGACCAATCCTAATCCTAAATAGTGTCATAAATCTAGCCCTAGATCTAAACAAAAACCTAGCACTAGCCCTAACAATAACCCTTAACCTAACATAAAGACTAAAGCTATCACTAGAGCCAACACTAGTCCTAATTGTGGCCCTAACCCTAAAACAAACCTTAACCCACCAATGACCCTTAATCTAATAGAAACTCTAGCTCTAAACCTTATCCTAAACCAAAACCTAACCCTAACACTAGACTTATCCATATCTCGGACCCTAAAACAAGCCACAACCACATCCCTCCTTTTACATTACCCATAAACCCTAATGTTAGCTGTAAACATCACACAAAACCTAGCTCTTAACTTATCACTAAACATAGCCCTAATCATAACACTGACCATAACCTTAGACTTAACCCTAATGATAACCCTCAGACTAGCCCTAACCCTAGCTCAAACTCTAATTCTTAGCCTAAAGATAACCCTAAAACCAAAACCTAACCCTACCCCTGTCTCAAGCCCTAACACTCGCCCTAGCCCTAAACCTAGCTCAAATGCATTTAACCCTAAACCTAACCCTAACATTAACCCTAGGCCTAACCCTAACCCTAATCCTAATCCTAACTTTAACCCTAGCCCTAAACTTAGCTCAAACCCTATACATTACCCAAAAGAAAAGCCTAACCTAAATGCTAAACCTAGGCCTAATGATAACCCTATCATTAACACTAACCCTATCCATTACTCTAAACCTAACTGGAACAATAAACCTAATTCTATCCAGTACTCTAACCCTAAACCTAACCGTAACCCTCCGCTAATTCAAGGATTAACCATAAATCTTAACCTAAACCAAACCCTAATAATACACCTAGCTCTAAATTGACCCTTACACTAAACATAGCCATAACCTAACACTAAAACTAATACTAACCATAAACCTAGACCTGACATTAGCTCTTCCCCTAATCCTAGCCATTGCCCACACAAACACTTAGCCTAGCCTTAAACCTAGTCTTAATCCTAACCCAAATGCTAACCTTAGTTCAACCCTAATTCTAACCCTCACCCTAGCCCTAAACCTATCTATAACCCTATCCTTTCCCCTAAACCTAAATCTAAACCTAACACTAACACTATCCCTTACTCTAGGCCTAACCCTAACACGAACTTTAGCGCTAATCCTAGCCCTAATTTAGCCCTAACACTAAACCTACCTGTAACCTTAGCCTAAAAACTACCTCGAACTCACACCATAGCCCTATTTCTAGTTCTAACCCTATCTATTACCATAACCTTAACACTAGGCCTAAACTTAGCCTTAACCCTAGCCATAGCCCTAAACCTAGATCTAACCATAACAATAAATCTAAGCCTACACTTCACTCTACAACTAGCCCTAATACTATCACTAAACATAAAACTAGCCCTAACCCTAGGCCTAGTTCTAAAACAAAAATAAGCCATAGCCCTATTCCCAATCCAAGCCTAACCTTAACCTTAGACCTGATATTAGCCCTATCCATAGCCCTAATCCTAGTTCTAAGCCTAGCCTTAATCCTAAACCTGATCTTAACCCTAGCTCTAATCCTAATTTTATCCCTTGTCCTAGCACTAAACATAGCTGTAACATCATACCTTACCATAACAATAACGCTAAACTTAACCCTAGCCCTAAACCTAGGCCTAAACCTAACACTAACCCTAGTACTAATCCTAGCCGTAATTTAGCCCTAACAGTAAACCTAAACCTATCCCTCTGCCTAAGACTAACTCTAACTTTCGCCCTTGCCCTATCACTAGTCCTAAACCTATCCCTTACCATAACCCAAAATCTAGCCCTATCCCTAGGCCCAACCTTAGCCTAACCTTTGCCCTACCCCTAAACCTGGATCAAACCCTAATCTTAAGCCTAAATCTCACCCTAACACTAGCTCTAACACCAATGCTAATTTGAAAACT
Organism: Marmota marmota marmota; assembly: GCF_001458135.2. Lineage (NCBI taxonomy): Eukaryota > Metazoa > Chordata > Mammalia > Rodentia > Sciuridae > Marmota > Marmota marmota. The sequence continues at coordinate 624,956 of NW_026001656.1, read as the reverse complement.
AGCCCTAAAACAAAACCAACCATAACCCTAACTTTTAACCTTAACCAAACCCTAACACTACACCTAGCTCTAAACCTAGTCCTAATTTGATTCCTAATCTTAACCCTAGGAATGACCCTGACTCTGACTCGGGCCTTAACACTAACCCTAGCTCTAACCATTGCCTTAGTGCTAAAACAAGAGCTAGCCCTAATCAGAAACCAAGTTCTTTTATTAGCCATAGCCCTAATGCTAACACATATCCTAGTGCTAATCCAAGCCCTAACCCAAGGTTTAACTCTAAAACTAACCCTAGCCCTAACCTTAACCTAACCCTGTCACTAATCCTAACCCTACCTTACTTATCCCTTACTCTACGCCAAACCCTCACCCTAACGCTACCCTAGTCCTAACACTAATCCTTAGCCTATCCCAAACATTAACTCAATTACTAGTCCCTAACCCTATGCCTCATTCTAGCGCTAGCCCTAACCGAAACCCTGATCCTTATTCTTACCCTAACTCTAACCCTAGATCTAAACCTGACACTAACCCTAAACCGGACCCTAACTCTACTTCTACCAGTAAACCTATACCTAAATCTAACAATAACATTAGCACTAGACCAAACCTAATCATAAGAGAGTCATAAATCTAGCCCTAGTTCTAAACAAAAACCTTGAACTAGCCCTAACAATAACACTTAACCTAACACAAAGACTAACTGTATCCCTATACCCAATGCTATTCCTAATTCTGGCCCTAACCCTAACACAAACACTGAAGCTTACCCTAATAAAAACCCTAGCAATAAACCTTATCCTAACCCAAAACCTAACCCTAACAATAGACTTATCCATAACCCTAACCCTAAAACTTTCCATAACCATAACCCAAGCTTTTACATTACCCATAGCCCTAACGCTAGCCACAAACTTCACACAAACCTATCCCTTATACTAGCCCTAAACCTAGCCCTAATTGTAACCCTAACTGTAACCCTAGACCTAACTCTAACCCAAAAACCTCGCCCTAGACCTACAACTAGCTCAAACTCTAAACCTTTCCCTAATCATAACACTAATACTAACCCTAACCCTAGCCCTGACTCTAACCCTAACCTTCACCCTAAACCTAATCCTAGCTCAAACTCTAATACTTATCCTAAACCTAACCCTGACACTAACTCTAGGCCTAACCCTAACCTAGCCATAAACTTAACCTTAACCCTAGCCCTAACCTTAGCTCTGACCCTATCCATTACTCTAAAGATGAGCCTAAATCAAATGCTAACCCTAGGCCTAAAGCTAATAACCTATATCTAACAGTAACCATATCCATTACTCTAAACCTGACCTGAGTCCTAAACCTAACTCTATCCATTACCCTAATCCTAAACAAAACCCTAATGCTAATACAAGCCTTAACCCTAAACCTTAACCTAAACCAAACCATACCTGTACCCTGGCCCTAATAAAACACCCAGCTCTAAACCTGACCCTTACCCTAAATGTAACACTTACACTAAACCTAGCCATAACCTAACCATAAAACTACTACTTACTATGAACCTAGACCTGACATTAGCCCCAGCCATAATCTTAGCCCTAGCCCTAACACATACCCTCTTTCTGGCACTAAAACTAGCCTAAATCCTAACCTGAACCCTAACACTAGCCCTAAATCAAATTTTAACCTGAACCCTAGATCTAAACCTAGCTATAACCCCATCCCTTCCCCTAAATCTAACCCTAAACCTAACACTGACACTAATCGTAACCCTAGCCCTAACCAAAGGCCTAACCCTAACACTAACCATAGCACTTATCCTAGCCATAATTTAGCCCTAACCCTAAACCTAACCCTAACCGTAGCCCAAAGAATAACTCTAATAGCACCTCAGTCCTATTTCTAGTTCTAACCCTATCCATTACCATAACTCTAACACTAGCCCTAACCTTAAAACTAATGCAGGCCCTAACTCTAAACCTAGATCTAACAATAACAATAAATCTAAGCCTAAACCTCATCTAACCACTAGCCTTAACACTATCGCTAATCCGAAAACTAGTCCTAACACTAGCCCTAGCTCTACAACAAAACTGAGCCATATCTCTAACCCTAACCCTAGCCTAACGGTAACATTAGACCTGATATTAGCCCTATCCCTAATTATTACCCTAACCTAACACAAACCCTAACCCTACTCCTAGCCATAATCCTAGCCCTAATTTGAGTCCTATCCGTATCCCTGATAAGTAACACTGATCCTGACTCTGACCCTAACAATAAACCAATATATACTCATCTCCCTAAACCTAAACCTAACCTAAACACTAGACCTAGAACTAATGCTAACTCTAAAACTAGCCCTAATCTTATCTCTAGTTCTTACAATAGCTGTAATCCTACCTTATCCCTAACGTAACACAAAATAACCAGCCCTAACCCTACCTTAGCCCTAAAACAAATAGAAAACCTTGCCCTAATCTGAGCCCTAACCTTAGCTTTAACCCTATTCTTAACCCTAACCTTAGCTCTAAAACTTAACCTAAACTTCACTTAAGAACTAAACCTTGACCTAACCCGAACCATGACCCTAATCCTAACCATAACCCAAGCCCTAACCCTAGCTCTAATCTTATTTATTATCCTAACCATAACCCTAAATGAATTCTTATCCTAGGCCTAACACTAACCATAACACTAACCTAAAAATAACCCTAGCCCTAACTGTAGCTCTAATCCATTACCCTAACCATAACCCTAACGGAATTCTATCCCTAGGCTTAACATTGACACTCTTCCTAACCCTAAGGCTGTCCATTACCCTAAACATAAACTGAACCCCAAACCTAACCATATCCATTACCCTAACCCTAACACTAACCCTAGCTAATTTGAGCCCTAACCCTAAACCTTAACCTAACACATATTCTAACCCTGATTCCGACCCTAATAATACCCTCGCTGCAAAGCTAAGCCTAATACTCAACCTAACCTTTACAATAGATCTTGCTATAAACCTAATCCTAAAACCATCCCTAACCATAACCCTAGACCTGACATTATCCATAGCCCCAATTCTAACCCTAAGGCTAACACAAAAACTAGCCCTACTCCTAGCACTAAGCCCAGATTTAATCCAAACAATAACCTTAACCCTAGCCCTATTCTTAATTTTATCCATTGGCCTAGCCCACAACGTAGCTGTAACATCATACTTTACCCTAACCCTAGCACTAAACCTAGGCCTAAACCTAACACTAACCCAAGCACCAATCCTAGCCCTAATTTAGCCCTAACCCTAAATCTAACCCTATCCCTAGCCCTAAGACTAACTCTTACTCTCTCCCTAGCCCTATCCCTAGTTCTAAACCTATCCCTTAGCATAACCCAAACTCTAGCCCTATCCCTAGACTCAACCTTAGCCTTAACTTTTGCATGAGCCCTAAACGTGAATATAACTGTAACCTTGTTAATTGTAAAACTAGCCCTAACCCTAACCTAGCCCTAAAACAAAACTGAGCCATAAACCTAACCCTAACCCTTAACCTAAACCAAACACTAAATCTAAACCTAGCCTTAATCCTTGCCATAATTTGAGTGCTAAACCTAACCCTAGAAGTAACCCTGACCATGACTTGGATCCTAAAACTAAACCTAGCTCTATACACTGCCCTAAAGCTAACCCTAGATCTAGCTCTAATCAGAAACCCAAGGTTTTCATTAGCCATAGCCCTAAAGCTAACAAAAATCCTAGCACTAATCCAAGCTCTAACCCTAGGATTAACCCTAAGATGAACCCTAACCCTAACCCTAACCATAGCCCTAAACCTATCCCTAACCCTAATCCTGCCTCTAAACCCATCCCTGTCTCTAAGAAAAACCCTCACCCTAATGTTACCTAGTCCTAACCCTAATCTTTAGCCTACCCCAATCCCTAACTCTATTACTATTCCTAACTCTAAGCCTCATTCTAGCTGTAACTTTAATCCAAACCCTGACCCTTATTCTGACTCTAACAGTAAAGGTAGAACTAAACCTCACATTAACCCTAAATCGGACCCTACCCCTACCCCTACCAGTAAACCTGTACCTACACCTAACAGTAACACTAGCACTAGACCAAACCTAATCCTAAGTAGAGTCATAAATATAGCCCTAGCCCTAAACAAAAACCTTGCACTAGCCCTAAAAATAACCCTTAACCTAACCCAAAGACTAAACCTACCCCTAGATTCAACACTAGTCCTAATTCTGGCCCTAACTCTAACCCTAATCCTAACCCTAACTGATAGCCCTAATGCTATCCATAACGCTAGACATGACATTAGCCCTAGCCCTAATCCTAGCCCTAGCCCTAACACAAACCCTCAAATTTATTCCTAAAGCTAGCCTTAATCATAACCTGAACCCTAACCTAGTCCTAACCATAATTCTAACTCTCACCGTATCCCTAAACCTACCTATAACCCCAACCCTTTTCCTAACATAACCCTATCCCTAACACTAACACTAACCCTAAACCTAGTCCTAACCCTAACCATAGCACTAATCCTAGCCCTAATTTAGTCCTAACCTTAAACCCACCCCTAACCCTAGACATAAGACTAGCTCTAACTCTCACCCTAGCCATATTTCTAGTTCTAAGAGTATCTGTTTTCATAACTGTAACACTAGCCCTAACTTTAGCCCTAACCATAGCCCTAGCCCAAAACTTAGATCTAACCATAAAAATTAATATAAGATTAAACTTCACCTTACTTCTAGCCCTAACACTAACGCTAATCCAAAAAAACTAGCCCTAACATTACCCCTAGCTCTAAAACAAAAGTGAGCCATAACCCCAACCCTAACCCTAACCTAAATGTAACTATAGACCTAACATGAGCGCTATGCCTAATTCTTACCCTAATCCTAACACAAATCCTAACCCTAAACCTAGCCTTAACCCTCACACTAATTTGAGTCCTATCCCTAGTCTAAAAGTAACACTAATCCTGACTCTGACCCTAACACTAACCCTATCTTTAATCATCCCCCTAAACCTAAACCTAATATAAACAATAGACCTAGTCCTAATGCTAACTCTTATACTAGCCCTAATCGTAAACTACTTCTTACATTAGCCATAGTACTACACTAGCCCTAACCTAACCCAAAACCTTGCCCTAATCTGAGCCCAAACCCTAGTTTTATCCATAGCTCTAACCCTATCCGTAGCCCTAACACTTAACCTAAACCTAACCATAAACCTAAACCTTTGTCCTAACCTGAAACCTAAACCAAACCATAGCCCTACTCTAGCCATAACACTAGTCCTCAACCTAGATATAATTTTATTCATTACCCTAATCATAACCCAAAGCAAATTCTAACCCTAGGCCTTACCCTAACCATAGCCCTAACTTAACTATAACCCTAGTCCAAACCGTAGCTCTAATCCTATCCATTACCTGAACCATATCTTTAACAAAATTCTATCCCCAGGCCTAACTCTAACCCTATGCCTTACCCTAACCCTGTCCATTATACTAAACCTAACCTGAACCTTAAACCTAATCATATCCATTACCCTAACCCTAATGCTAATTTTAGCCCTAACCCTAAGCCTTAACCTAACCCATAATCTAACCCTGACTCTGACCCTAATATTACCTCTAGCTGTAAATCTGACCTAACCCTCAATGTAACTCTTACAATAGACCTGGCCATAAACTTAAACCTAAAAATATCCCTAACCATAACCCTAGAACTGACATTAGTCCTAGACCTAATCCTAGCCCTTATCCTAGCCCTACCCCTACCCCAAATCCTAGCCCTAATCATAGCCTTAATCCTAATCCTCACCTTAACTGTACCCTAACCCTAATTTAATCCCATGTCCTAGACCAAAATGTAGCTGTAACATCATACCTTACCCTATCCCTAACACTAACCCTAACCCTAACCGCAGCCCTAATTCTAGGCTAAAACCTAACACTAACCTTAGGGCTAATCCTATCCCTAAATTAACCCTAATCCTAAACATAATCCTATCCCTAACCCTAAGACTAACTCTAACTCTTGCCCTAGCCCTAGCCCTAGTTCAAAACCTATCCCTTACCATAATCCAAATGCTAGCCTTATCCCTAGCCCCAACCCTAACTCTAACCATCACCCTTGCCCTAAACCTGGGTGTAAACCCTAACCTTAAGCCCCAAACTCACCCTAACACTAGCCTGACCCTAATGCTAATTGGAAAACTAGCCCTCACCCTACGCTAGCCCTAAAACAAAACTGAGCCATAATCCTATCCCTAACCTTTAACCTAAACCAAACACTAACCCTACATCTATTCCTAATGTTATCCCTAATTTGAGTCCTAAACCTAACCATAGAAATAACTCTGACCCTGAGTCAGACCCTAACAATACACCTAGCTCTAAACATTGCTCTAACGCTAACCCTAGAACTAGCCCTAATTGGAATTCTAGTTCTTTCATTAGCCATAGCCCTAATGCAAAAACAAATCCTAGCCTAATCCGAGCCCTGACTCTAACCCTAACACTAACCATATCACTAATCCTATCCCTTACCCTAAGCCAAACCCTCTGCCTAAAGCTACTCTAGTCCTAAACTTAATCCTTAGCTTACCCCAAGCTCTATATCTATTACTAGTCCTAAACCTAGCCCTCATTCTAGCTTAAACCTGGATCTAAAACTAAAATAAATATAAACCTCACCCTAACACTAGATTTAAACCTAACACTAATTGGAAAAGTAGCCCTAAATCTACCCTAACCCTAAAACAAAACTGAGCCATAACCCTAAACCTAACCCTAAAGCTACACCTAGCCCTAAACCTAGCCCTAATTTGAGACTAACCCTAACCCTAGAAATAACCGTGACCCTGACTCGGCCACTAACACTAATTCTAGCTCTAAACCTTGCCCTAACTCTAAACCTAGAACTAACCCTAAACAGAAAACTTGTTCTTTCATTAGCCATAGCCCTAATAATAACACAAATCCTAGCCCAATTCCGAGACCTAAACCTATTTTTTTAACTCTAACCCTAACCCTAATGCTAACGTTAACTCTAGCCCTAAACCTAACCCTAACCATAACCCTACCTTAAATCCTATACCTTTCCCTAAGCCAAACCCTATCCCTCACCCTAATGCTACCTTAGTCTTAAACTTAATCCTTAGCTTTCCCCAAACCCTAACTCTATTACTAGCCCTCATTCTAACTCTAAACCTAACCCTAACCCTGACCAGTATTCTGACCCTAACACTAACCTAAGTCTAAAACTGACCCTAAAACTAAACTGAAACCTAACACTTCCCATACTAGTAAACCTATACTTAAACCTATCAGTAACACTAGCACTAGATGAAACCTAATTCTAAATATAGTCATAAATCTAGCCCTAGACCTAAACAAAAACCTAGCACTAGCCCTAACAATAAGCATTAACCTAACTTATAGACTAAGTTTATCCTTAGACCCAACACTATTCATAATTCTGCCACTCACCCTAAACCTAACTCTATCCTGAACAATAACCCTTAACCTTAAACAAACTCTAGATCTAAACCTTATCCTAACCCAAAAACTAACCCTAACACTAGACATATCCATAACCCTGAAATTAAAACTAGCCATAAACATATTCCTAGCTCTTATATTTCCCATAGCCCTAATGTTAGCCCTAAACCTCACACAAAACCTAGCCCTTATCCTAGCCCTAAACCTAGCCCCAGTTGTAATCTTAATCATAACCCTAGACCTAAGCCTAATCCTACATTTGCCCTAGCCCTAACCTTAGCTCAGACTCTACCCTTACTCTAAACATAAGCCTAACACTAACCCTAGACCTGACTCTAATCCTAATTCTCGCCCAAGACCTAACCCTAGATCAAATGCTAATACTTACCCTAAAACTCTTCCTGAAACTAACCCCAGGACTAACCCTAACCCTTGCCCTAATTGTAACCTTATCCCTAGCCCTAAACTTAGCTCTAACACTATGTATTGCCCTAAAGGTGAGCCTAACTCATATGCTAACATAGGCGTAACACTAACCCTATCCATTACTCTAAATCTAACATGAACCCTAAACCTAATCCTATTCATTACCCTATCCATAACCCTATCCCTAAATATAATTCAATCCTTAACCCTAAATCTTAACCTAAACCAATCCCTACCTAGACCCTTACCCTAAAAATACACCTAGCTATAAACCTGACCCTTACCCTAAACCTAACCATTACACTGGACCTAGCGTAACCTAACCCTAAAACTAACACTAACCATAAATATAGACCTGACATTAGCCCTATCCCTAATCCTAGCCCTAGCCCTAACACAAACCCTCATCATAGCACTAAACATAGCCTTAATCCTAACCCTATCCCTAACCCTAATTCTAACCCTCACCATAGCCCTAACCTAGCTATAACCCCATCGCTTCACCTATCCCTAAACCTAACCCTAGGCCTAAGCCTAATATTAACCCTATCCCTAAATCTAGCCCTAATTTAGCCCTAACCCTAAACCTTAGCCTAACCCTAGCACTAAGACTAACTCTAACTCTTGCCCTAGCCCTATCCCTATTTCTAGTTCTAACTCTATCCATTAATACAAGCCCTAATCTGAGGCCTAAACCTAGCCATAGCCCTAAACCTAGATATAAACATAACAATAAATCTAAGCCTCAGCCTCACCTTACCAATAGCACTAACATTATCGCCAATCTTAAAAGTAGCCCTGGCTGTGAAACAAAACTGTGAAAAAGACCTAACCATAACCATAACCAAACCATAATCCTAGATTGACACTAGACCTATCCCTAATTCTTACCCATACCTTTACACAAATTCTAACTTACCATCTAGCCTTAACCCAAGCCCTAATTCGAGTCTTTCCCTAACTTTGTTCAATAACACTGATCCTGACTCTGATGGTAACATGAACCCTATCTTTAATCATCACCATAAACCTAAACCTAATCTACACAATAGATTTAGACATAATGCTAAACTTAACACTAGCCCTAATCATAGCCCTAGTTCTAACATTAGCCATAGTCCTAAATAGCCCTAACCTAACTCAAAACATAGAACTAATCAGAGCCATAACCCTAGTTTTAACCCTAACCCTAACACTAAACCTAGCCATAACACTTAACCTAATCCTAACCATAAACCTAAACCTTGTCCTAACCCGAAATCTAACCCAAATCATAGCCCTAATCCTAACCATAATCCTATCCCTATACCTAGCTCTAATCTTATCTATTACCCTAACCATACCCTAACCAAATTCTAACTCTAGGTCTAACACTAACCATAGCTCTAACCTAACCATAACCCTAGTTCTAAATGTAGCTCTAATCCAATCTATTACCCTAACCATAGCCTTAACCAAATCTATCCCTAGGCCTAAACCTAACCCTATCCCTATCCCTAAACCTGTCCATTACTCTAATTTTAACCTTAACTCTAAACTTAGCTGTATTCATTACCTTAACCCTAAAACTAACCCTAATGCTAATTTAAGCCCTATGCCTAATCCTTAACCTAACCCATACCCTTACACTGACTCTGACCCTAATAATACCCCTAGCTGTAAACCTGAACCTAACCTTCAACCTAACATTTACAAGAGACCTGGCCATAATCCTTTGCCTAAAACTATCCCTAACCATAACCCTAGACCTGATATTAACACTATCCCTAATCTTACCCCTACCCCTAACCAAATCCTAGCCCTAATCCTATTCCTAAGCCTCACCTTAATCCTAGCCCTAACATTAACCCTAGCCCTAACCCTATTATTATGCTTTGCCCTAGCCAAAAAAACAGCTGTACATCATACCTTACCCTAACCCTAATGCTAACCCTAATCCTAGCCCTAAAACTAGGCCTAAAACTACCACTAACCATAGCTCTAATCTAGCCTTAATTTAGCCCTAACCATAAACCTTACACTATCCCTAGCCCAAAGACTAGTGTAACTTTCACCCTATCCTTATCCCTAATTCTAAACCTATCTGGTACCATAACACAAAACCCTTTCCCAATCCCTAGCCCCAACCCTAGCCCTAATGTTCACTCTAGCCCTAAACCTGGATCTAACCCTAACCTTAATCCTAAAGCTCACTCTAACACTAGCCCTAACCCTAATGTTATTTGAAAATCTAGCCCTAAGAGTACCCTAGCCTTAAAACAAAATCGATCCATAACACAAACCCTAACTATTAACCTAAACCAAACACTAAACTTAAAACTAGCCCTAAACGTAGCCCTAATTTGAGTCCTAACCCTAACCTTAGAAGTAACCTTGACCCTTACTCGGACCCTAACAGTAAACCTAGCTCTAAACATTGACTTTACACTAACCCTAGAACTAGCCCTAATCAAAATCCTAGTTCTTTCATTAGATTTAGTCCTAATGCTAATACAAATCCTAGCCATATTCCGAGCCCTAAACCTAGATTTAACCCTGAACCTAAGCCTAAATTTAACCCTAAATCTACCTCTATCCCTATCCCTTACCCTAAGCCAAACCCTCACCCTAATGGTACCCTAGTCCTAACCCTACTCTTTAGCCTACCTCAAACCCTAACTCTATTACTAATTTTAACCCTAGCCCTCATTCTAGCTCTAACCCTAACTCTAAACCTGATGCTTATTCTTACTCTAACATAACCCTAGATCTAAACCTGACACTAACCCTCAAGCAAACCCTAACCCTACCCCTACCGGTAAACCTATACCTAAACCTTTCAGTAACACTAGCAGTAGACCAAACCTAATCCTAAATAGAGTCACAAATCTAGCCTTAGCACTAAACAAAAACCTAGCACTAGCCCTAATAATAAACGTTAACCTAATGTAAAGACTAACTCTATCCCTAGACCCAACACTAGTCCTAAATCTGGCCCTCACCCTAAACCTACCCTAACCCAAAAAATGAACGTTACCCTAAAATAAACCCTAGCTCTAAATCTTATCCTAACCCCAAACCTAACTAGACCACTAGACTTTTCCATAACCCTAACCCTAAAACTAGCCATAACCACATCCCTAGCTCTTACATTACCCACAGCCCTAATGCTAGCCATAGACTTCACACAAAACATAGCTCTTATCCTAGCCCTAAACCTAGCCCTTATTGTAACCCTAACCATAAGTCTAGACCTAACCCTTGCCCTAACCCTAATTCTAGCTCAAACTCTAACCTTAATCTAAAAATAACCCTAACCCTAACCCTAACATTAGACCTGATTCTAAACCTAACCCTCACACTACCCCTAATCCTAGCTCAAATGCTAACACTTACCCCAAACCTAACCCTGACACGAACCCTGGGCCTAACCCTAACCTTAGTCCTAATTCTAAACTAACCCTAGCCCTATACTTAGCTCTAAACCTATCCATTAACCTAAAGATAAGCCTAACCCAAATGCTAACCCTAGGCCTAATGCTAACAATGTTGCTAACACTAACCCTATTCATTACTCTACACCAAACCTGAATCCTAAAACTAACTCTATCAATTATCATAAAATGGAAGCAAACTTTATCCCTAAGGCTAATTCAAGCCTTAACCCTAAATCTTAACCTAAACCAAACCCTACTCGAACCCTGACCTCAACAATACACCTAGCTTTAAACTTGACCCTCAACCTAAACCTAACCCTTACACTAGACCTAGCCATAACCTAACCCTAAAACTAACCATAATCATAAACCCAGACCTGACATTAATCCTAGCCCTAATCCTAACACAACACTAGTACTCATCTTAGGCCTATACCTAGCCTTAATCCTAACTCAAACCCTAACTCTAGCCCTATCTCTAATTTTAACCCTCACCCTAGACATGAACTTAGGTATAACCCCATCCTTTCCCCTAACTCTATCACTAACCCTAACCCTAACACTAACCATATCTCTAGCCCTAACCATAGGCCTAACCCTAACACTAACCCTAGCATAATCCTAGCCCTAATTTAGCCATAACCCTAACTCTACCACTAACCTTGGCCTAAGACTCACTCTAAATCTCCCCCAGGCCTATTTCTAGTTCTATCCCTATCCATTACAATAAACCTGACACAAGCCCTAACCTTAGCCCTAACCCTAGCCCTAGACCCTTCCCTAGATCTAACCATAAGTCTACATTTGACCCTAACCCTAAGACTAATCCTCAACCTACCACTAGACCTAAACTATTGCTAATCCTAAAACTATCCGTAACCCTAGCCTTATCTCTTAAACAAAACCGAGCCATTGTCCTAACCCTAAATGTTAACCTAAACCAAACCCTAACTCTAAACCTAGCCATAAGCTTCTAGCTCTAATTCATGTCCTAGTCATAAAATAAACCCTGACCCTTACTTATATTCAACACTAAACTTAGTTCTAAATATCACACTAAACTTAAAGATAATGCTAACATTAGATCTAGATGAAATACTAACTCTAATCATAACCTTAGTTATTATATTAGCCATAGCCCTAACCCTAGCCCTAACCCTAACACAAAAATAGCCCTAATCTGAGCCCTATCTAGATTTAACCCTAATCCTAACCCTAACCCTAGCCCTAAGCCTAACCCTATCCGTAGCCTTAAACCTCGCTCTAACCCTATCTTTTGTGCTAAGCCAAAACATATCCATAATAATAAACCTAAACCTAATCCATAGCCTAATCCAAACCCTCACCGTATTACTAGTCCTAACCCTAGCCCTCATTCTAGCTCTGACCCTAACTCAAATCCTTACCCTAACACAAACCCTCAGTCTAAATATGACCCTAACCGTATACCAAACCCTAAAATTAGCCTTACCAGTAAACTTATACCTAACCCTAACACTAGCCCTAGACCTAAGCCTAATCCTAAATTTAGCCAACACTCTAGACCTAGACCTAAAAAATCCTGAGCCCTAGCCCTAACATAATCCTTAACCTAAAGCAAACACTAACTCTATTCCTAGACCTAACTCTAGTCCTAATTCTGGTTTTCACGTTAAACCTAACTCTACCCTGAACAGTGACCCTAACACTAACAATAAAGCTAGCTCTAAAACTGAACCTAACCCAAAACCTAAACCTAACACTAGACATAGCCATAACCCTAACCCTAAAACTAGCTCTAATCAGAACCCTAGATCCTACATTACACATAGCCTTAACACTGGGCCTAAACCTAATAAAAAACCTAGCCCTAATCTGAGCCTTAATCCTACACTAAGCATAACATAATCCTAAATATAGACTTAACGCTAATCCTCACCTTACACCTAATCCTACACCTTAGCCTAAACATAACACTAGCCCTATTCCTAAACATAAACCTAACCTTAGCCCTAATCCTAACCTTAACTATAGTAATAACACTAGCTCTAACCCTAACATTACCCTAACCTAACCCTAATAATAACCCTAGCCCTAAACCTAATCCTATCCCTAACCCTAATCATAAACATAACCCTAGACCTAACCCTAAACAAATTCCTTGCCATAAATTTAATCCTGTCACTTACCATAAAAATCTAAAGCTATCCCAAACCTAAATGTAACCATAACCTAAACTTAACCCTAAACCTAATCTTACATCTAATCCAATACTTTACTCTAAAACTAAATCTAACTCTAATGAAAACAGTAGCCCTAAACCCAAACCTAACCCTTACCCTAACCATAACCCAGACCTAACACTAAACCTAACATTCCTCCTAGCCCTAACCATAGCTTAAACCCTAACCCTTACCCTAACCCTAACACAAGCCCTAACCATAACCACAACGCTAACTCTAGCCCTAACCCTAACACTAAATCTAGCCCTAATCCTAGCCCTAATTTAGCCCTATTCCTAACCCTAATCCTAACTCTAGAATTAAGACTAACTATAATTCTCACACAAGATCTATTTCTACTTCTAAACCTATCCCTTATAATAACCATATCCCAAGCCATAAGCCTATTCATAATCCTTCGCCCAAGCACTAAATCTAAATTGAAACCTATCTCTAAAACTAACACTAAACTGATGCCTCAGCCTAACCCTGAAACTAGCTCTAACCCTAATGCTATTCCTAAAATTAGACCTAACCCTAGCCCTAGCACTAAAACAAAACTGAGCCATAACCCCTAACACAAACCCTTACCCTAGACCAAATCCTAACCCTACACCAGCCCTAACCCTAGCTGTAATTTGAAACCTAACCTTAACCCTAAACCTAACCATGACACTGACTCATATCCAAACACTAGCTCTACCATCACCCTAACCATAAACCTAATGCTAACACTCACCTAGGCCTAAACTTAACCCTAAAACTAACCCTAATTGTAACCCTATTCCTTACAATAGCCATAACCATAACACTAGCCCTAACCCTAATACAAAACTAGCCCTAATCCAAGCCCTAACACGAGCTTTAACCCTAAACCTAACCCTAACCCTAGTCCTAACCTTAGCTCTAACCTTATCCCTTACCCTAAGCCAAACCCTCACCCTAATGCTAACAGTATTCTTAGCACTAATCCTTAGCCTAACTGAAACCTAACTCTATAACTAGTCCTAACCATAGCCTTCATTATAGATCTAACCATAATCCAAAACCTGACCCTATCCCTGACCATTATTCTGAACCTAACACTAATCTTATTTCTAAATCTAAACCTTAACCTAAACCAAACCCTAACACTAGCCCTACTGGTAATCTTATATCTAAACCTAACACAAACCCTAGCACAAGACCTAAACCTAATCCTAAATCTAGCCATAACTATAGCTCTAGACCTAAAGAGAAACTAGACCTAGCCTTAACAATAACCCTTAACTTAACCCAAACTCTAACCCTACCTCTTGACCTAACCCTATTCCTAATTCTGGCTTTAAACCTCACCATTACCCTACCCGAACACTGTCTCTGACACTAACACTAACCCTATGTCTAAACTTCACCCTAACCCTAAAACTACACCTAGGCCTAACATTAACCATAAAACTAGCCTTAATAATTATCCTAGTTCTTACATTAGCCATAGCCCTTACCTATCACAAAAGCTAGCCCTAATCCAAGCCCTACCTTAGCTTTAAGCCTAAATCTAACCCTAACAATAACCCTACCCCTAACTATAACCCTAAAGTTAACCTTAGGCCTAATCCTAACAATAACCCTAGCCCTAACCTTAGATCTAACCCTTTTCATTACCCTAAGATAACCATAATTCTTATGCTAAACCTAGGAGGAACCCTAATCCTAGCACTAGCCTTAACCCTATCCATTACCCCTAAACCTACAGCTAGCCCTAAACCCAGCCCTAATTCGAGATTTAAGCCAAACCCTAAAACTAACCCTGACGCTTACTCTGACCACAACACTCTCCTGATATCTAAACATCACCCTAACCCTAAACCTAATACTAAACCTAGCCCTAAAACACTAAAATTAGCTGTAATCATAACCTTAGTACATACATTATCCATAAACCTAACCCTAGCACTAACTTAACTCAAAACCTAGCCCTAATCATAACCATAACCCTAGCCCTAAACTGATTTCTAACTCTATCCATTACCATAACATAACTGTAACCCTAATGCTAATTTTAGCCCTAACTTTAAACCTTAACCTATCCCAAATGCTAACCCAGTACTTGACCCTAACCATGCCTCTAGCTCTAAACCTGATGCTCACCCTAAACCTAACCCTTACACTAGATGTACCCATAATCCTAAGCCTGAATCTATCTCTAACATTAACCTTAATTCTGGACCTGAATTTAGCCCTAGCACTAATCCTATCCTTAACCCTAAGAAAACACTAGCCCGCATCCTAGCCCTAAACCTAGCCTTAATCATAACCCTAACCCTAACCACAGCCCTAATCCTAATTCTAACTGTCACCCTACCTCTAAACCTAGCTATAAAGCCGTCCCTTACCACAAACTTTGCCATAAATCTAAACCAAAACTATAAACTCTAACTCTAAACCCAACCCTAACCCTAACCCTAACCCTAACCCTAACTCTAGGCTTAAACTAAACACTAAACCTAGCCCTAATCCTAGCCCTAATTTAGCCCTATATTTAACCATAACCTTAACCCTTGCCATAAGACTAATTCTTGCCCTAGCCCTATCCCTAGTTGTAACCATATCCCTTATCATAACCCTAAACCTAGTCATAACCCTTGCCCTATCCTTAGTCCTAGCCCTATGCTTAGATTTAAATCTAATTCCAAATTTAACCCTCACCCTAAGCCTTAACATAACACTAACACTAGCCCTAACACTAACCCTAGTTCTAAAACAAAACAGAGCATTACCCCTAACCCTAAACCTTAACTTAAACCAAATTCTAAAAATAAAACTAGGCCTAACCTTAGCCCAAATTCGAGTCCTAACCCTAACCTGAAAACCAACCCTGACCCTGACTCATATCCTAACACGAAACCTAGCTCTAAAAACCGCCCTCACCTTAAACTGAACCCTAACAGTAACCCTAGCCCTAATTCCAGTCCTAACTCTAACCCTAAAACTAAGCCTGACCCTGACTCCTATCCTAACACGAACCCTAGCTATAAAGATCACCCTAATCTTAAACCTAACCCTAACACTAAACATAACCCATGCCCTAACACTAAAACTAACCCTAATGGTAATCCCAGGTCTTACATTAACCATTGCCCTAACCCTAGCCCTAAACATAACACAAAAACTAGGCCTAATCTGAGCCCTAACCTAGTTTAACACTAACTCTAACCATAACCATAGCCCTAACCCTAGCTCTAAACCAATCCTTTACCTAAGCAAAACCCTAAACCTAAGGGTAACCCTAGACCTATCCCTAATCCTTAGGCTAACAAAAACAGTAACCCTATTAATAACCCTTGCCCTCATTCTAGGTCTAACACTATCCAAAACCCTAACGCTAACCCTGACCATTTTACTGAACATAACACTAATCCTAGGTCTAATCCTAACACTAAGCCCAACCCCAAACCTACCATAATCCTATATTTAAACCTATTCCTGAACCTAACACTCAGCCTAGCCCTAACCATAGCTCAGAACCTAACCCTTACACTAAACATAACCCTAGTTGTTACTCTCACCCTAACCCTAAATCAAGACCTAATTCTTACCATAACCCTAACCCTAAACTTATGTCTAACTATATCATTACCCTAAACATAACCCTTACCCTAATGCTAACCCTAGTCCTAACCTAAACATATCACTATCCCCAAACTTATAAATTACTCTAAACTTACCCTGAACCCTAGACCTAATACAATCATTACCCTAACACTAACCCTAATGCTAATTCAAGCCCTAACCCTAAACTCAAAACTAAGCCAAACCCTAACACTGACACTGACCCTAATAATTCTCCTAGCTCTATACCTCACTCTTACCCTATACCTAACCCTTACACTAGACCTAGCCATAAAACTAACCCAAAAACTATCCGTAAACATAACCCAAGACCTGATATTAGCCCTAGCCATGATACAAGCCGTAACCCTAACACAAACCCTAGCCCTTATCCTAGCCCGATACATAGCCTTCATTATAACCCTAACCATAACCCTAGGCGTAACTCTAACCAAACCCTAGCCCTAATTTTAGATCTAATTTAGCCCTATCCCAAAACCTTAACCCTAACCCTAGCCCAAAGACTAACTCTAACTCTCATCTTAGTCCTAACACTAGTTCTAACCCTATTCTTTACTGGAACACTAATCCTAACCAATACCATATGTCTAACACTAGCCCTATTCATAGACCTATCAGCAACCCTAGATGTAACCCTAACTCTAAATCTAACCATAACCCTTAGACTAAACGTAAACCTAACACTAGCACTAACCGTAAGGCTAATCTTAAAACTAGCAGTAACCCTAGCCCTAAAACAAAACCAAGCTATAGACCTAAACCTAAACCTTAATATAAACTAAGCTCTAACCCTACACTTAGCCATATCTCTAGCCCTAATTCAAGTTTGAACCCAAACCCTAAAACTAAACCTGACACTGACTCTGACCTTAAAACTAACCCTAGCTCTAAACATCACTCTAACCCTAGGCAAATTTAACAATAGACCAGCCCTAACTCTAACTATAAAATTAGCCCTAATTGCAACCCAGGTACTTACTTTAGGGTTAGCTGTAACCCTAAAACTAGCCTTAACTTAACCCAAAACCTAGACTTATTCTGAGCACAATCCCTAGATTTACTCTTAACCCAAACACTATCACTAATCGTAAGTATAACCCTAGCTGAAATCCTAGATTTAAACCTAACCCTAACCATAAAGTAACCCTATCAATAATCATAACAATAACCCTAGCCATACACCTATTTCTAATCCTATCCACTACCCTAACCATAACCTTAACCCTAATGCTAAACTTGGATCTAAACCTAACCATATCCCTAATACTAACCCTATCTATTACCCTAAACCTAACATGAAACCTAAACCTAAAACTATCTTTACTCTAATCCTAACTCTAATGCTAATTCAAGCCTTAACATTAAACCTTAACCTATCCAAAACACTAATCGTGACCCTGACCCTAAGAGAACCCTTAGCTCTTAACCTGACTCTAACCCTAAACCTAACCCTTACACTAGATGTAGCCATAAACCTAAACCTAAAACTATTTTAACCATAACACTAGAACTGAAATTAGCCCTAGCCGTAATCCTAGCCCTAAACCTAGACTTAACCCTAACCCGAACCATAATCAGAGCCCTAACCCTAATTCTGTTCTTCGCCCTAGCACTAAATCTACCTATAACCTCATTCTGTACCCCAAAACTAACCATAACCCTAAACCTAACCCTAACCCTAGACCTAAACCTATGTCTAACACAAAGCCTAGAGATAATCTTAGCCTATATTTAATCCTATCCTAACCCTAAACCTACCATAAGACTAACTCTAACTCTTGCCCTAGCCCTAGACCTAGTTCTCCTAAACCTAACACTAGGCCTAAACCCAACCCTAGCCCTAATACTAACCATAACCCTAGCCCTAACTGTATTCATTACCTAAGCACAACCATAACCCTAAGGCTAACCCTAAGCCTAACCCTAACCCTTTTGCTAATTTTAACCCTATCAATTACCTTACACCTAACATGAACCTTAAATCTAAACCTATCATAACCCTAACCAAACCCTAATGCTAATTCAAGCTCTAAACTGAACCCTAACCTAAACCAAACCCTAAATCTAATTCTAACTCTAATAATACACCTAGCTCTAAACCTGTTCCTTACCCTAAACCAAACACTTACACTAGACCTAGCCATGAATCTAAACCTCAATCTATCCCTAACGTAAGTCTAGATATGACACTAGCCCTAGCCCTAATTCTTGCCATATCCCCAAAACAAACCCTAGCCTTCATACTAGGCCTAAACATAGCCTTATTATTAAACCTAACAAGACCCCTAGCCCTAATCAAAATTCTAACCTTCAATTTAGCCCTAAAACTAGACCTAACCCCATCCCTTCCCCTAAACCTAACCCTATTCCTAAACATAAACATAAGCCTAAATCAAGGCCTAACCCTAACACAAACGCTAGACCTAATCCTAGCCATAAGTTAGCACTAAACCAAACCTAACCCTAGTCTTAAGACTAACTCTAACTCTCGTCCTAGTCCTATTCCTAGTTCTAATCCTATCTCTTACCATAATCCTATCACTTGACTTTACATTAGCCCTAACCCTAGCCCTTGTCCTAATTCTATATCTCACCCTAGCTCTAAATCTAACCCTAGCCCTAAGCTAAAACTCTCACTCACACAAGCCGTAACACAAATGTTAATCCTAAAACTAGCCCTAACCTACCCCTAGCCCTACAATACAACCAAGCCATAGCCCTAACCCTAACCTTTATCATAAAAAAACAAAACCTAAGCCTACACCTAGCCCTAAATGTAGCTCTAATTCGAGTCCTATCCCTAACCCTAAAAGAAACCCTGATCCTGACTCTGACCCTAACACTAACCCTAGCTCTAAACATCACTCAAAACCTAAACGTAACCCTAACCCTAGACCTAGCCCTAATCCTAACCCTAAGACTTGTTCTAATCATAACTCTAGTTCTTGCATTAGCTGTAGCCCTAAACCTAGCCGTAACCTAACCCAAAACCTATTCCTAATAAGAACCCAAACACTACCTTTAAGGCTAATCATAACCCTAATTCTAGCCCTAAATCTTACCCTAAACCAAACCTAAACCTAACCCTTGTCATTACCCAAAACATAACCTTAACCCTAGCCTTAATCCTAACCATAAACCTAGCCCTAACTCCAGCTGTAACCAGATCCATCACCCTAATCCTCATCCTAACCCTAGTGCTAAACTAGGATAACCCTAAACCTATTCCTATCCCTAAACCTATACATTAGCCTAAACCTAACCTGAACCCTAAACCTAACCATATCCATCAACCTAATCCTAACCCTAATAATCATACCCCTAAAACTATCTCAAACCATAACCCTAGACCTGACATTAGCCCTAGACCTAATGAAGCCCTAACCCTAAAACAAACTCTAGTCCTAATCCTAGCCCTAATCTTAGCCTTAAAACTAAACCTAACCCTAACCATAAACCTAACCCTAATTTTAACCCTCACCTTAGTTATAAAGCTACCCATAGAATCATACATAACTATAACCATAACCATAACCCTAGCCATAAATTTAGACTCAGGTTTAATACTAACCCTAGCTCTAATCCTAGCCCTAGTTAAGCTCTAATTCTAACCCTAAATCTAACCCTAACTCTAAGACTAAACCACAACCTATCACTAGCTCTAAACCTAACACTAATTTGAAAACTAGCCCTAACCCAAGCCCTAGCCCTCAAGAAAAATGAGCCACAGCACTGATCCTAAACCTTAACCTAAACCAAATCCTAACCCTACACCTAGCCCTAACCCTAGTCCTAATTCAAGTGTTAACCCTAACCATAGAACTAATACTAATGCTGACTCTGACCTTAACACTAACCCTAGCTCTACACATCAACCTATCCCTAAATCTAATCCTAACACTAAACCTCACCCTAAACCTATCCCTAAAAGTAGCCCTAATTGTAATGCCAGTTGTTAAATAAGCCATAGCCATAAACCTAACACAAAACCTAGCCCTAATCCAAGGCCTAACCCTGGCCCTAACCTTAATCCTATCCCTAGTCCTAATCCTAGGTCTAACCTTATTTCTTACCCTTAGTCAAACCCTCACCCTATTGTTACCCTAGTCTTAACTGTAATTTTCTTCCTACCCCAAACCCTGACTCTATTACTAGTCCTAAACCTAGCCCTCGTTCTAAACTTATTCCAAAACCTAACCCTAACCCTGACTTTTATTCAGACCCTAACACTAAACCTAGGTTTAAACCTGACCCTAACCCTTATCCAAAAGCTAACAGTAGCCCTACCAGTAACCCTAACACCAAACCTAACACTAACACTAGCCCTAGGCCTAAACCTAATCCTAAATATAGCCATAACCCTAGCCTTAGGTCTAACAATAACCTTTAACCTAAACCAAACACTAACTCTACCCCTACACTTAACCTTAGACCTCATTCTGTACCTAACACTAAACCTAATCCTAACCTGAACCCTGACACTTACCCTAACAAAAATCCCAGCTCTATAACTTATCCTAACTCAAAAATTAACCCTAACACTAGACGAATTCTAAATCTAGCCATAACCATAATTCTAGGTCTTACATTACCCATATACCTAACACTAGCCCTAAACCTCACACAAAACCTAGCCCTAATTACAGCCCTAACCCTAACCCTAAGCATAACTTTAACCCTAAACCTAGCCCTAAACCTAACCCTAACCCTCATTCTAGCAATAACCCTAGCTCTAACTCTATCTATTTCACTTACCATAACCCTAAAACTAATGCTAACTGTAGCCCTAAACCTAACCCTAAACCTACCCTAGCCCTGACTGTAATCCTAACCCTCACCTTAGCACTAAACCTAGATCAATCCCTAACCTTACACTTAACATAACCCTAACACTAACCCAAGGCCTAACCATAACCCTAACCCCAGCCCTAATCCTAACCTTAACACTAGCCCTAACCCTAGCTCGAACCCAACCCATTACCCTAACCCTAAACTTAACCCTAATGATAACACTAGACATAAAGCTAAACCTACCCTAACCCTAAACATAAACCTAACCCTAAGACTAACAGTGAACCTAAACCTATCTTTAACTTGAAATCTAAACCTATTACCCCAACCCTAATGATAACTCTAGCCCTAACCGTAACACTAATCATGACCATAACCCTAGACCAAACCCTAAATTCACCTTAGCCATAGCAAAAATCCTAGCTTAAACCCTAAAACCTACCCTAAACCTAATCCTAACTGTAACCCTCGCACTGACCCTAACTCTAGCCCTAATCCTAACCATAACCCTGGCACTAACCCTGGGTCTAACCCTATAAATTACCCTAATGATAACCATAATCCTAATGCTAACCCTAGGCTTAACCCGAAACCTATCACAAACCCTAACCATATCCATTTCCTTACACATAACCTAACCCTAAACCTAACACTATCCATTAGCCTAGCCCTAATTCTAACCTTAATGCTAATTTGAGCCTTAACCCTAAACCTTAACCTTACCAAACCCGAAGCCTGACTCTGACCCTAATAATATTTTAGTGCTTAATCTGAATCTTTTCCTAAATGTAACACTTTAATTTGACCTAGCCATAAACCTAACTCTAAAAATATCACTAACTATAACCCTACACCTGACATTAGTTATAGCCCTAATTCTTGCACTAAACCTAACAAAAAAACCTAGCCCTAATCCTAGCCTTAAATCTAGCTTTAATCCTAAAGCTAACCATAACCCTAGCCGTAACCCTAAAGCTAATCATAAAACTAGCCCTAACCCTAACCATAGTACTAAAACAAAACTGAGCAACAGGCCTAACACAAAACTTAACTTAAGCCAAATTCTAGCACTACACCTAGATCTAACCCTATCCCTAATTTGAGTCCTAATCATAACCTTAAAAATAACCCTGAACCTGACTTATATCCTATCACTCATCCTAGCTCTAAACACCACCCTAAACTTAAACTGAACCCTAACAATAACCCTAGCCCTAATTCGAGTCCAAACCCTAATCATTAAACTAACACTGACCTGACTGATATCCTAACACTAATTCTAGCTATAAATATCACCCTAATCTTAAACCTAACCCTAACACTTCACCTACCCTTAACCCTAACCCTAATTGTAATCCTAGATATTATATTATGTATTGTCCTAACACTACCCTTAGGCCTCACACAAAAACTAGCCCAAAGCTTAGCCCTAAAGTAGCTTTAACCCTAATCATAAACTTAACCCTAGCCCTAAACCCATCCCTTTCCCTGAGCAAAATCTTAACCCTAATGGTAACCCTAGACCTATCCCTAATCTGTAGGCTAACCAAATTCTATCCCTATTAATAGTCCTAACACTAGGTCTCATTTTAGCTCTAATGCTATCCCAAACCCTAACTCTAACCCTGACCCTTATTCTGACCATAACATAAACACTAGAACTAAAATTTTCCATAACCCTAAACCAAACCCTAGCCCTATTTGTGACCTTATACTTAAACCTAACCCTACCACTAGCTCTAGACCTAAACCTAATCCTAAATATAGCCTGAACTCTAGCTCTACAAGAACTAAACAAATCTTAGCCCTTGCCCTAAAAAAAAAAAAAAAAAAAACCTTTACCTAGCCCTAGCTCAGAACCTAAACTTTATGCTAAACATAACCCTAAACTTAACCCGATCCCAGTTCTAACACTAACTCTAACCCTACCTCAAGGCATATTCCTAACCATAACTCTAGTTCTAACCCTATCAATTACCCTAACCATAACCCTTATCCTAATGCTAACCCTAAGCCTAAACCTAGCCCTATCACTAACGCTAACATTATTGATTACCCTAAACCAAACCTGAACCTTAAAACGAACCCTAACTATACCCAAACACTAAACCTAATGCTAATTTCAGCCATAAACCTAAATCCTTACCTAAGCCAAACCCTAATCCTAATAATTCCCTGAGGTCTAAACCTGACCCTTACCCCAAATCTAACCCTTACAGTAGACATAGCCATAAGCCTAACCCTAAAACTATCTTTAACCATAATTCTAGACCTGATATTAGCCCTAGCACTAATCCTAGCCCTGAATCTAAAACAAACACTAGCCCTGAGCCTATCCCTCAACCTAGACTTAATCATAACCCTAACCACAACCCTAGCCCTAACCCTAACTCTAACCCTCACCCTACATCTAAACCTAGCTATAACACCATTCTTTATTCTAAACTTAAACCTAGACCTATGCATATCACTAGGCCTAAGCTTAACACTAACTCTAGCCCTAATCCTAGCCCTAATTTAACCCTATCCCAAACTTTAACTCTAATTTTCGCCCTATCAATAACTCTCACTCTAGCCCTATCCCTCGTTCTAAACCTATCCCTTACCATAACTCTAACCCTGGCCCTAACCCTTGCCCTTTCCTTAATCCTAGCCTAATCCTAGATCAAAACATAATATAAATGTAACCCTAACCCTAAGTCTAAGCCTGACACTAACACTAGCCCTAACCCTAATACTAATTGTAAAACTAGCCCTAACCCTAATCCTAGGACTAAAACAAAACTAAGCAATAGACCTAAACATAAACTTTAACTTAAACCAAACCCTAAACTACTACAAGAACTAATCCTCCTCCTAATCGAGTCCTAACCCTAATCTTAAAACTAACCCTGACCCTGACTCATATCCTAACAATCACCCTAGCTCTAAACATGATGCTAACCTTAAACAGAACTCTAACAGTAAACCTAGCCCTAATTAGAGTCCTAACTGAAATCTTAAAACTAACCCTGAACCTGACTCCTATCCTAAAAACAACTGTAGCTCTAAATATCACCCTAACCTTAAATCTGGTACTAACACTAGAAATAGCCCTAACCCTAACCCCAAAGCTAACCCTAATTGTAACCCTGGTTCTTACATTACCTCTTGCCCTAACCCTAGCCCTAATACTAACCCAAAAAAAGTCCTAAACCGAGCCCTACACTTAGCTTTAGCCCTAACCCTAACCCTAACCCTACCCCTAACACTAGCTCTAACCTTTTCCCTAACCCTAATGTTAACCCTAGACCTATCCCTAATCCTCAGAATAATCAAAACTCTCACCATATTAATAGTCCTACCCTTAGCCCTCATTCTAGCTCTAACCCTATCCCAAACCTTAACCATAACCCTGAAACTTATTCTGACCATAACACTAACTTATGTCTAAACCTGACCCTAAAACTAGACCAAACCGTAACACTAGCCCTACCAGTAAACTTATACTTAAACCAGACCCTATCACTAGCCCTAGACCTAATCCTAATCTTGAATCAGCCTTAACTCTAGCTCTAGACCAAAACAAAAACCTAATATTAGCGCTAACATTAATCCTTAAATTAACGTGGAGACTAACCTTACCCTTAGACATAAACCTAGTCCCAATTCTGGTTTTAACCTTAACTCTAACTCTAACCTGAACAATGACCCTGCCTTTAACACTAAACCTATCTCTAAACCTGACCCTAACAGAAAACCTAAACCTAACACTAGACCTAGATATAACCCTAACCCTATATCTAGCCCTAATTATAATCCTAACTATTACATTATCCATAGCCCTAACTCTATGCCTTAACCTAATACAAAACCTAGAGCAAATTCTAGGCCTAAACCTAGCCCTACACATAACCCCAACCCTAAACCTAGCCCTAACTATAATGCTAAACCTAAACCTAGCCTTAGTCTTAAACCTTCCTCGAAGCCTAACCCTTACCATAAATATAAACTTAGACCTAAACCTTAATCTAAACCCTAACCCTAGCCCTAAACCTAAACTTAATATTATTCCTAAACCTAGCTCTAAACCTACACCTTACCCAACCCTACACCTAATTGTATTGATAACCCTAGCCTTAACCCTAACCGTAACCCTAACCCTAAGCAGAAAACTAACAATAGACCTAACCCTAAAACTAACACTCACGATAGCCCTAAACTTAGCTCAAAACCTAACCCATACCATAAACCTAAACGTAAAAGTAGACTTAACATTAACCCTAAAAATAAATCTAGCCCTAAACCTAAACCTAAACCTACATCTAACCTTATCCATTACGCTAACCCTTATCCTAAACCTAATGATAACCCTAGCCCTAACCTTAACCCTAACCCTATACCTACCATAATCTTGTCCCTAGACCTAAGGCTGAACCTAATTCTCAACCTAGCCCTAGCACTAACAACAGCGTAAACCCTAGCCCTTACCCTAAACATAAACATAGCCCAAACCCTAACCCCAATCCTAGCCCAAATCTTAAAAATAACCATAGCCCAAACCTTATCTATAACTCTATTCATTACCCTAACCATCACCCTAAACCTAAGGCTAAACCTAGCCCTAACCCTAACCCTACCCCTAATTCTATCCCTAGCCCTGATTCTAACCTGAAGCCTCAACCTAGCCCTAACACTTACTAAAACTCTGACCCTTACCCTTAACCTAACCATAAGAAAATGATAAGCCTAAACCTAACCCTAACCCTATCCCTAATCCTAAACTTAAAACTAGACTTAACCTTTGCTCTAACCCTACCCATTACACTAACCCTAACCATAAACATCCTGATAACCCTAGCCCTAACCCTAAACCTACTCTAACCCTAACTTTAAACCTAACCATAGACTTAATCATAAACATACCCCTTGGTGTAGTCCTAACTCTAGCTCAAACTTTAACAATTATGCTAAACCTAACACTAACCCTAGTCCTAAACCTAAACCTAAGCCTAACCCTAACCGGATATCTAAACCTTTCCATTACCTTAACCCTAATGATAACCCTAATTCTAACCCTAGACCTAATCCTAAACCTAACCCTATCCTTACCACTAACCCTAGCTCAAACCCTAACCCATACCCTAAACGTAAAACTAGCCTTAACCTAACCCTAACCCTAACTCTAGCCCTAATCCTAAACATAACCCTAGCCCTAAACCTAGCTCTAAACCTATCCATTATCCAAATGATAACCATAAACCTAATGCTAACCCTAGGCCTAACCCTAACCCTATTCATTACCCTAAATCTAACCTGAGCCCTAAACCTAACCTGAAGCCTAAAACTAACCTTATCCATTACCCTAACCCTAACTCAAACCTAATGCTAATTTGAGCCATACCGTAAACCTCAGCCTAACCCAAACCCAAAACCTGACTCTGACTATTATAATAACCCTAGCCCTCAACTTGAACCTCACCATAAACTTAACTCTGACACTAGACTTATTGATAAATCTTACCCTAAAACTATCCCTAACCATAACCCTAGACCTGATATTAGCCCTAGAACTAATTCTTGCCATAACCCTAACACAAACGCTCGCCTTCATCCTAGCCGCAAACCTAGACTTGAATCTAACCTGAAACCTAACTCTAGCCATATCCCTAATTTTATCCCTCGCCCTAGTTCTGAACCTTGCTATAAACCCGTCCCTTCCCCCATACTCTAAGACTAGACTTAACTCTTACACTAATCCTAGACCTTATCCTAGCCCTAATTTAGCCCTAACCCTACCACTAGCACTAAACAAACTCTAATTATCAACCTAGACCTATTCCTAGATCTAACCCTATCCCTTACCATAACCCTAACATTTGCCCTAAACTTAGCCCTAACACTAGCCCTAGCCCTAACCCTAAAACTGACCATAACTCTAATTCCAACCCTAACCCTAAGCCTAAATCTCAAACTAACACTAGCCCTAACACTAATCCTAATACTAGCCCTAATCTAGTTTAAGCCCTAAAAGAAAACCAAACCACAGCCCTAAGCCTAAACTTTAACCTAAACCAAAATCTAACCCTACACCTAGTGCTAACCTTAGCTCTAATTCAGGTCCTAACCTAACCCTAAAACTGACCTTGAGCCTGACTCTGACCTTACACTAACCCTAGTTCTAACATCACTCTAAAAGTATACCTAACCCTAAAATTAGAACTAGCCCTAACTGTAAGCCTAAAAGTAGCCCTAATCATAACTCTAGTTCTTACATTATCCGTAGCCCTAATCCTAGCCCTAACCTAACCCATAACCCAGCACTAAACAGAGCCCTACCACCTCGTTTTAACCCTAATCCTAACCCTAGCACTAACCATTATCATAAACCTAACGCTAACCCTAAAACTGTCCCTAACCCTAAACCTAAGCCTAGACTTAATCCTAACCATAATCCTAGCCCTAACTCTAACTCTAACCCTATTACTCTAAACATAACCCTAACACTAATGCTTACCCTAGCCCTAAAAATAACCCTAATCCTAAACCTAGAATTGATACTAATCCTAACCATCGCCCTAGCCCTAACCATAGCTCAAACCTAACCCTAAAACTAACCCTAGGCCTAACCCTAACCCTAACCCTAGACCTAAACCTATCTATTACTCTAAACATAAGCCTAACCCTAACATAGCTCTAAACATAGCTCTAACCCCACACATTACCCTAATTCTAACTATAAACGACATGATAACACAAGCTCTAACACTAAATTTATTCTAACCCTAACTCTAAACTTAACCCTACCCTTAACCCTAAACCTACACTAACCCTGACTGTAAACCCAACCCTAGTATTAACCATAAATCTAACCCTTGCCGTAGTCCTATTCCTAGCTCAAACCCTAACAGTTATGCTAAAGCTAACACTAACCCTAGTCCTAAACCTTAATTTAACCCTATCCATTTAGGCCTAACTGTAAACCTATCACCAACACTAACCTTATCCTTACCTAAACCTAAACTGAACACAAAACCTAACCCTATCAATTACTCTAACCCTAACTCTAATCCTAACCCTAATGCTAACTCGAGCCCTAAAACTAAACGAAAACCTAACCCAAACTCTGAAAAAGACACTGACTCTAATAACACACCTAGCTCTAAACCTGACACTTACCCTAAACATAACCCTTAAACTAGACCTAGCTTTAAAACTAACCCTAAGAGTATCCCTAACCGTAACCCTAGTCCTCACATTAGCACTCTACCTAATTCTTGTCTTAAACCTAATATAAACCCGAGCCCTCATCCTAGCCCTAAACCTAGCCTTAATCCTAACCCGAAACCTAACCCTAGCCCAAACCATAATTTAAATCCTCACCCAAGTAATGAACCTAGGTATAACCACATCCTTTCCCCTAACCCTAACCCTAACCCTAACACTATCACTAACACTAACCCTAGACCTAACCATATGCCTAATCCTAACACTAACCATAGCTCTAAATCTAGGCCTATTTTTTTTGCTAACTGTAACCCTGACTCTAACCCTAGCCCTAAGACTAACCCTAAATCTAGCCCTAGACCTATTTCTAGTACCATCTTTAACTATTGCCTAACCCTAACACTAGCCCTAACCTTAGTCATAAACCTGCCATAGTCCTAAACTGAGAACTAACCCTTACTCTAAATCCAACCCTAAATTTAAACCTAAAACTCACCCTAACGCTAGCCCTAACCCTAATTCTAATTTGAAAACTAGCACTAATCTTAGCCATAGCCCACAAACAAAACTGAGCTATAGCCCTAATGCTAATCCTTAACCTAAACAAAATCCTAATGCTACACCTAGTTCTAACCCTATCCCTAAAACTAATACTGACCATGACTCTGATGCTAAAACTTAGCCTACCTCTAAACATCACCCTAACCCTAAACCTAACCCCCAAACTAGACCAATCCCTAGACCAAGCCCTAATCCTAACCCTAAAACTATCCCTTACCGTAAAGCTAGTTCTTACATTAGCCATAGTTCTAAACCTAACACAAAACCTAGTGTTAATCTGAGCCTCAACCCTAGATTTAACCCTAACCAAACCCTAACACTAACCCAAACCCTAGCTCTAAACCTATTCCTTACTCTAAGCCAAACTCTCATCCTAATGCTACCCTACTTCTAACCCTAATCCTTAGCTTACCCCAAACCCTAACTCTATTACTAGTCCTAACCCTAGCTATCTATCTGTAACCATAACCCAAAGCCTAAGCCTAACCCTTACCCTTATTCTGACCCTAAGACTAACCCTAGGTCAAAGCCTGACCTTAACACTAAACTGAACCAAAACACTAGCCCTACCAGTAAAGCTATACCTAAACTTAACCATAACACTAGCACTAGACTTAAACTTAATCCTAAATATAACCATAACTCTAGCCCTAGTCTTAAACCAAAACCTAGCCCTAGCTCTAGCCCAAAAATACCCATTAATCTAATGCAAAGACTAACCATACACCTAGACCTAACCCTAGTTCTAATTCTGGCTATAACCATAAACCCAATGCTAACCCGAACACTGACACTTACCTTAACAGAAACACGAGCTCTAAACCTTATCCTAACCCAACACTTAACCCTAACACTAGACATATCTATAACCCTAAGCCCCCATATTAGCCATAACCATAACCCTAACACTAGCCCATAGCCCTAACACTAGCCGTAAACCTCACACAAAACCTAGCCCTAATATACAAATTAAACTTACACCTAAACATAACCTTAACCCTAATCCTAGCACATATCCTAAACCTAATGCTTGCCATAGCCCTAAACCTAGTTCAAACTCTAACCCTTACCCTAAACAAAACCTTAGCTCTAACCCTAACACTTACACTATCCCTAATACTAACTGTAACCATAGCCCAAATCGTAGCTCTAACTATACATTACCTTAAACATAACCCTAACCCTAATGCTAACCCTAGCCCTAACCCTAACCCTAACCCTCACCATAGCTGTGATTCTAATCCTAACCCTCGCCCTAGCCCTAACCGTAGCTC
Organism: Marmota marmota marmota; assembly: GCF_001458135.2. Lineage (NCBI taxonomy): Eukaryota > Metazoa > Chordata > Mammalia > Rodentia > Sciuridae > Marmota > Marmota marmota. The sequence goes on along the minus strand of NW_026001656.1, from coordinate 593,955 downwards.
AAACCCTAACCATTACCCTAAACTGAACCCTAACACTAACTCTAGGAGTAACCCAAACCATAGTCCTAATCCTAAACATAACCTAAGCCCTAACACTAGCACTAAAACTATCTATTACTCTAAACATGAGGCTAAACCAAATGCTAACCATAGGACTAACACTAACCCTATCCCTAACACTATCCCTATACATTACTCTAAACCTAACGTGAATTGTAAACCTAACTCTATCCATTACTCTAACCCTAACCCTAACCCTAAAGCTAATTTGAGCCCTAACCTTAAAACAACCCAAACCAAACCCTAACCCAGACTCTGACCTTAATAATAACCTAGCTCTATACCTGACCCCTACCCTAAACCTAACCCTTACACTAGACCTAGTCATAAACCAATCCCTAATGCTATCCCTAATCTTAACCCTAGACCTGACTTTATCCCTAGCCCTAATCCTAGCCCTAACCCTAACAAAAACCCTAGCCCTCATCCTAGCCCTAAACCTAATCCTAACCCGAACCCAAACCCTAGCCCTAGCCCTAAATATAACCCTTGCCCTAGCACTGAACCAAGTTACATAACGCCATCCCTTCCCCTAAAACTAACCCTAACCCTAGCCCTAACCATAGGCGTAACCCTAACACTAATCATAGTGCTAATCCTAGCCCAATTTGAAAACTAAACTTAACCCTACCCCTGACCCTAGCCCTAAGACTATTCTAACTCACACCCTAGCCCTATTTCTATTTATAACCCTATTTGTTACCATAACCCTCACAATAGCCCTAACCTGAACCCTAATCCTAGCCCTAGCCCTAACTCTGGATCTAACCATAACCCTAAATCTAACCCTAATCTTAAGCCTAAATCTCTTTCTACAACTAGCTCTGACACTATTGCTAATCCTAAAACTAGCCCTAATCCAAGACCTAGCCCTAAAACAAAACCGAGCCATTGCTCTAACCTTAAACCTTAACCTAGACCAAACACTAACCCATAACTAGCCATAACATGAACTCTAATTCGAGTCCTAGACCTAAAACTAATCCTCACATTGACTCATATTCAAACACAAACCCTAGCTCTAAATATCACTCTAACCCTAAAACTAATGCTAAAAATAGACCTAGCCAAAACCCTAACCCTGAAACTAACCCTAATAATAACCCTAGTTCTTACATTGGCCTTAGTCAAAACCTAACCCTTACCCTAAAACTAGCCCTAAACCTAAACCTAATCCTAGCCCTAAACCTAGCTATAATTCTATCCATTACCCTAAGCCAAACCCTATTCATAATGCTAATTCTATTCCTAATTCTAACCCTTAGCCAAACCCAAACAATAACCCTATTACTAGTCCTAACACTAGCCCTTATTCTAGATCTAACCCTAACCCCAAATCTCATCTTCATCTTCACCCTTATTCTGACCCTAACACTAATTATAGGTCTAAACCTTACCCTGAAGCGAAATCAAAACCTGAAACTAGACCTACCACTAACCTTATACCCAAACCTAACCATAACACTAACCCTGGACCTAAACATAATCCTAATTCTAGCTATAACTCTAGCCCTTGACCTAAACAATAACTTAGTCCTAGCCCTAACAATAACCCTTCACCTAAACAAAAAACTAACCCTACCACTAGACCTAACCCAACTCCTATTCTGGTTTCACCCTAACCCTAACTTTAACCTGAACACTGGCCCTGAAACTAACATTAAACCTAGCTCTACACCTGACCCTAACACAAAACTTAAACTTAACACTATACCTAGCCATAACCCTAACCCTAAAACTAGCTCGAATCAGAACCCTAGATCTTACATTACACATAGCACTAAACCTAGGCCTAAACCTAACACAAACCTTAACCCTAATGGAGGCCTAAACATACCCTAAGCATAACCCTCACCCTAACCCTAACCTTAACCCCGGTCCTAAACTTAACCCTAAACCAAACCCTCACCTTAGACCTAATCCTATCTCAAAGCCTAACCCTTCACCTAAACATAACCCTAGCACTATTCCTAACCATAACCTTAACCATAATCCAAATCATAACCTTAACCCTAGACCTAACACTAGCTCTAACCCTAGCCATTACCCTAACTATAACCCTAAATCTAATGATAACCCTATTCCTAACACTAAACAGAACCCTAACCCAAACCATAAACCTCACCCTAGACCTAAACCTAAACCTAAACCTTGCCATAGCCTTAACCCTAACTCAAGCCCTAACTCTTACACTAAAACCAAAAGTAAAGCTAGCCCTAAAACTAAACTTAAACCTAAACCTAACCTAAACCATAAAGCTAACCTTACATTGAACACAATCTATTACCCTAAACCTAATCCTAACCCTAATGAAAACCCTACCCCTATCCCTAAACCTAACCCTGACAATAAAACTAAACCTATCCCTCATCCTAGACCTAATCCTAGCTCAAAACCTAAACTTTATCCTAAATATAACCCTGACCCCACCTAAGCTAGGGCTACTAGCCCTAACCCAAAACCTAACCTAACTGTAGCCCTAATCCTAACCTAACCCTAGCCCTAACCATAGCTCTAACCCTATATATTATCCTTATGATAATCCTAATCCTAATGCTAACCCTAGGCATAACCTTAACCCTTTTGCTAACCCTAAAGCTCTCCATTGCCCTAAACTTACCCTGAAACATAAACCTAACACACTCAATTACCCTAATCCTAACCCTAAACCTAATGCTCATTTGTGCCCTACCCCTAAACCTTAACCTAAAACAAATCCTAACCCTGATTCTGACCCTAAAAATACACCTAAGTCTGCACCTGACCCTAATCTGAAGCCTAACACCAGACTAGACCTAGACACAACCTAACTCTAAATCTACCCCCAAATTGTAACACTAGACCTGACATTAGCCCTAGACCTAATTCTAGACCTAACCCTACAACAAACCCTAGCCTTCATCCTAGCCCTAAACCTAGCCTGAAACATAAACCTAACCTTAACCCTAGCACTAACCCTAATTATAACCCTCACCTTACCTTTAAACCTAGCTATAACACCATACCTTACTCTAAAATTAACTATAACCCTAGCTCTAAAACTCGGCCTAAGCTGAACACTAACTCTAGCCCTAATCCTAGCCCTAACTTAGTTATATCCCTAAATATAACCAAAACCCTAGGCCTAAGACTAACTCTAACTCTCACCCTAGCCCTAGCCCTATTTCTAACCCTATCAGTTACCGTAACTATAACCCTAGCCCTAACACTTGTCCTATAGTTATATATAGCCCTAATCCTAGATCTAATATTAAATCCAAATTTAACCCTAACTCAAACCCTAAGGCTAACACTAACAATAGCCCTAACCCTAATGCTAATCTTATAACTACCCAAACCCTAAACCTAGGACTAAAACAAAAGTGAGCAACACCCCTAACCTTAAACCTTAACTTAAACTGAACACTAGCACTACATCTAGACATAACCCTAGCTGCAATTCAAATCCTAACCCTAACCTTAAAACTTACCCTGACCCTGACTCATATCCCAACACTAACGCTAGCACTAAAGACCACCCTAAACTTAAACCAAACTCTAACAGTAACCCTAGCCCTAATTCAAGTCATAACCATAACCTTAAAGCTAACCCTGACCCTGACTGATATCCTAACAGTCACCCTAGCTCTAAACACAGCCCTCACCTTAAACCGAACACCAACATTAACCCTAGTCCTTATTTGATTCTAACCCTAACCCTAAAACTAACCCGGATGCTGACTCATATCCTAACATTAACCCTAGCTCTAAATATTACCCTAACCTTAAACCTAAACCTAACACTAGTCCTACCCCTAACCCTAACCCTGAAACTAACCCTAATTGTATCACTAACTCTTACATTAGCCAATGCACAAATCTAGCTCTAACCCTAACCCCAAAACTAGCTGTAATCCAAGCTCTAAACCTATATTTAACCCTAACCCTAACCCTAATTCTAGCATAAACCCTAGCTCTAAGGTTATCCCTTAACCTAAGAAAAACCCTAATGCTAATTGTAACCCTAGACCTATCTCTAATCATTAGTCTAACCAAAAGTCTAACCCTATTAATAGTCCTAACTCAAGCCCTCATTCTAGCTCTAACCCTATCCCAAACTCTAACACTAACCCTGACCCTTATTCTGAACATAACACTAACCCTAGGTCTAAAACTGACCCTAACCTTAGACCAAACCCTATCACTAGCATAGACCTAAACCAAATCCTAAATCTAGCCTTAAATCTACCCCTAGACACAAACATAAACCTAGCCCTAGCACTAACAATAATCCTTAACCTAACTCAAACACTAACCCAACCCCTAGACCTAAACCTAGTCCTAATTCTGGCTTTAACCCTAACACTAACTCTAACCCAAACACTGACCCTGCCTTTAGAGTAAACTTATCTCTAAATCTGACCCTACCTGAAAATCCAAACCTAACACTAGACCTAGCCATAACCCTAACCCTACAACTATCCCTCAACATAACCCTAGATCTTACATTACCCTTAACCCTAACCCTAGGCCTAAACCTAACACAAAACCTAGAGATAATCCTAGGCCTAAATCAAGCATATCCCTAACCCTAACCCTAGCCCTAACCCTAACCTAACCCTCGCCTTAGTCTTAATCCTAGCTCAAAGCCTAAACATTATGCTAAACATAAACCTACACCTATTCCTCAATATAACCCTAACCCTAGCCCTAATCCTAACATTAACCCTAGCCCTAAACCTAGCTCTAAATCTACCCATTACTCTAAACATTAACCTAAGCTATTGATAATCCTAGGCTTAATGCTAAACCTAAATCGAATTGGGAATCTAACCCTAATCTTAACTTTAAACCTCACACTTGCCATAGACCTAACCCTAGCTCAAACCCTAACACTTACCATAAACCTAAACATAACCATAGCCCTGACTGTAAGCCTAAACTTCAATCTAACATTAAACATAGCCCTAAATCTACATCTAATCGTATACATTTCCTAGAACCTAACCCTAACCCTAATGATGTCCCTAGCCTTAATCCTAACCCTAACCCTATGAGTACTATAATCTTATCCCTAGAAGTAACCCTAAATCTAACCCTCTCCCTAGACCTAACCCTAGCTCAAAACCTAACCTTTACACTAAACATAAACCTAAGTCTAACCCTCATTTTAACCCTAACCCTAATCCTAACCCTAATTCAAGACCTATTCCTAAGCATAAACCTAGCCCCAAACTTAGCTCTAATTTTATCCATTATACTAACAATAACCCTTAACCTAATGCAAAACCTAGGCCTAACCTTAACCCTATTGTTAACCCTATCAATGTAAACCTAATGGAAACTCTAAACAAAATCCTATCATTACACTAACCCACACCCTATTGCTAATTCAAGCCCTATCCCTAAACCCTAACCTCAAGCAAATTCTAACACTGACCCTGATCATAATAAATCTCCTAGATCTGAAGCTGACTTTTACAATAAACCTAACATTACACTAGACCTAGCCATAACACTAAACCTTAACCTATCCCCAACCATAAGCTTAGACCTGATATTAGCCATAGCCCTAATCCTAGCCCTAAATCTAACAAAATCCCAGCCCTTATCCTAGCCCTAAAAGTACCCTTAATCCTAACCCTAAACCTAACTTTAGGCCTCACCCAAAAAATAACCCTAGCCCTCATCTTACCCTAATTTAGTCCTATTTCTAACTCTAGCCCTACCCCTACCCCTACAACTAACTCTAACTCTCATCCTAGCCCCATCCCTAATTCTAATCCTATCCCTTACCGGAATCCTAACCTTATCCCTAACCCAAGCCTTATCAGTAGTTCTAGCCCTAACCTAGATCTAATTTTAAATCTAAATCAAACCCTAACCCTAATCCTAACACTAACTCTAACCCTAAATCTAAATCTAACTTTAAACCTATCCCTAAAACAAAACTGAGCCATAGCCCTAACCCTAACCCTTAACCTATAACAAACCTTAACTATAACCCTAACTTTAGCTCTAATTCTAGTTTTAAGCTGAAAACTAGAACTAACACTTACCCTGTCTCTGACAATAATACTTACCCTAGACTAAACATTACCCTAACCCTAACCCTAAACCTAACCCTAAACCTAAATTTAACCCTAATTGTAACCCTAGTACTTACATTACCCTTACCCCTAACCCTAGCACTAACTTAAACCCAAACCTAGCCCTAATCCAAGCCCTAACCCTAGTTTTAAGCCTAATCCTAATCCTAACCCTAGCCCTAATCAAAACCATAACCCTAGCCCTAACACTAGCTCTAGCCCTATCCATTGCCATATCCATAACCCTAGGCCTAAATCTAACTCTATCACTAATCCTAAACCTATGCATTATTCTAAACCAAACCTAAACCCTAAACTCACCCTATCATTACACTAACACTAATCATAATGCTAATTCAAGCCCTAACTTTAAACCTTAACCTATCCCACACTCGAACCCAGATCTTGACCCTAATAATACCCCTAGCTCTAAACCTGACCCTAACTCGAAACCTAACCCTTACATTATGTGTAGCCATAAATCTAACCCTAAAACTATCTTTAACCATAACCCTAGATCTGATATTAGCCCTATCCCTATTCCTAGCTGTAACCCTAAAATAAACTGTAGCCCTCATCCTAGCCCAAAACCTAGCCTTAATTCATAACCCTAAACCTAACCATAGTCACAACCCTAATTCTAACCCTCAATCTATCTCTAAACCTAGGTATCATGCCATTCTTTACCCTAAACTTAACCCTTACCCTAACCCTAACACCAAGCCTAAGGTGAACACAAACCCTAGCCCTAATTCTAGCCCTAATTTAACCCTATCCCTAACCCTAACCCTACCCCTAGCCCTAAGACTAACTCTAAATCTCACAGTAGCCCTATTCCTAATTCTAACCTTATCCATTACCATAATCCTTACCCTACCCCTAACCCTGGCCCTAAACATAGCTATAATCAATACCTATTCCTTATTCCTAGTCTTAACCCTAGATCTAACTCTAACTCTAAATCTAACACTAACCCTAAGCCTAAGCCTGACATTAACACTAGCCCTAGCCTTAACACTAATCATAAAACTAGCCCTAACCCTAACCCTTGCAGTAAAACAAAACCTAACAATAGCCCTAATAATAAACCTTAACTTAAACCAAACATTAACACTACACTTAGACATAAATAACCCTAGCCCTAATTCGAGTTTTAATCTTAACGTTAATACTAACCCTAACTCTGACTCATATCTTAACCCTCACATAGCTCTAAAAACCACCCTAACATTAAACCAAACATTTACAGTAAACCTAGCCTTAATTCGAGACATAAACATAACCTAAAACTAAACCTGACCCTGAGTATTAACCTAACACTAACACTAGCTCTAAATTTCACCCTAACCTTAAACCTAATCCTAACACTAGAGGTTTAACTCCTAACCATAACCCTAAAACTAACCCTAAAAACCCAAGTTCTCACATTAGCCATTGCTCTATACCTAGCCATAACCCTAACACAAAAACTAGCCCTAATCCAAGCCCTAAAACTAGCTTTAACCCTAACTCTAGCCCTAACCCTAGTTCTAACCCTATCCCTTACCTATGCCATACCTTAAACCTAAAGCTAATTCTAATCCTAATCCTAATCCCTAACCTAACCCAAACCCTAACACTATTAGTAGTACTAACCATAGTCCTCATTCTAGTTCTCACCCTAACCCAAACCCTAACCCTAATCCTGACCCTTACCCTGACCCTAACACTAATCATAGGTCTAAACCTGAACTGAACCCTAAACCAAACCCTAACACTAGCACTACAGGTAACCTTATACCTAAACCTAACCCTAACACTAGACCTAGATCTAAACATAGTTCTAATCTATCCATAACTCTAGACCTAGACCTAAGGAAAAACCTAGCCCTAGCACTAAAAATAACACTTAGCTTAAAGCCAAACACTAACCCCTCCCCTAGACTTAACCCTAGTCCTAACTCTGGCTTTAACATTAACCATAACCCTAAACATAACACTAACACTGACACTAACACTAACTCTAGCTTTAAATATCACCCTTACCTTAAACCTAACCCTAAAGTTAAACTTAGCTCTAACATTAATTCTAAAACTAGCCCTAATCATAACAATGTGCTTACATTTGCCATAGCCCTAACCTATTACAAATCTAGCCCTAACCCAAGCCCTACATTAGCTTTAACCCTAAAGCTAACCATAACCCTAACCTTAGCCTTAAACCTAAACCTAAGCATAACCCTAGACCTAATCCTAAGCATAACACAGCTCTATAGCTAGCTATAACCTTATCAATTACCCTAATGATAACCCTAATGCTTCTGCTAACCCTAGGCCAAACCGTAACCCTATCCCTAACCCTAACCCTATCCATTTCCCTACACTTAACCTGAACTCTAAACCTAAAACTATCCTTAACCTATCCCTAACCATAATGATAACTTGAGCCTTAACCCTAAATCATAATCTAATAAAAACCCCAACCCTGACCCTGACTTAATAATAACCAAAGCTCTAAATCTGACCCTAACAAGAAACCTGACCCTTACAATAGACCTATCTATAAACTTAACCCTAATACTCTCCCTAACTGTAACCCTAGACCTGACATTAGCCCTAGCTCTAATCCTAGTCCTAATCCTAACACAAACCTTAGCATACATCCTAGCCATAAACCTTGCCTTAATCATAAACCTATCCCTAACCATAACCCTAATTCTAATCCTCACCCTAGTTCTAAAAGTAGCTATAATCCCATCCCTTAACCTAAACCTAACCCTAACCATAACCCTAACACTGACTATACCCTAAACATAGGCCTAACCCTAACTCTAACCCTAGTCCTAATCCCAGCCCTAATTTAGTCCTATCCCTTACCCATCCCTAACCCTAGCCCTAAGACTAACTCAAACTCTCGCACTAGCCTTATAGCTAGTTCTAACCCTATCGCTTACCATCACCCTATACCTAGTCCTAAACTTACACCAAATCCTAGCTCTATCCTTACCCCTAGCTCAAAGCCTAGATCTATACCTAACTCTAAATCTAACCCTAAACCTAAGCCTAAACCTCACACTAACACCTGCCCGAATCCTAACATTAATCCTAAACCTAGCCCTGACTCTACCCCTAGCCCTAAAACAAAACAAAATCATAAACCTAACCCTAACACTTAACCTAAACCAAACCCTAAACCTACACCTAGCTCTAATCCTATCTTTATTCTAGTCTTAACCCTAACCTGAAAGCTAATCCAGACCCTGACTCTGACCCTAATATTAAACCTAGCTCTTAACATCATCGTAACCGTAAACTTAACCCTAACACTAGACATAGCTCTAACCCTGACCCTATTGCTATCTCTAATCATAAGGCTACTTTGTAGATTAGCTGTAGCCTTAAACCTAGCCCTAACCTAAACCAAAACCTAGCCTTAATCCGAGTAATAAACCTAAATATAAACCTAACCCTAACTCAAATAAAAGCCCAAATCCTATACATAACCCTACCCCTAATCTTATGTCTAACCCTATCCATTACCCTAATGATAACCCAACCTTTTTGCTAATGCTAGGCCTATCCCTAACCCTATGCATTACAATAAACCACACCTAAACCCTAAACCTAACCATTTCATTACCATAACCCTAAACCTAATGATAATTCACACCCTAAACCTAAACCATAACCTAACCCAAACCCTCACCTTGATCCTGACCCTAGTAATAACCCTAGTTCTAAAACTGAACCTTAGTATAAACCTAACCCCTACACTGGACCAAGCCATAAAGCTAACACTAAATCTATCCCTAACTGTAACCCTAGACCGGATATTAACCCTAACCCTAATACTAGCCCTAACCCTAACACTAATGTTAGCCCTCATCCTAGATCTAAACCTAGCTTTAATCATAACCCTAAACCTAACCCTAGACCTAACCTAATACTAACGCTTGTACTAACCCTCAACCTATCTATAACCCAATACCTTACCCTAAACTTAATTCTAACTCTAACCCTAACCCAAGGCCTAAGCCTAACACTAACACTAGCCCTAATTTAGCCCTATCCCTAACCCTAACCCTAACCCTAACCCTAGCCCTAAGACTAACTCTAACTCTCATACTAACCCTATCACTAGTTCTAACCCTATCCCTTACCATAATCCTAAACCTCACCCAAACCCTAGTCCTAACCCTTGTCATATCCTTAGGCCAGGGCCTAGGCATAGATCAAAACCTAACTCTAAATCTAACCCTAACCCGAAGTCTAAGCCTAACCATTATAAATACAATTATATTTAGACTCTATGTCTACAGATGTTGGCTTCAATTATTATTTAGAATATAGTCATTAGTTTCATAAAAGGCATACCATTTCTGGTGGTGTATAGAAAACTGAGGGTGAGGGGTAAAAGGAGTGAGGGTATGTGATTAATCTAACTTAGCAAATTTGGAGGAGAACTCTAATGAATAGACAGGGGGAATTTATGGAAGATGGTATAAATTGAAACTCCTTATCGGTATTCATAAAATTACCCTATGTATAAATAGTAAAAATTAGGAGACTGAAAGTGGAATGGAAGGAGAAAGAAAAAAGAAAAAAATAACAAGGAAAGAAAGAAAGAGAGGGAAAAAGAAAATAAGATCAAATAAAGAGGTGGTGAGGTGGGGCCTATGCAATTCCTCTATATTATACTATTCTAGCGATTCAGTTCTTAAAGTCCAATTTCATGGAAAGTTCTTGGTTTCACATATGTTGAAGTTGTGAGGACCAGAGGGGGAAGGGTAGAGGAGAATGAATGAGAAGAGCAAGAAAAGAAAAGTAAAAAAAAGAAAAAAAAATCTCTCAGAATTCTGTTTTATTGCAGTTGGTGGAGTTGTCTATTCCTAGCTTGAGTCTCTGTGCTCAGAGTGGTGGAGGTAGCCAGGGTGAGAGGGCTTGAGCTTCTACCTGGAGCCTCCCTACTCTTAGTCTCTGAAATGGAAACCAGTTGCCTGTACAGTTGCTGTTCCGCATTGATAGCTATGCCTCTCTAAAAGCTTGTGAGAAAAATCTTGAGTTATGACAGCTGGAGGTAAGGGAGTTGGAAACCGGGTACTTGATAAGCTGCAAAACTGAACTGATAGCCATGCCCACCAATAGATAGCGAGTAAGATTTTATAAGATGGATTCCATCTATTACCCATGTATGGTGTTTGGTGAGGTGAGTGGTTCTGGAGTGACCTTGTGCTCTGTCCAGAGCTTGGTCTGGTGTCCTGAAAGCAAAGCCTATGTGTTCTGTGCTGCCTTCCATCTGTGCAGAGAGCACCTGTGTGGCTGAGACTGCTGTCTGGGCCCAGAGAAACTGTTCAGCCGAGAATTCCATCTGCGCTGAGAGCATCCACGTGGCCCTAGTTTTCTTCAAATTTCTATGATGCTGGGCAGGATTCATCTTTTACTTAGCCTTACTATGCTCCACAGGTTTGGACCTTGTTGGTTCAATGGTTCACTGTCTGGAAAATTTTGAATTTTAAGGATTCCCTTCATTATGGCTTATTGATGTGAATGAAAACTGAGCTGGAAATAAAACAGGGTTGGCAAGAGGTGACTTCACACAATCAGTTCTCAGTGGGCACACTCTGGTTTCTTTCTTTTGAAGGTAGGTCAAACATGAAGCATGCAAAAGAAACTGTATCCGAGAGCCCTTTAGCAGAAAACAGAGAAACATATATGTACTGAAATAAGTCTCCCCAAAATTTGATCAGAATTCTTTGATACTCCACAGTATTCATCTTTTATCTTGCTCCACTAGGCTCCCCAAGCTTGGCACTTCTAGGATCAATGGTTCTCTAAACAGGTAAGGGTTAGTGTTACAGTTAGGGTTAGAGCTAGCTTTAGAGCTAGTGTTAGGGTAGAGTTTGTTTTGTTCAAATTACTTTGATACTGGGAAGATTTATCTTTTACCTAGCCTTACTATGTGCCCCAGTTTTGGGCCTTCTAGGTTCAATGGTTCTCTGTTGGAAATATAATATTCTCTGTTGTTTTTAATGTCTCACTTTATTTTGACCTATATGGGTAAATGAGAATGGAGCTGGAAATCAGAGGGTTGGCACTAGCTGGTTGAAACTTCACATACTCAATCAGTTGTCTGTGGGAACTCTCTGGTTTCTTCCTTATAAAAGTAGACATAAGCTGAAGGATCAAAACAACTTTATCCCCCACAATTATTTGGTCAGATTTTTTTGATACTATGCAGGATTCATCTGAAAGCTTTCCCCACTAGTCTCCCAAAGTTTAAAATTTTTAATATCAAAGGTTCTCTTAACAGGTTAGGCTTAGGGATATGGTTAGAGTTAGGGCAAGTGTTAGAACTAGTGTTAGGGTTAGAGTTAGTTTTTTTTCAACTTTTTGGATACTGGGCAGGATTTTATCTTTTTCCTATTCTTAGTATGCTCCCCAGGTTTGGGCCTCCTAGGTAAAAGGGTTTGCTCTCAGGAGCAGTTTTAATTGTCATGGTTCACTTAATTTTGCCCTATAGGGGTGAATGGAAATGGAGCTGTACTCAAACAGGGTTTGTGCTAGCTGCTTGAAACTTCACACACTCAATCAGTTCTCAGTGCACATTCTCTCATTTGTTTCTTGTGGTAGTAGCCCAAAGCTGAATTAAAGGAAATAGCTTTATCTGTGAGCACTTTAGGAGCAACCTTCAATTTTTTTGCATGGAATACTTTGATATTTTACAGGATTCATCATTTTCCTAGACTTAGTAGTATCCCCAAGTTTGGGTTTTCAAGGTTTGCCAGTTCACTGTCAGGAACAATTTGAATTTTTAGGTTTCACTTTATTATGGCCTATAGATATAAATGAAAATGGATCTGGAAATCAAACAGAGTTAGTACTAGCTATTTGAAACTTCACACACTCAATCAGCTCTCTGTGGGCACTCTCTTGTTATTCCTTGTGAAAGTACCTCAAACTGAAGCATGAAAAAATAATTTGTCCAAGAGCACATTAGGAGAAAACAGGGAAATATGCATGTACTGAAATACCTCCCCCAATTATTTGGTAATATTTTTTTTGATACTGCACAGGATTCATCTGTTAGCTTGCCCACTGGGCTCCTTTATTTGGGCACTACTAAGATTAATGGTTTTCTAAACAGGTTAGGTTAGATTTAGTATTAGGTTAGGGCTAGGTTTACAGCTGGTGTTTTGTTAGATTTTGTATTGTTCAAATTTCTTTGATACTGCGAAGAATTCAACTTTTACCTAACCTTAATATATTCTCTAGGTTTGGGCCTCTTTAGTCAAGGGTTTGATCTCCTGAGCAGTTTGTATTTTAGTTTTCATTTCTTTTTGCCCTGTGCGTGTAATTGGAAACGGAGCTGGAAATCCAACAGGGTTGGTGCTAATTACTTCAAACCTCACACACTCAATCAGTTTTCTATGGGCATTCTCTGGTTTATTTCTTGTAAAAGTAGTCCTAACATGAAGCATGCAAGGCAACTTTATGTGAGAGGACTTTAGGATAAAACAGGGAAATATGCATAAATTGAAGTATCTCCACAATTATTTGGTCAGATTTCTTTGATATTGTGAAAAATTCATCTGTTAGCCTACCCAACTTTGCTCCCTAAGTGTGGGACTTCTAGGATCAAAGGGACACTAAACAGGTTAAGGTTAATGTTAGGGTTAGTTTTAGGACTAGGATTAGACCTAGTGTCAAGGTAAGAGTTAATTATGTTTTCAAATTTCTATGATACTGTGCTGGATTAATCTTTTTCCTATTTTGACTATACTCCAAATGTTTCAGCCTCCTACATAAAGGGTTTTCCTTCAAGAACAGTTTCAATTTTCATTTTTCTCTTCTTTTTGCCCTATAGGGGTGAATGGAAATGAAGCTGGAAATCAAACAGGGTTTGTGCTAGCTGGTTGAAATTTCACACTCCATCAATTTTCAGTGAGCATAATCTGGTGCTTGCCATGGAAGTAGCCCTAAGATGAAGTAGAAAGTAACAGCTTTATCTCTGAGTGCTTTAGGAGCATGCAGAATACCCATGTACTGAAAGAGCATCATTTTTTTTGGTTGGATTAATTTGATACTTTACACGATTCATCTTTGACCTAGACTTAGTAGGCTCCCCAAGTTTGGGCCTTCAAGGTTCAATGGTTCAGTGTCAGGAACAGTTTGAATTTTTAGGTTTCACTTCATTATGGCCTGTAGGTGTGAATTCAATGGAGTTAGAAATCAAACAGGGTTGGTGTTAGCTGCATGATACTTCACACACTCAATCAGCTCTCTGTGGGCACTTTTTGAATTTATTGGTGAAATTACCTTAAGCTGAAGCATGAAAAACAATTTATCCATGATCACTTTAAGAAAAAAAACATGGAAATATGAATGTACTAAAATACTTCCCCCAATTTTTCATCAAATTTCTTTGATACTGCACAAGATTCATCTGTTAAGTTGCACTGCTAGGCTCCCCATGTTTGGGACTACTATGATCATACATACTCTAAACAGGTTAGAATTAGGTTAGGGTTGGGTTAGATATAGTATTAGAGTTAGAGTGAGTTTTGTTCAAATTCATTGGATACTTGGCATAATTCGTCTTTTACCTAGCCTTACTATTCTCTCTTTCAATGGTTTGCTGTCAGGAACAGTTTGTATTTTAAGGTTTCCTTCATTTTGACCTATATGGGTAAATGGAAATGGAACTTCAAATCAAACAGGGCTGGTGCTCGCTGCTTAAAACTACACACACTCAATCAGTTCTATGTGGGCACTCTGGTTTCTACCTTCTGAAAGTTTCCCAATGCTGAAGCCTTCAAAAACATCTTTATCTGAAAGTGCTGTTGGAGACAACAGGAAAATATATATGTACTGAATTACCTCCCCAAATTATTTGGTCAGATTTCTTTGATACTGCAGAAGATTCATCTTTTAGTTTGCACCACTAGGCTCCCTCAATTTGGGACTTCTGTGATAAAAGGTTTTCTTATCAGATTAGGGTTAGGTTCATGGTTAGGGTAAGGACTAAGTTTAAACCTAGTGTTAGGGTTAGAGTCAGTTTTATTCATGTATCTTTGATTCTTGGCAGGATTCATCTTTTACCTAGCCTCACAATGTTTCCTGGTTTGGGCCTTCTCATTCAATGGTATTTTAAGGTTTCACTTTATTTTGAAGTATTTTGTTGAAGAGAAATGGAGCACAAAATCAAACAGGGTTTGTGCTAGCTGCTTGAAACTGCACACACTCAATCAGTTCTCTGTGGGCACTCTCTGGTTTGTTCCTTGTGAATGTTGCCCTCAGCTGAAACATGCAAAGCAACTTAATCCCAGAGCCCTTTTGGAGAAATCAAGGTATATGAATATATGGAAATACCCCCCCAATTATTTGCTCAGATTTCTTTGATACAGTGCAGGATTCATCTGTTAGCTTGCTCCACTAGGCTCCCTTAGTTTCATACTTCTATAATCAAACATTCTTTAAATAGGCTAGGGTGAGCTATAGGGTTAGGATTAAGGATAGATCTAGTGTTAGGTTTACAGTAGTTTTGTTCAAATTTGTTTGATACTAGGCAGGATTTATCTTTTACCTAGCCATACTATGTTCTCCAGGTTTGGGCCTTCTAGGTTCACTGGTTTTCTGTCAGTATTTCAGTGTTTTTTGTTGTTGTTGTTTGTTTGTTTGTTTTGTTTTGTTTTTTAAGGTTTCACTTCATTTTGACCTATATGGGTAAATGGAAATGGAGCTGGAAATCAAACAGGCATTTTGCTAGCTTCTTGAAACTTCAATCACACTCAATCAGTTCTCTGTAAGGACACTCTGGTTTTATCCTTGTGAAAGTATCCCAAACATGAAGCATGCAAAAACAACTCTATGCGAGAGAATTTTTGGAGACAACAGAAAAATATGAAAGTACTGAACTACCTCCCCAATCATTTGTTCAGATTTCTTTGATACTGGGCAGGATTCATCTGTTAGCTTTCCCCAATAGGCTCCTCAACTTTGAGACTTCTATGATCAAAGGTTCTCTAAACAGGTTAGGTTTAGGCTTATGGTTAGAGTTCGGTCTAGTGTTATGGTTAGAGTTATCTTGTTCAAATTTCTTTGATACTGGGCAGGATACATTTTTACCTAGCCTTACTATGTTCCCCAGGTTTCAGCTTTCTCGGTTGAATTCTTTGCTGACAGGAACAATTTGTATTTTATGGATTCATTTCATTGTGACCTACATGGGTAATTGGACATGGACCTGGAAATCAAACAAGGTTGGTGCTAACTGCTTGAGACTTCACACACTCAATCATTCTCTGTGGGCACTCTCTGTTTTATTCCTTGTGAAATTAGTAATAAGCTGAAGCATGCAATACAAATTTATATGAGAACACTTTAGGAGATAACAGGGAAATATGCATATACTGAAATAGCTCCCCCAATTATTTTGTCAGAATTCTTTGAAACTGCCCATGATTCATCTGTGAGCTTGCCCCACTAGACTCCCCAATTTCAAAACATCTATGATCAAATGTTTTCTCAGCAGATTAGGTTTAGGTTTAGACTTGGTGTTAAGAATAGGTTTAGACCTAGTGTTAGGGTTACAGTTATTATTTTTTTTTAATTTCTATGATACTGTGCAAGTTTCACCTTTTTCCTATTTTTGTGATAGTAGGAGCAAATGTGACTCCATTTTGTTTTATGACTTCATCCTGTAAAACAACCATGCCAAGTAGAAGAGTTATAAATGAGGCAAAATGTTCTTTTTTCTTTTGCTATAGAAACCTTTAGGAACACAAAACTACCTAATGGGGTATTATTTCTGTAACTAGGGTAACGGGGCTCTGTTTCTGTAACTGGGTTGACTCGGCTAACTGTGATTGGTTAGGCTTCCCTCCGCTTGACTGCACTGTCCCGCTTCTGTAACCTGGCTTGCTTGCATTGGCTAGACCCCCCAGACATCATTTTTGCAGTTTGCAGGCTTATAAGGAGTGCCCTTGCAATTGTTCGGGGCTGATCAGGGGAAAAGCTTTATGTTCTGCTCAGCCGCCACCTGTGTGCTTCAATATAGGCTTGATTCGATTATATGTGAGTGGTCTGGAAGTCAGTTTATGAAACCCTGAGATGAAACTTTAACTATAACATCTGGGGGCTCATCCAGGATTCATTTCTTCCCTACCCTCATGCCAATTTTGCCTCCAATGACGGGCCTTTGGACCTCAGCCCTGGAATAGAGAGGAGCTCCTGAGAGATGTTCCTCAGCCTCACTTCGAGGAGGACTCCAATCCGTCCTAGGATGCTCTGAAAAGCCTCCAACTGGCCTGTCAGTTGTGGTGTGTTGACTCTTTCCTTGGGGGAAAAGGTCAGATTGGACGCAGTCACTTACACCTTCCCAGGGACAAGACGAAACGTTGTTACTGTCTCCCTGGAGTTCTCCCTGTGCAATCTCATCTGTCTGTATCTGGAGCCCACTTGAGGCCTCCCTGGGAGGCCTCATCTTTCTGGGGGCAAGAAGAGATGTAGTCTCTGCTGCTCTGGAGGCCTCGCTGCAGGGTATCATCTGTCTGCTGGCAGGATGAACGTGGTCTCTGCCCATTAGAGGTCCCTCTGGATGACCTCAGTGATTGTTGCTTGTCCTGTGTCTGTTCTGCTGTTTTTCATTTCTCCAGTGTCTTCTGCTTTGGTCATTTGTCCAGTGTCAGTTCACCAGGCGTTTGTTCTGTTTGCATGATCTCTGCCCATTAGAGGTCTCCCTGTGTGATCTCAGCGATTGTTGCTTGTCCTGTGTCTGTTCTGCTGTTTGTCGTTTCTCCAGCATCTTCTTGCTGTTTTTCATTTGTTTCATGTCTGTTCGCCAGCCATTTGTATTGTTTTTATCTGTCCAAGTGTTGTCTGGGGGCCCTTTTCTTGTTCTCATAACTTCTCTTCTTTCATCAGGACTCTTTCACTCCACAGACATCATGGGACAAGGAAGCACTACAGAGATCTCTACCTATACCCTTTTAACTTGTTTTTGTAACAATTTTTAGGACTTTTTCTGTTGGTTGTTTTTTGTTTGTTCTCTTTGTATTCTGAGTTAATTTCTACCTCACTTTGTTTCTAATGGAAAAAAAATGGTTAAAACCATTTTAACTGTGCTCACTACAGCTTGCATTAAAATGTAAACTGTTGCCAACAGGACTAAAAGAATTGTCAAAAATAAAAGCAAAAGGTAAAAAGAAAAAGGCATTCTAGAGATTGTCTTCATTTAGGAACTGGGCCAAGTGGCCAACTGGGTAAATCATGTCAGTTCCTATAGAGAACAGATTAAAACTAAAGTGTTTTAATTATATAACAAAAAACATAATTTTGTCTAGAAAATTTGGCTTTTGTCTCTCAGTATTTACAAGCTTGAATAACTCCCAACTATTAAAAAATGGTCTAAAGATTTTTCAATGCCAGGCTAAAAGTTGGTGGCTGCTATGCAAGAAACCAGAAAACCAGTTGAAAATGGTACCCCAAACTGGGGGACTCTCCCAAGTAGATCAATGGAGCTGCGTCTTTGGGAAGTTCCTCCAGGGAAAAATAAGCCCCCTTCATTTGTCTATGTTCCCTCAACTAGTTTTAGCTTTCGTGAACTGGACCACCTCAGGAAAAAGGTTAGAAATTTTTTAAATTCAAAATATTATAAGGGTTATTTCAAGGTAAAAAAAGGATCAATGGGTTAAAAATTATTAAAAAAGTTTTAAATATAAAAATATATTTAATGAAAAACGTTTCCAGGTAAAAAGTCTTTATGTAATTATAATACATTTAAGTTAACAACAAAAGAGTCTAATTAAGTAATATAAAGGTTATAAATAAAAGATAAATATTAAAATGTTTATATGTAATTAAGTTGGTCATATATGTAACATAAATAGTTAAAACTATTCAAGGTTGTTTTCAAAAGACAAATATTAATGTACTGATCTATTTATATGTTAAAATGACAAAAACTTATAAAATATTAGTTACATTGTGTCTGTTAAGTTTTATAACCTAGAACAAGTAAGCTTAAAAAAAATTAAGTTTTGTATATCTGTGGCTAAACAACAACTGTTATTTTAAAGTATTGTTCTACATTACAGAGTCTAAATTTTCCTTTAAAAGCCAACCTTGTTTAATATAAAAACATTGATAAAATTGTGGTAAATGTGTTCATATCTTTCAGGTATACAAGTCTTTAAGGTAAAAGGTTTAAAGAAACATTTTATCAAGCTGGTATTATCCAAATTAAAATTTTCTCTAATGGTAATTTAAAATTATAAAGATAATAGATTTTATTGGGGAATTATTTATATTGTTTTATGTTTTCTAACCAAATCTTATGTTACTCTTTACACTAAAATATGAAAATTTAAAGATATTTTAAAAAGTAATGAAAGCCTAACCTATTTAAAGATTAATATTATTAAACATTTTGCCACTTAACACATTAAAAAATGTTAAGTGCTCTCAGCCTTTCCTTAATTAATGTTCCAGGTGTATGTCATATTGTGCTACTATCATTCATACAGAGTCAGTAACAATATATGTAAACTTTGTAAAATGATATCTATAAAGGGAGACAAAGATCAACTTTAGAACTAAAACAATTTACCTAAGATTTGTAAAGAGCCCTGCCTTACCTGATATAAGGCTCTGCCTCCCACCTTACAGCATGTCAAAATAACTTCAAAGTAGGCCAGATTTCAGTTAATTTTAAGTTATATTAAAAGATTAATTTTATTAAAAAGATTACTGTGGTGTCAAATAGAAAATATAATGTATAATTCAACCAAGGTTCAAAATTATATTTAAGCTAAATATGTTTTTACTATTGTTAATTTCACTTTGTATTTTTATTATAACTAAAAAAAGTGACCACTACACTCAGAGCAACCAAGAGACCTTTACTGTGACAATGTCTGATTAATGAGAGAGGAGAGAGAGAGAGAAAGAGAGAGAGAGAGAGAGAGAGAGAGAGAGAGAGGAAAATGCAAGAGAGAAAGAAAAACAGAGGAAACATAGAGACAGAGAGAAAGAAAAGTACAAGAGAGAGAGAGAAGAAAATGCAAGAGAAAGAAAGAGAGGAAATGCAAGAGAGAGAAAGAGAAAGAGACAGAAATGAAAGAGAGAGAGAGAGAGAGAGAGAGAGAGAGAGAGAGAGAGAGAGAGAGAGAGAGAGAGAGAGA